>NC_140991.1:4794961-5312357 GCF_052327205.1 Somniosus microcephalus | reverse complement strand
AGGGAGGGAAGGAGGGAGGGAAGGAAGGAGGGAGGGAAGGAGGGAGGGAAGGAGGGAGGGAAGGAGGGAGGGAAGGAGGGAGGGAAGGAGGGAGTGGGGAAGGAGGGAGGGAGGGAGGAGGGAGGGAGGGAGGAGGCGGCAGGGAGTAGGGAGGGGGAGGGAGGGATGAGGGAGGGAGGAAGGAGGGAGGGAGGAAGGAGGGAGGGAGGAAGGAGGGAGGGAGGAAGGAGGGAGGAGGAAGGAGGGAAGGAGGGAGGGAGGGGAGGAAGGAGGGAGGGAGGGAGGGAGGAAGGAGGGAGTGAGTGAGGAAGGAGGGAGGGAGTGAGGAAGGGGGGATGGAGGAGGGAGGGAGGGAGGGAGGGAGGAAGGAAGGAGGGAGGGAGGAAGGGAGGAAGGAGGCAGGGAGGAAGGAGGGAGGAAGGAGGGAGGGAGGGGGGAGGGAGGGGGGAGGGAGGGAGGAAGGGGGGTGGAGGAGGGAGGAGGGAGGGAGGGAGGGAGGAAGGAGGGAGGAAGGAGGGAGGGAGGAAGGAGGGAGGGAAGGAGGGAGGGAGTGGGGAAGGAGGGAGGGAGGGAGGGAGGAAGGAGGGAGGGTGGAGGCGGCAGGGAGTAGGGAGGGGGAGGGAGGGATGAGGGAGGGAGGAAGGAGGGAGGAGGAGGGAGGGAGGAAGGAGGGAGGGAGGAAGGAGGGAGGGAGAAGGAGGGAGGGAGAAAGGAGGGAGGGAGGAGGAGGAAGGAGGGAAGGAGGAGGGAGGGAGGGAGGGAGGGAGGAAGGAGGGAGGGAGTGAGGAAGGAGGGGGGGAGTGAGGAAGGGGGGATGGAGGAGGGAGGGAGGGAGGGAGGGAGGGAGGGAGGGAGGAAGGGAGGAAGGAGGGAGGGAGGAAGGAGGGAGGAAGGAGGGAGGAAGGAGGGAGGGAGTGAGGAAGGGGGGTGGAGGAGGGAGGGAGGGAGGGAGGGAGGGAGGAAGGAGGGAGGAAGGAGGGAGGAAGGGAGGAAGGAGGGAGGGAAGGAGGGAGGGAGTGGGGAAGGAGGGAGGGAGGGAGGGAGGAAGGAGGGAGGGTGGAGGCGGCAGGGAGTAGGGAGGGGGAGGGAGGGATGAGGGAGGGAGGAAGGAGGGAGGAAGGAGGGAGGAAGGAGGGAGGAAGGAGGGAGGGAGGAGGGAGGGAGGAGGGAGGGAGGGAGGAGGGAGGGAGGAGGGAGGGAGGGAGGAAGGAGGGAGGGAGGGAGGAGGGAGGGAGTGAGGAAGGAGGGAGTGAGTGAGGAAGGGGGGATGGAGGAGGGAGGGAGGGAGGGAGGAGGGAGGAAGGAGGGAGGGAGGGAGGGAGGGAGGGAGGGAGGAAGGAGGGAGGAAGGGAGGGAGGGAGGAGGGAGGGAGGGAGGAGGGAGGGAGGAAGGAGGGAGGGAGGGAGGAGGGAGGGAGGGAGGAGGGAGGAGGGAGGGAGGGAGGGAGGAAGGGTGGGAGGAAGGAGGGAGGGAGGAAGGAGGGAGGGAGAAGGAGGGAGGGAGGGAGGAGGAAGGAGGGAAGGAGGGAGGGAGGGAGGGAGGAAGGAGGGAGTGAGTGAGGAAGGAGGGAGGGAGTGAGGAAGGGGGGATGGAGGAGGGAGGGAGGGAGGGAGGGAGGAAGGAAGGAGGGAGGGAGGAAGGGAGGAAGGAGGGAGGGAGGAAGGAAGGGGGGATGGAGGAGGGAGGGAGGGAGGGAGGGAGGGAGGAAGGAAGGAGGGAGGGAGGAAGGGAGGAAGGAGGGAGGGAGGAAGGAGGGAGGGAGGGAGGGAGGGAGGAAGGAAGGAGGGAGGGAGGAAGGGAGGAAGGAGGGAGGGAGGAAGGAGGGAGGAAGGAGGGAGGAAGGAGGGAGGAAGGGAGGAGGGAGGGAGGGAGGAGGAGGGAGGGAGGAAGGAGGGAGTGAGGAAGGGGGGTGGAGGAGGGAGGGAGGGAGGGAGGGAGGGAGGAAGGAGGGAGGAAGGAGGGAGGAAGGAGGGAGGAAGGAGGGAGGGAGGAAGGAGGGAGGGAAGGAGGGAGGGAAGGAGGGAGGGAGGAGGGAGTGGGGAAGGAGGGAGGGAGGGAGGAGGAAGGAGGGAGGGTGGAGGCGGCAGGGAGTAGGGAGGGGGAGGGAGGAAGGAGGGAGGGAGGAGGGAGGGAGGGAGGAGGGAGGGAGGAAGGAGGGAGGGAGGAAGGAGGGAGGGAGGAAGGAGGGAGGGAGGAAGGAGGGAGTAAGGAGGGAGGGAGGATGGAGGGAGGGAGGAAGGAGGGAGGGAGGGAGGAGGGAGGGAGGGAGGAGGGAGGGAGGGAGGAAGGAGGAGGGAGGGAGGGAGGAAGGAGGGAGGGAGGAAGGAGGGAGGGAGGGAGGAGGAAGGAGGGAAGGAGGGAGGGAGGGAGGGAGGGAGGGAGGAAGGAGGGAGTGAGTGAGGAAGGAGGGAGGGAGTGAGGAAGGAGGGAGGGGGGATGGAGGAGGGAGGGAGGGAGGGAGGAAGGAAGGAGGGAGGGAGGAAAGGAGGAAGGAGGGAGGGAGGAAGGAAGGGGGGATGGAGGAGGGAGGGAGGGAGGGAGGGAGGGAGGGAGGGAGGAAGGAGGGAGGGAGGAAGGGAGGAAGGAGGGAGGGAGGAAGGAGGGAGGAAGGAGGGAGGAAGGGAGGAGGGAGGGAGGGAGGGAGGGAGGGAGGAAGGAGGGAGGAAGGAGGGATGGAGGGAGGAGGGGAGGGAAGGAGGGAGGGTGTGGGGAAGGAGGGAGGGAGGGAGGGAGGAAGGAGGGAGGGTGGAGGCGGCAGGGAGTAGGGAGGGGGGAGGGAGGGATGAGGGAGGGAGGAAGGAGGGAGGAAGGTGGGAGGAAGGAGGGAGGGAGGAAGGAGGGAGGGAGGGAGGAGGGAGGGAGTGAGGAAGGAGGGAGTGTGTGAGGAGGGGGGGATGGAGGTGGGAGGGAGGGAGGAGGGAGGAAGGAGGGAGGGAGGGAGGGTGGAGGAAGGAGGGAGGGAGGAGGGAGGAGGGAGGAGGGAGGGAGGAAGGGAGGAGGAGGGAGGGAGGAGGGAGGGAGGGAGGAAGGAGGGAGGGAGGAGGGAGGGAGGAAGGAGGGAGGAAGGAGGGAGGGAGGAAGGAGGGAGGAAGGAGGGAGGGAGGAAGGAGGGAGGAAGGAGGGAGGTAGGATGGAGGGAGGAAGGGAGGAAGGAGGGAGGGAGGGAGGGAGGGAGGGAAGGAGGGAAGGAGGGAGGGAAGGAGGGAGGGAAGGAGGGAGGGAGTGGGGAAGGAGGGAGGGAGGGAGGAAGGAGGGAGGGTGGAGGCGGCAGGGAGTAGGAGGGGGAGGGAGGGATGAGGGAGGGAGGGAGGAAGGAGGGAGGAAGGAGGGAGGAGGGAGGGAGGGAGGAAGGAGGGAGGAAGGAGGGAGGAAGGAGGGAGGGAGTGAGGAAGGAGGGAGGGAGTGAGGAAGGGGGGATGGAGGAGGGAGGGAGGAAGGAAGGAAGGAGGGAGGGAGGGAGGGGGAAGGAGGGAGGAAAGGGAGGAGGGAGTGAGGAAGGAGTGATGGAGGGGGGAGGGACGGATGGAGGAAGGAGGGAGGGAGGGAGTGAAGAAGGAGGGTGGGATGGAAGGAGGGAGGGAGGAGGGAGGGAGTGAGGAAGGAGGGATGGAGGAGGGGGGGAGGGAGAAAGGGAGAAGGGAAGGAGGGAGGGACGGGAGGAGGGAAGAAGGAGGGAGGGAAGGGGGAGGGAAGAAGGAGGGAGGGAAGGGGGAGGGAAGGGGGAGGGAAGAAGGAGGGAGGGAAGGGGGAGGGAAGAAGGAGGGAGGGAAGAAGGAGGGAGGGAAGAGGGAGGGAGGGGGGAAGGAGGGAAGAGGGAGGGAGGGGGGAAGGAGGGAAGAGGGAGGGAGGGGGGAAGGAGGGAAGAGGGAGGGAGGGGGAAGGAGGGAAGAGGGAGGGTTGAGTGAGTGAGTTGAGTAGAAAGGAGGAGGAGAGGCAGGGAGACAGGAGAGAATGAGACAGGGAACATTAATGTGAGAATCAGGGGGCGACAGAAGAGAAAGGGGGAAAGATTGAAGGAGAGGAGAAAGAAGCAGGAATGTTGGAGGACGGGAGAGAAGCAGAAACACTGGGAGAAGTGAGAGCGGCGGATTAAAGCGGGAGCGAGAATAGCCATTTGCAGTAAGAGGCAGAGAGAGACTGTGGGCAGGTCTCCACACTGTGAATGGAGCAGTTTTCACAGCACAATAGGGGCGGCTCGCTACTCACCACAAGCTGGCGAACTCCCGAGATTGGACACAAGAGAGGACGAGACCCAGCGAGCAAAGCGTGCGCACCATCAACATCTCCATCTCCAACCCTGGGGGACTGTGGAGAGACTCCGGGATCAGAGACTCCGGGACTCCGCCCCAGGGACTGACCGAGCCAGGAGAGGCAGCACAGATCAGGAAACCCAGCTCAGAGCCGCAAATAGCGGCGCAGAGCGGAGTCCGCCAACTCTGCACCCAGGTCTTGTTGGCTTCCCATAGTCTCCAAGGGAGGGAGTCCCGGAGTCACTGCACAGTCTGGGATCGCTGCTTGTGGGGACCTCAGCAGAACTCCTGCAAACCCAACTCAGCCTTCCTTCGGGACTGAGCGGCCTCCGTCTTCACATTGAGCCAGGCTGGAGTGCAGGGGGCAGTTTATATCACAAGCGGACATCCTGGCGGGGGTCCAGGGTCCCCAGGCTGGATGAAGAGCGGGTGGTGCGAGGTTCGTGTGGAGCATAAACACTGGCATGGACCGGTTTCCCTGCTGTAACTTGTCAGGATTTCTATCAGACCAGTGGCCCTTATCTTCAAGAAGCACATTGACCTCTCTCCCTGCTCTAGCTTCCTGACCCATCTCGCCTTTCATCAACATCCTTGTCAGCTGCTGTGCCCAATTGAATCATAGAAATTTATGGCAGAGAAGGAGGTCATTCGGCCCATCTTGTCCGTGCCAGCCGATAAAGATCTGTCCAGCCTAATCCCACTTTCCAGCTCTTGGTCCGTAGCCCTGTAGGTTACGGCACTTCAAGTGCATATCCAAGTACTTTTTAAATGTAATGAGGGTTTCTACCTCTCCCACCCTTTCAGGCAGTGAGTTCCAGACCCCCACCACCCTCTGGGTGAAGAAAGTTCTCCTCAACTCCCCTCTAATCCTTCTACCAATTACTTGAAATCTATGCCCTCGGGTTATTGACCTCTGCTCAGGGAAATAAATCCTTCCTATCCACTCTCTCGGCCCCTCATAATTTTATACACCTCACTTCGGTCTCCCCTCAGCCTCCTCTTCTAAAGAAAACAGCCCCAGCCTCTCCAATCTTTCCTCATAGCTAAAATTCCCCAGCCCAGGCAACATCCTGGTAAATCTCCTCTGTCCCCTCTCTAGTGCAATCACATCCTTCCTGTAATGTTAAAGGCAAGTATCCCGTATGCCTTCTTAACCACCTTATCTACCTGTCCTGCTACCTTCAGGGATCTGTGGACATGCACTCCAAGGTCCCGCTGTTCCTCTACACTACTCAGTGTCCTACCGTTTATTGTGTATTCCCCTGCCTTGTTAGCCCTCCCCAAATGCATTACCTCACACTTCTCCAGATTGAATTCCATTTGCCACTGTTCTGCCCACCTGACCAGTCCATTGATATCTTCCTGCAGTCTACAGCTTTCTTCCTCACTATCAACCACACGGCCAATTTTTATATCATAGAATCATAGAATGAAATCATAGAATGGTTATGGCACGGAAGGCCATTCGGCCTGTTGAGCCTGTGTCGATTCTCAGCCAGGCCCGCTCACCTGCCATTTCCCCGTAGCCCTGCAATTTTTTTTCCTTCAGATACTTATCCAACTCCCTTTTGAAAGATAAGATTGAGTCGGCCTCCATCACCCTTTCAGGCAGTGCATTCCAGATCTTAACCACTTGCTCCGTAAAAAAGATTTTTCTTACGTCGCCTTTGGTTCTTTTGCCAATCACCTTAAATCTGTGTCCTCGCCGTCCTCGGCCTCTTGCATTGTTCCAACGAAGCTCAGCGTAAGCTCGAGGAACAGAACCTCAGCTTTCGATTAGGCACTTTACAGCCTTCCGGACTCAACATGGAGTTCAACAATTTCAGACCATAACCTCTGCCCCCTGTACAATGCCTAATCAAAAGATGAGGTGCTGTTCTGAGCTTACGTAGAGCTTCATTGGAACAGTGTAAGAGCCCGAGGACAGAGAGGTCAGAGTGGGAGTGGAGCGGAGAATTAAAGTGACAAGCAACCGGAAGCTCAGGGTCACCCGTATGGACTGAACGGAGGTGTTCTGCAAAGCGGTCACCCAATCTGCGTTTGGTCTCCCCAATGTAGAGGAGACCGCATCGTGAGCAGTGAATACAGTATACTAGATTGCAAGAAGTACAAGTAAATCACTTTCACCTGGAAGGGGTGTTTAGGGCCCTGGACAGTGGGAAGGGAGGAGGTAAAATGGCAGGTGTTGCATCTCCTGCACTTGCACAGGAAGGTGCTGGGTGAAGGGGAGCGGGTGTTGGGGGTGATAGAGGAGTGGACCAGGGCATCGCAGAGGGAGCAGTCCCTTCGGAATGCTGAAAGGGGGAGGGGAAGATGTGTTTGGTGGTGGCATCATGCTGGAGGTGGCGGAAATGGCGGAGGATGATCCGTTGAATGTGAAGGCTGGTGGGGTGAAAGGTGAGGACAAGGGGAACCCTATCGTGGTTCTGGGAGAGAGGGGAAGGGGTGAGAGCAGAAGTGCGGGAAATGGAATGCACAGGGTCGAGGGCCTGTCAACCACGGTACAGCGGAATCCTGCCCCCTACATTAAAGTCTAAATCATTGATATATATCACAAAAGCAAGGGACCTAGTACATACCCAGCATATAACACTGGTTAGGGTGCAGCTAGAATACTGCGTGCATTTCTGGTCACCACATTACAGGAAAGATGTGATTGCACTAGAGAGGGTGCAGAGGAGATTTACGAGGATGTTGCCTGGGCTGGGGAATTTTAGCTATGAGGAAAGATTGGGTAGGCTGGGATTATTTTCTTTGGAACAGAAGGGAGACTTAATTGAGGTGTATAAAATTATGAGGGGCTGAGATAGAGTGGACAGGAAGGACCTATTTCCCTTAACAGAGAGGTCAATAACCAGGGGTCGCAGATTTAAAGTAATTGGTCGGAGGATTAGAGGGGAGTTGAGGAGAACTTTTTTCACCCAGAGGGTGGTGGGGGTCTGGAACTCACTGCCTGAAAGGGTGGGAGAGGCAGAGACCCTCATCACATTTAAAAAGTACTTGGATGTGCCCTTGAAGTGCCGTAACCTACAGGGCTACAGACCGAGAGCTGGAAAGTGAGATTAGGCTGGATCGCTCTTTGTTGGCCGGCACAGACATGATGGGCTGAATGGCCTCCTTCTGTGCCGTAACTTTCTATGATTCTATGATCACTACCACCAAAATAAGAACATAAGAACATAAGAAATAGGAGCAGGAGTAGGCCAATCGGCCCCTCGAGCCCGCTCCACCATTCAATAAGATCATGGCTGATCTGATCCTAACCTCAAATCTTCTATCACTCTGCATCCACCCGAACCTATGTGATCTCCCGGGAGAGGCGAAAAACCAGATAAAGACCCAATGGTCAATTTGGGAGAAAAAAATCTGGGAAATTCCTCTCCGACCCATCTAGGCGATCGAAATTCTTCCAGGAGATCACTCTGTCCCTATATTTTCTACAGTACTTACCTTCTGTAAAGGCGATCTCCACCCCAGCCAGGAACAGGAATAAAACCATCTCCTGAAATCTAACAGAATTAGAACACAAGAAGTAGGAGCAGAACCAGGCTACGTGGGCCCACTGATACCCCTTCCACCCGTCAAGCTTCAATCCCTAAAACCAAGTCCAGAACCGCCCCTCTCTTGTTGGGCTTGCTACATCCTGGCTAAAAAATGCTCTCCTGAATGCATTTTAAGAATTCTGCTCGCTCTATGCCTTTCACACTAATTCTATCCCAGTTACTGTCACAGGATATCTTCCATTCTCCTCCTTTATAAAACTCACCGAGGTTTGGGCCACCTCCGATCTTTTTCATTAATATTCATTCTTGGGATATGGGTGTCGCTGGCAAGGATGACATTTACATCATTTAGTTCAAAAATATACTTTATTCATAAAATTTGTAACGGTGCATTGCAGTCAATGTTCCGCAAGTCCCATTCAAACATCTGCACGTGTGCGGTGTTTGCATTTAAAAGCTGGTGAGCCGGCTGCACAGGAGCTACAGAGTGCTGCGCGGGACCTCACGGAGCGCTGCATGGCTGCACAATTTAAAGAGAACATTGATCACACAATGTCACAAATCACGGTACAATACAGGTTAAATACAGTACTTGGCACTCTAGGGTGCCTCATTCCAGTTACAGTGCAATTTACATCTACATTTATCTCTCTGCTGAGGTGTGATAAAGGGCAGTTAGAAAGATTACCTGTAATCATCTGGCAGTTTTCTCTGACTATATATGCTGTGCCTGTATGCTTCTCTCCACTTCACCTGACGAAGGAGCAGCGCTCCGAAAGCTTGTGATTTCAAATAAAGCTGTTGGACTATAACCTGGTGTTGTGTGACTTCCTACATTTATAAAATTCTGTCAGGCCTAGACAGACTAGATGCAGGAAGGATGTTTCTGATGGCCGGGGAGTCAGAACCAGGGGTCATAGTCTAAGGATAAGGGGTAAGCCATTTAGGACTGAAATGAGGAGGAATTTCTTCACCCAGAGAGTGGTGAACCTGTGGAATTCTCTGCCACAGAGGGCGGTGGAGGCCAGTTCATTAAATATATTCAAGAAGGAGTTGGATATATTTCTTAAGGCTAAAGGGATCAAGGGATATGGGGAGAAGGCAGGGACAGGGTACTGAATTTGGATGATCAGCCATGATCTCATTGAATGGCAGAGCAGATTTGAAGGGCTGAATGGCCGACTCCTGTTCCTATCTTCTATGTTTCTATGTTTGAATGGCTGACCAGGCAGGAGGGGCTGAATGGCCGACTCCTGTTCCTGTGTAACAGGCTCGAGGGGCTGAATGGCCTCCTCCTGTTCCTGTGTAACAGGCTCGAGGGGCTGAATGGCCTCCTCCTGTTCCTGTGTGACAGGCTGGAGGGGCTGAATGGCCTCCTCCTGTTCCTGTGTAACAGGCTCGAGGGGCTGAATGGCCTCCTCCTGTTCCTGTGTCACAGGCTCGAGGGGCGGAATGGCCTCCTCCTGTTCCTGTGTAACAGGCTCGAGGGGCCGACTCCTGTTCCTGTGTAACAGGCTCGAGGGGCTGAATGGCCTCCTCCTCCTGTGTAACAGGCTCGAGGGGCCGAATGGCCTCCTCCTGTTCCTGTGTAACAGGCTCGAGGGGCCGAATGGCCTCCTCCTGTTCCTGTGTAACAGGCTCGAGGGGGCTGAATGGCCTCCTCCTCCTCCTGTGTAACAGGCTCGAGGGGCTGAATGGCCTCCTCCTGTTCCTGTGTGACAGGCTCGAGGGGCTGAATGGCCTCGCCCTGTTCCTGTGTAACAGGCTCGAGGGGCTGAATGGCCTCCTCCTGTTCCTGTGTAACAGGCTCGAGGGGCTGAATGGCCTCCTCCTGTTCCTGTGTAACAGGCTGGAGGGGCTGAATGGTCTCCTCCTGTTCCTGTGTAACAGGCTCGAGGGGCTGAATGGTCTCCTCCTGTTCCTGTGTTACAGGATCGAGGGGCTGAATGGCCTCCTCCTGTTGCTGTGTAACAGGCTCGAGGGGCTGAATGGCCTCCTCCTGTTCCTGTGTAACAGGCTCGAGGGGCTGAATGGCCTCCTCCTGTTCCTGTGTAACAGGCTCGAGGGGCCGAATGGCCTCCTCCTGTTCCTGTGTAACAGGCTCGAGGGGCCGAATGGCCTCCTCCTGTCCCTGTGTAACAGGCTCAAGGGGCTGAATGGCCTCCTCCTGTTCCTGTGTAACAGGCTCGAGGGGCCGAATGGCCTCCTCCTGTCCCTGGGTATAAATGCTCGAGGGCCAGAGGGATTTTGTTGCTGTAACTTTCTCCTCTGGTTCGAGATGGCGGCGGGAGGAATAAAGTGATTGAGGTGATAGGCCGGGCTCTTCGAGGAGAGCGGATCATTTTGAATTGGTTACTAAATGGCTATCGCCGCTTATCCAGCACTCTGGCCTCTCCCATCCCTCCTCCCATCCACCGCAGGGGACTCGTGCTGCCGATCTTCAAAGTTCAGCGCTCTGTCAATGGGACAGTTTCGGCAGCATGTAGGCTATCAGGGGTGATGCGGTCGAATTTGGCAGGAAATTTAACAAGCTGCCTGCTCACCTGTCTGAGGGTAGAACTGCGCTCGCAACAGCTTGTGTTAGCGGGGCTCAGAGGGCAGCCCTCTCGCCTCTGAACCACAAAGTAATGCATTCAAATCCCACGCCAGAGACACGAGTCCATAATCCAGGCTAACTTTCCCAGTGCATTACAATAGCACGTATTTCACAATCTCAGTGCCTCCCAACGCGCTTCACAGACAATGGAGTATTTCAGAAGTATAGTCACTGTTTAAACGTGGGAAACATGGCAGCCAAATTGCACAAAGCAAGCTCCCACTAACACTAATGTGACAATGACTAGATCATCTTCCAGTGATGTTGGTTAAGGGATAAATATCGGCCAGGGCACCGGGGAGAACGCCCCTGCTCTTTTTCAGTGTGCAGCTCCCTCAGAACAGCCCCTCCGACAGTGCAGTGCTCCCTCAGTACTGACCCTCCTATAGTGCTGCACTCCCTCAGTACTGCCCCAGACAGTGCAGCGCTCCCTCAGTACTGCCCTTCTGACAGTGCAGCGCTTCCTCGGTACTGCACCTCCGACAGTGCTGCGCTCCTTCAGTACTGCCCCTCCGACAGTGGAGTACTTCCTCAGTACTGCCCCTCCGACAGTGCAGCACTCCCTCAGTACTGCCATTCTGACAGTGCTGCGCTTCCTCAGTACTGCCCCTCCAACAGTGTGGCGCTCCCTCAGTACTGACCATCTGGCAATGCAGCGCTCCCTCAGTACTAACCCTCCAAAAGTGCAGTGCTCCCTCAGTACTGCCCTTCCGATGGTGCGCACTCCCTCAGTACTGACCCTCCGATCATGCGGCGCTCCCTCAGTACTGACCCTCCTACAGTATGGCGCTCACTCAGTACTGCCCCTCCGACAGAGCAGCACTCCCTCAGTACTGCCCCTCCGACAGGGCAGCGCTCCCTCAGTACTTACACTCCAAAATGCAGGGCACCATCAGTACTGCTCCTCTGACAGTGCAGCGCTCCCACAGTAATGCCCCTCCAACAGTGCAGCGCTCCCCCAGTACTGCCCCTCCGACCATGATGCGCTTCCTTAGTACTGCCCCTCCGACAGTGCAGAGCTTCCTCAGTACTGCCCCTCTGACAGTGCAGTGCTCCCTCAGTACTGCCCCCGACAGTGCAGCGCTCCCTCAGTACTGCCCTTCCGACAGTGCAGCGCTTCCTCGGTACTGCATCTCCGACAGTGCTGCGCTCCCTCAGTACTGCCCCTCCGACAGCGCTGCGCTTCCTCAGCACAGCCCCTCCGACAGTGCAGCACTCCATCTGTACTGCCCCTCTGACAGTGCAGCACTCCATCTGTACTGCCCCTCCGACAGTGCAGCGCTCCCTCAGTACTGAACCTCCGACAGTGTGGCGCTCCCTCAGTATTTACCATCCAACAGTGCGGCGCTCCCTCAATACTGACCCTCCGACAGTGCAGCACTCCCTCAGTACTGCCCCTCCGAAAGTGCATGTGCTCCCTCAGTACTGCCGCTCCAACAGTGCGCCGTTCCCTCAGTAATGCTTCTCCGGCAGTGCTGCGCTCACTCAGTACTGCCCCACAAAATTGCAGCTGTCCCTCAGTACAGACCCTCGGACAGTGCAGCGCTCCCTCAGTACTGCCCCTCCCACTGTGCAGCGCTCCCTCAGTACTGCCTGTCCGACAGTGCAGTGCTTCCTCAGTACCGCCCCTGCGACAGTGCGGCGCATCCTCAGTACTGACCCTCTGACAATGCAGCACTCCCGCAGAACTGCCTCCTCCGACAGTGCGGTCTCCCTCAGTACTGACCCTTCTACAAAGCAGCACTCCCTCAGTACTGCCCCTCCTACAGTGCTGCACTCCATCAGTACTGCCCCTCCAACAGTGCAGCGTACCCTCAGTACTGCCCTTCCAACAATGCAGCGCTTCCTCAGTACTGCCCCTCCGACGGTGCTGCGTTTTCTCAGTGCTGCCCCTCCGACGGTGCTGCGCTTCCTCAGTACTGCCCCTCCGACAGTTCGGCGCTCCCTCAGTACTGACCCTCCGAAAATGCAGCACTCACGCTGTATTGCTCCTTCCGACAGTGCGGTCTCCCTCAGCACTGCCCCTCCTACAGTACGGCGCTCCCTCAATACTGCCCCTCCAACAGGCAGCACACCCTCTGTACTGCCCCTCCGACAGTGCTGCACTGCCTCAGTACTGCCTGTCCGACAGTGCAGTGCTTCCTCTGTACTGCCCCTGTGACAGGAAGCACCGCACTCAGTACTGACCCTCTGACAATGCAGCACTCCCGCAGAACTGCCCCCTCCGACAGTGCGGTCTCCCTCAGCACTGCCCCTCCTACAGTACGGCGCTCCCTCAGTACTGCCCCTCCTACAGTACGGCGCTCCCTCAGTACTGCCCCTCCGACAGTGCAGCGCTCCCTCAGTACTGCCGTTATGACAGGGCTGCGCTCCCTCAGTACTGACCCTCGACAATGCAGCATACCCGCAGTAATGCCCCCTCCGACAGTGTGGCGCTCCCTCAGTATTTACCCTCCGACAGTGCAGCGCTCCCTCAGTACTGCCCCTCCGACAGTGCAGCACACCCTCAGTGCTGCCCCTCCGACAGTGCAGTGCTCCCTCAGTGCTGCCCCTCCGACAGTGCAGCGCTCCCTCAGTACTGCCCCTCCGACAGTGCAGCACACCCTCAGTGCTGCCCCTCCGACAGTGTGACTCTCCCTCTGTAATGACCCTCCGACAGTGCGGCGAACCCTCAGTACTGATCCTCCGACAGTGCAGCGCTCCCTCAGTACTGCCCCTCTGACAGTGCTGTGCTCCCTCAGTACTGCCCCTCCGAAGATGCGCACTCCCTCAGTAGTGACCCTCCGACAGTGCAGCACTCCCTCAGTACTGACCCTCCTAAATTGCATGCGTTCCCTCAGTACTGCCCCTCCAACAGTGCGCCGTTCCCTCAGTAATGCTTCTCCGGCAGTGCTGCGCTCACTCAGTACAGCCCCACAAAATTGCAGCTGTCCCTCAGTACTGCCCATCGGACAGTGCAGTGCTCCCTCAGTACTGCCCCTCCGACAGTGCGGCACTCCCTCAGTACTGCCTCTCCGAAAGTGTGGCGCTCCCTCAGTACAGACCATCCGACAGCGTAGCACTCCCGCAGTACTGACCCTCCGACAGTGCAGCACTCACTCAGTACTGACCCTCCAAAATTGCGGCGCTCCCTCAGTACTGGCTCTCCGACAGTGCGGCGCTCCCTCAGTACTGGCCCTCCGACAGTGCAGCGCTTCCTCAGTACTGCCCCTCCGACCATGATGCGCTTCCTCAGCACTGCCCCTCCGACAGTGCAGAGCTTCCTCAGTACTGCCCCTCCGACAGTGCTGCGCTTTCTCAGCACAGCCCCTCCAACAGTGCAGCACTCCCTCAGTACTGACCATCTGACAATGCAACGCTCCCTCAGTTCTAACCCTCCAACAGTGCAGCGCTCCCTCAGTACTGCCCCTCCGGCAGTGCAGCGCTCCCCCAGTACTGCCCCTCCGACAGTGCAGCACTCCCTCAGTACTGCCCCTCCGACAGTGCGGCACTCCCTGAGTACTTACCCTCCAACAGTGCGGCACTCCCTCAATACTGAGCCTCCGACAATACAGCACTCCCCCTGTACTGCCCCTCCGAAAGTGCGGCGTTCCCTCAGTAGTGACCCTCCAACAGTGCTGCACACCCTCAGTACTGCCCCTCCAACAGTGCTGCTCTCCCTCAGTACTTACACTCCAAAATGTGGGGCACAATCAGTACTGGCCCTCCGAAAAAGCAGCTCTCCCTCATTAATGCCACTCCGACAGTGCAGCGCTCCATCAGCACTGAACCTCCGACAGTGCAGCGCTCCCTCAGTACTGCCATTCCGACAGTGCAGCGCTCCCTCAGTACTGCCCCTCCGACCATGCTGCGCTTCCTCAGTACTGCCCCTCCGACAGTGCAGAGCTTCCTCAGTACTGCCCCTCCGACAGTGCAGTGCTCCCTCAGTACTGCCCCTCCAACAGTGCAGCACTCCCTCAGTACTGGCCTTCTGATGGTGCGCACTCCCTCAGTACTGACCCTCCGACAGTGCGGCGCTCCCTCAATACTGGGGGATTTCAACTTCCCTAATATTAACTGGGATAGTCAGAGTGTGAAAGGCTCAGAGGGTGTAGAATTCTTAAAGTGCATCCAGGAGAGCTTTTTGAGCCAGCATATAGAAAGTCCTACAAGAGAGGGTGCAGTACTGGACCTAATTCTAGGGAATGTGGCCGGCCAAGTGGAAGAAGTGCTGGTAGGTGAGCACTTTGGTGACAGTGACCATAATATGGTGAGATTTAAGGTGGTCATGGAAAAGGACAGGGATGGGCCGGAAATAAAGTTTCTAAATTGGGGGAAGGCCGATTTTAATAGGATAAGGCAGGATCTGGCCAAAATGGACTGGGATCAGCTACTTGTAGGAAAATCCACATCGGAGCAATGGGAGGCTTTCAGAAGGGAGATTGAGATCATACAATGGCAACATGTTCCCGTAAAGGTCAAGGGTGGTTCCAAAAACCACAGGGAACCTTGGATGTCAGGGGATATACGAGAATGGATTAGGAAAAGAAGGAGGGCTTCTGGCAGATACAAAAGGCTAAAGACGGAGGAAGCCCTAGAGGAGTACAAAAAGTGCAGGGGGATACTTAAAAAAGAAATTAGGAGATCAAGGAGGGGCCATGAAATAACACTGGCGAGCAAAATAAAGGAAAATCCTAAGATGTTTTATAAGTATATTAAGGGTAAGAGGATAAGTAGGGAAAAAATAGGGCCCATTAGGGACAAAAGTGGCAATCTGTGTGTGGAGCTGGAAGATGTAGGAGGGGTTCTAAATGAATTTTTTGCATCTGTTTTCACTATGGAGAAGGACGATGTAGACATAGAAATAGGGCGGGGGGACTGTGATATGCTCGAACATATTAACATCGAGAGGGAGGAGGTATTGGCGGTTTTAGCAGGCCTAAAAATGGATAAATCCCCAGGCCCGGACGAAATGTATCCCAGGCTGCTGTGTGAGGCAAAGGAAGAGATTGCGGGGGGTCTAACACATATATTCAGAACCTCTCTGGCCACAGGGGATGTGCCAGAGGACTGGAGAACCGCTAATGTAGTACCATTATTCAAGAAGGGGAGTAGGGAAAAACCGGGGAACTACAGGCCAGTGAGCCTAACATCAGTGGTAGGAAAATTATTGGAAAAAATTCTGAGGGACAAAATTAGTCTCCACTTGGAGAGGCAAGGATTAATCAGGGATAGTCAACATGGCTTTGTCAAGGGAAGATCATGTCTGACTAATTTGATTGACTTTTTTGAGGGGGTGACTAGGTGTGTGGATGAGGGTAACGCAGTGGATGTGGTATACATGGATTTCAGTAAGGCCTTTGATAAAGTCCCACACAGGAGACTGGTCAAGAAGGTAAGAGCCCATGGAATCCAGGGTGCCTTGGCACATTGGATACAAAACTGGCTTAGTGGCAGAAGGCAGAGGGTGATGGTCGAAGGTTGTTTTTGTGACTGGAAGCCTGTGGCCAGTGGGGTACCACAGGGATCGGTGCTGGGTCCCTTGCTGTTTGTCATAGAGTCATAGTCATAGAGTTTTACAGCACAGAAAGAGGCCCTTCGGCCCATCGTGTCTGCGCCGCCCATCCATCCCTGTCCAGTCTAATCCCATTTTCCAGCATTTGGTCCATAGCCTTGTATGCAATGGCATTTCAAGTGCTCATCCAAATGCTTCTTGAATGTTGTGAGGGTTCCTGCCTCTACCACCCTTTTAGGCAATGAGTTCCACATTCCAACCACCCTCTGGGTGAAAAAGTTCCTCCTCAAATCCCCTCTAAATCTCCTGCCCCTTACCCTGAATCTATGCCCCCTTGTTATTGACCCCCCTACTAAGGGGAAAAGTTCCTCTTTGTCTACCCTATCTATGCCCCTCATCATTTTGTACACCTCAATCAGGTCCCCCCTCAGCCTTCTTTGCTCCAAGGAAAACAACCCCAGCCTGTTTAGTCTTTCTTCATAGCTGAGGCGCTCCATCCCAGGTAACATCCTGGTGAATCTTCTCTGCACCCTCTCCAAAGCAATCACATCCTTCCTATAGTGAGGCGACCAGAACTGCACACAGTACTCCAGCTGTGGCCTCACCAGCGTTTTGTACAGCTCCATCATAACCTCCCTGCTCTTATATTCTATGCCTCGGCTAATGAAGGCAAGTATCCCATATGCCTTTTTAACCACCTTATCTACTTGTTCCGCTGCCTTCAGAGATCTATGTACATGTACACCGAGGTCCCTCTGACCCTCTGTACTTCCTAGGGTCCTACCACTCATTGTGTATTCCCTTGCCTTATTTGTCCGTCCAAAATGCATCACCTCGCACTTTTCAGGGTTAAATTCCATTTGCCACTTTTCCGCCCATCTGACCAACCCGTCTATATCGTCCTGTAGCCTGAGGCTTTCCCCCTTGCAATTTACCACCCCACCAATTTTCGTGTCATCTGCAAACTTACTGATCATCCCTTTTACATTCTCATCCAAATCATTTATGTAGATCACAAACAACAAGGGACCCAGCACCGATCCCTGAGGTACCCCACTGGACACAGGCTTCCAGTCACAAAAGCAACCTTCGACCATCACCCTCTGCCTCCTGCCACTCAGCCAGTTTAGGATCCAACGCGCCAAGGCACCCTGGATCCCATGGGCTCTTACCTTCTTGACCAGTCTCCTATGCGGGACTTTGTCAAAAGCTTTACTGAAGTCCATGTAAACCACATCCACAGCATTTCCCTCATCCACCTCCCCAGTCACCCCCTCGAAAAATTCAATCAGATTTGTCAGACATGATTTACCCTTGACAAAGCCATGCTGACTATCCCCGATTAATCCTTGCCTCTCCAAGTGGAGACTAATTTTGTCCCTCAGAATTTTTTCCAATAATTTCCCTACCACAGATGTTAGGCTCACTGGCCTGTAATTCCCTGGTTTATCCCTGCTACCCTTCTTGTGTAATGGTACTACATTAGCTGTTCTCCAGTCCTCTGGTACATCCCCTGTGGCCAGAGAGGTTCTGAAAATTTGTGTCAGAGCCCCTGCAATCTCCTCCTTTGCCTCCCACAGCAACCTGGGATACATCTCGTCCGGGCCTGGGGATTTATCGACTTTTTGGCCTGCTAAAACCGCTAGCACCTCCTCCCTCTCGATGCTAATATGTTCAAGTATGTCACAATCCCCTTGCCCGATTTCTATGTCTGCATCGTCTTTCTCCATAGTGAACACAGATGCAAAAAATTCATTTAAAACCCCGCCTACATCATCTGGTTCTACACACAGATTGCCACTTTGGTCCCTAATGGGCCCTACCCTTTCCCTGGTTATCCTCTTGCCCTTAATATACTTATAAAACATCTTAGGATTTTCCTTTATTTTGCTCGCCAGTGTTATTTCATGGCCCCTCCCCGCCCTCCTAATTTCTTTTTTAAGTATGCCCCTGCACTTTTTATACTCCTCTAGGGCTTCTTCCGTCTTTAGTCTTTTGTAACTGCCAAAAGCCCCCCTTTTATTTCTAATGCATTTTTGTATCTCCCTTGTCATCCAAGGTTCCCTTTGCTTGTTGGTCCCACCCTTGACCTTTACAGGAACATGTTGGCGCTGTACTCTCTCTATTTCCCTTCTGTAAGTCTCCCACTGTTTTGATGTGGATTTTCCGAAAAGTAGCTGCTCCCAGTCCACTTTGGCCAGATCCTGCCTTATCATATTAAAATCGGCCTTCCCCCAATTTAGAACCCTTATTTCCGGGCCGTCTTTGTCTTTTTCCATGACCACCTTAAATTTCACCGAATTATGGTCACTGTCGCCAAAATGCTCTCCTACTGATACTTCCACCACTTGCCCGGCTACATTCCCCAGAATTAGGTCCAGTACCGCCCCCTCTCTTGTAGGACTTTCTACATGTTTGTGGTCGACATAAATGACTTGGATATGAATGTAAAAGGTATGGTCAGTAAGTTCGCGGATGATACAAAAATCGGTAGGGTGGTAAATAGCGAGGAGGGTACTCAGTCTGCAGGACGATATAGATGGGTTGGTCAGATGGGCGGAACAGTGGCAAATGGAATTTAACCTGGAAAAGTGCGAGGTGATGCACTTTGGGGGGACTAACAAGGCAAGGGAATACACAATGATTGTTAAGACCCTAGGCAAGACGGGGGGTCAGAGGGATCTGGGTGTGCAAGTACACAGATCCCTGAAGGCGGCGGAACAGGTGGATAAGGTGGTAAAAAAAGGCATATGGGATACTTGCCTTCATTAGCCGAGGCATAGAATATAAGAGCAAGGAGGTTATAGAGTCATAGAGTCATAGAGTTTTACAGCACAGAAAGAGGCCCTTCGGCCCATCGTGTCTGCGCCGCCCATCCATCCCTGTCCAGTCTAATCCCATTTTCCAGCATTTGGTCCATAGCCTTGTATGCAATGGCATTTCAAGTGCTCATCCAAATGCTTCTTGAATGTTGTGAGGGTTCCTGCCTCCACCACCCTTTCAGGCATTGAGTTCCACATTCCAACCACCCTCTGGGTGAAAAAGTTCCTCCTCAAATCCCCTCTAAATCTCCTGCCCCTTACCCTGAATCTATGCCCCCTTGTTATTGACCCCCCCCACTAAGGGGAAAAGTTCCTCTTTATCTACCCTATCTATGCCCCTCATTACTTTGTACACCTCAATCAGGTCCCCCCTCAGCCTTCTCTGCTCCAAGGAAAACAACTCCAGCCTGTCCAGCCTCTCTTCATAGCTGAGGCGCTCCATCCCAGGTAACATCCTGGTGAATCTTCTCTGCACCCTCTCCAAAGCAATCACATCCTTCCTATAGTGAGGCGACCAGAACTGCACACAGTACTCCAGCTGTGGCCTCACCAGCGTTTTGTACAGCTCCATCATAACCTCCCTGCTCTTATATTCTATGCCTCGGCTAATGAAGGCAAGTATCCCATATGCCTTTTTAACCACCTTATCTACCTGCTCCGCTGCCTTCAGGGATCTATGTACATGTACACCAAGGTCCCTCTGACCCTCTGTACTTCCTAGGGTCCTACCACTCATTGTGTATTCCCTTGCCTTATTTGTCCGTCCAAAATGCATCACCTCGCACTTTTCAGGGTTAAATTCCATTTGCCACTTTTCCGCCCATCTGACCAACCCGTTTATATCGTCCTGTAGCCGGAGGCTTTCCTCCTCGCAATTTACCACCCCACCAATTTTCGTGTCATCTGCGAACTTACTGATCATACCTTTTACATTTTCATCCAAATCATTTATGTAGATCACAAATAATAAGGGACCCAGCACCGATCCCTGAGGTACCCCACTGGACACAGGCTTCCAGTCACAAAAGCAACCTTCGACCATCACCCTCTGCCTCCTGCCACTCAGCCAGTTTAGGATCCAACGCGCCAAGGCACCCTGGATCCCATGGGCTCTTACCTTCTTGACCAGTCTCCTATGCGGGACTTTGTCAAAAGCTTTCCTGAAGTCCATGTACACCACATCCACAGCATTTCCCTCATCCACCCCACTAGTCACCCCCTCGAAAAATTCGATCAGATTTGTTAGACATGATTTACCCTTGACAAAGCCATGCTGACTATCCCCGATTAATCCTTGCCTCTCCAAGTGGAGATTAATTTTGTCCCTCAGAATTTTTTCCAATAATTTCCCCACCACAGATGTTAGACTCACTGGCCTGTAATTCCCTGGTTTATCCCTGCTACCTTTCTTGAATAATGGTACTACGTTAGCTGTTCTCCAGTCCTCTGGTACATCCCCTGTGGCCAGAGAGGTTCTGAAAATTAGTGTCAGAGCCCCTGCAATCTCCTCCCTTGCCTCCCACAGCAGCCTGGGATACATCTCGTCCGGGCCTGGGGATTTATCCACTTTTTGGCCCGCTAAAACCGCTAGCACCTCCTCCCTCTCGATGCTAATATGTTCAAGTATGTCACAGTCCCCTTGCCCGATTTCTATGTCTGCATCGTCTTTCTCCATAGTGAACACAGATGCAAAAAATTCATTTAAAACCCCGCCTACATCCTCTGGCTCTACACACAGATTGCCACTTTGGTCCCTAATGGGCCCTACCCTTTCCCTGGTTATCCTCTTGCCCTTAATATACTTATAAAACATCTTAGGATTTTCCTTTATTTTGCTCGCCAGTGTTATTTCATTGCCCCTCCTCGCCCTCCTAATTTCTTTTTTAAGTATGCCCCTGCACTTTTTATACTCCTCTAGGGCTTCTTCTGTCTTTAGTCTTTTGTAACTGCCAAAAGCCCCCCTCTTATTTCTAATGCATTTCTGTATCTCCCTTGTCATCCAAGGTTCCCTTTGCTTGTTGGTCCCACCCTTGACCTTTACAGGAACATGTTGGCGTTGTACTCTCTCTTTTTCCCTTCTGAAAGTCTCCCACTGTTTTGATGTGGATTTTCCTATAAGCAGCTGCTCCCAGTCCACTTTGGCCAGATCCTGCCTTATCATATTAAAATCGGCCTTCCCCCAATTTAGAACCCTTATTTCCGGGCCGTCTTTGTCTTTTTCCATGACCACCTTAAATCTCACCGAATTATGGTCACTGTCGCCAAAATGCTCTCCTACTGACACTTCCACCACTTGCCCGGCTACATTCCCCAGAATTAGGTCCAGTACCGCCCCCTCTCTTGTAGGACTTTCTACATGTTGGCTCAAAAAGCTCTCCTGGATGCACTTTAAGAATTCTGCACCCTCTAAGCCTTTCACACTCTGACTGTCCCAATTTATATTGGGGAAGTTGAAATCCCCCACTATTATTACCCTATTATTTTCGCACTTCTCGGAGATTTGCCTACATATCTGTTCCTCTATCTCCCCCTGACTGTTTGGGGGCCTATAGTACACTCCCAGCAAAGTGCTTGCCCCCTTTTTGTTTTTACGTTCTACCCATATGGCCTCATTAGAGGAACCCGCTAATATATCATCCCTCCTTACAGCAGTAATTGACTCCTTAATTAATATTGCAACACCCCCTCCCCTTTTACACCCCCCTCTGTCTCGCCTGAAGATTCTATACCCCGGAATATTGAGCTGCCAGTCCTGACCCTCCCTCAACCATGTCTCCGTGATAGCAACAATATCGTACTCCCATGTGTTCAACAACAACTTCAGTTCATCCACCTTATTTGCAAGACTCCTTGCATTAAAATAAATGCCTTCCAGCCCTGCCATATTCTCTTTTGCCTTCACATATTTGCTCTGCCTTCCCAGCTGACTTGTTTTTCCCTCTGTATTTGGCCATAAATCACCCCCTACTATAGCTCCACTCTGTACCCCAACCCCCTGCCAAGTTAGTTTAAACCCTCCCCAGCAGTGCTAGCAAACCTCCCCGCAAGGATATTGGTTCCCCCCTGGTTCAGGTGTAAACCGTCCGACTTGTACAAGTCCCACCTTTCCCAGAAGCAGACCCAGTGATCCAGGAAACTAAAGCCCTCCCCCTTGCACCATCCCTTTAGCCACGCATTCATCTGTTCTATCTTCCTATTCCTATACTTACTAGCACGTGGCACCGGGAGTAATCCAGAGATTACAACCTTTGAGGTCCTGCTCCTTAATCCTTCACCTAGCTCCCTAAATTCTTGCTGCAGGACCTCATCCCTCTTTTTACCTATGTCGTTGGTACCAATGTGGACCACGACCACTGGCTGTTCTCCCTTCCCCTCCAGAATGCCCTGCAGCCGCTCAGTGACATCCTTGACCCTGGCACCAGGGAGGCAACAAGCCATCCTGGATTCACGTCTACGGCCACAGAAACGCCTATCTGTTCCCCTTACTATAGAATCCCCTACCACTATTGCTCTCCCACTCTTTTTCCCCCCTTCCTGGGCAGCAGGAGCACCCCCAGTGCCAGGAAGTTGGCCGCTGCTGCCTTCCCCTGGTGAGTCATCCCCCTCAACAGTATCCAAAGCGGTATACTTGTTTGAAAGGGGGATGTCCGCAAGGGTTCCCTGCACTACCTGCCTGCCTTTGTTGCTCCGCCTGATGGTCACCCCCTGTGCTGCCCTACCCTGAGGCGTGCACAACTCGCTAAACGTGTTATCCACGAGCCTTTCAGCATCGCGCATGCTCCAAAATTCATCCACCCGCAGCTCGAGCGCCGCAATGCGGTCTACAAGTAGCTGCAGCTGGATGCATTTCCTGCACACATGGTCATCAGGGACACTGGCAGCATCCCTGACTTCCCACATAGAGCAGGAGGAGCAGAGCACGGGTCTGAACTCTCCTGCCATGACTTACCCCTTTAATTTCTTTAAAAATGTATTCAATACCCCAGTTACAGGTATGCTCTAGGGCGCTTTATTTACCAACTATCCCCACTAAACCACAGAAATTTAACACCACAGAATTCAAGCTTGTATTGAAAAAAGAGAAATACTCACCAACCAATCACCTACCTGCTCCCTGGTGACGTCACACACGGATTACTTTTTACCTCTCTCCCCGCTGCTGAGTTGGTATGCCTCGCTGCTCTCCGGTTTTTATACCGGTCTCACCGCACTGCTCCCGACTGGTCTCGGGCCTCGCTGGTCGCCGGGTTTTCTCCCGAGCTCCTCCTCGCTGCTCCCGCTGGTCCCGACTGGTCTCGGGCCTCGCCTCTCTCCGGTTTTTATACCGGTCTCACCACGCTGCTCCCGACTGGTCTCGGGCCTCGCTGGTCGCCGGGTTTTCTCCCGAGCTCCTCCTCGCTGCTCCCGCTGGTCCCGACTGGTCTCGGGCCTCGCCTCTCTCCGGTTTTTATACCGGTCTCACCACACTGCTCCCGACTGGCCTCGGGCCTCGCTGGTCGCCGGGTTTTCTCCCGAGCTCCTCCTCGCTGCTCCCGCTGGTCCCGACTGGTCTCGGGCCTCGCCTCTCTCCGGTTTTATACCGGTCTCACCACACTGCTCCCGACTGGTCTCGGGCCTCGCTGGTCACCGGGTTTTCTCCCGAGCTCCTCCTCGCTGCTCCCGCTGGTCCCGACTGGTCTCGGGCCTCGCCTCTCTCCGGTTTTTATACCGGTCTCACCACACTGCTCCCGACTGGCCTCGGGCCTCGCTGGTCGCCGGGTTTTCTCCCGAGCTCCTCCTCGCTGCTCCCGCTGGTCCCGACTGGTCTCGGGCCTCGCCTCTCTCCGGTTTTTATACCGGTCTCACCACGCTGCTCCCGACTGGTCTCGGGCCTCGCTGGTCGCCGGGTTTTCTCCCGAGCTCCTCCTCGCTGCTCCCGCTGGTCCCGACTGGTCTCGGGCCTCGCCTCTCTCCGGTTTTTATACCGGTCTCACCACACTGCTCCCGACTGGCCTCGGGCCTCGCTGGTCGCCGGGTTTTCTCCCGAGCTCCTCCTCGCTGCTCCCGCTGGTCCCGACTGGTCTCGGGCCTCGCCTCTCTCCGGTTTTTATACCGGTCTCACCACACTGCTCCCGACTGGTCTCGGGCCTCGCTGGTCACCGGGTTTTCTCCCGAGCTCCTCCTCGCTGCTCCCGCTGGTCCCGACTGGTCTCGGGCCTTGCCTCTCTCCGGTTTTTATACCGGTCTCACCACACTGCTCCCGACTGGTCTCGGGTCTCGCTGGTCGCCGGGTTTTCTCCCGAGCTCCACCTCGCTGCTCCCGCTGGTCCCGACTGGTCTCGGGCCTCGCCTCTCTCCGGTTTTTATACCGGTCTCACCACACTGCTCCCGACTGGTCTCGGGCCTCGCTGGTCGCCGGGTTTTCTCCCGAGCTCCTCCTCGCTGCTCCCGCTGGTCCCGACTGGTCTCGGGCCTCGCCTCTCTCCGGTTTTTATACCGGTCTCACCACACTGCTCCCGACTGGTCTCGGGCCTCGCTGGTCGCCGGGTTTTCTCCCGAGCTGCTCCTCGCTGCTCCCGCTGGTTATGATGGAGCTGTATAAAACACTGGTTAGGCCACAGCTGGAATACTGTGTGCAGTTCTGGTCGCCACACTACAGGAAGGATGTGATCGCTTTGGAGAGGGTGCAGAGGAGATTCACCAGGATGTTACCAGGGCTGGAGCGCTTCAGCTATGAAGAGAGACTGGGCAGATTGGGTTTGTTTTCCTTGGAGCAGAGGAGGCTGAGGAGGGACATGATTGAGGTGTACAAAATTATGAGGGGCATAGATAGGATGGATACTAAGGAGCTTTTTCCCTTAGTAGAAGGGTCAATAACTAGGGGGCATAGATTCAAGGTAAAGGGCGGGAGGTTTAGAGGGGATTTGAGAAAGAACTTTTTCACCCAGAGGGTGGTTGGAGTCTGGAACTCACTGCCTGAAAGAATTGTGGAGGCAGGAACCCTCACAACATTTAAGAAGCATTTGGATGAGCATTTGAAATGCCATAACATACAAGGCTACGGACCAAATGCTGGAATATGGGATTAGATTAGACAGGGCTTGATGGCCGGCGCGGACACGATGGGCCGAAGGGCCTCTATCCGTGCTGTATAACTCTATGGCTCTATGACCCTCCGACAGTGCAGCACTCCTTCACTACTGACCCTCCGACAGTGCGGCGAACCTCAGTACTGACCCTTCAAAAGTGTGGCGCTCCCTCAGTACTGCCCCCTGACAGTGCTACACTCCATCAGTACTGCCCCCCGACAATGCAGCACTCACGCAGTACTGCCCCCTCCAACAGTGCGGTCTCCCTCATTACTGCCCCTCCTACAGTACGGCGCTCCCTCAGCAATGCCCCTCTGACATTGCAGCGCTCCATCAGTACTGCCCCTCCAACAGTGCAGCGTTCCCTCAGTAATGCCCTTCCAACAATGCAGCGCTTCCTCAGTACTGCCCCTCCGACAGGGCTGCACTGCCTCAGTACTGCCCCTCCGACAGTACGGCGCTCCCTCAGTACTGACCCTCCAAAATTGCGGTGCTCCCTCCTACTGGCCCTCCGACAGTGCAGCGCTCACTCAGTACTAGCCATGCGACATTGCAGCCCTCCCTCAGTACTGCCCCACCGAAAGTGCGGCTTTCCCTCAGTTGTGACCCTCTGACAGTGCAGCACTCCCTCAGTACTGACCCTCCAAAATTGCGGCGCTCCCTCAGTACTGCCCCTCCAACAGTGCAGCGCTCCCTCGGTACTGGCCCTCCGACAGTGCAGAGCTCCCTCAGTACTGACCCTCCGACACTGCAGTACTCCCTCAGTACTGCCCCTCCTTCAGTATGGCGCTCACTCAGTACTGCCCCTACGACAGTGCGGCACTCCCTCAGTACTGACCCTCCAACAGTGAAGCACTCCCTCCGTACTGCCCCTCCGAAAGTGCGGCTCTCCCTCCGTAGTGATCCTCCAACAGTGCTGCACAACCTCAGTACTGCCCCTCCAACAGTGCGGCTCTCCCTCAGTACTGGCCCTGCAAAATGTGGGGCACCCTCAGTACTGGCCCTCTGACAATGCAGCACTCGCTCAGTACTGACCATCCGATAATGCACCACTCCCTCTGTACTGCCCCTCCGACAGTGCAGCGCTCCCTCAGTACTGCCCCTCCGACAGTGCTGTGCTCCCTCAGTACTGCCCCTCCGACAGTGCTGCACTTCCTGAGTACTGCCCCTCCAACAGTGCGGAGCTCCCTCAGTACTGACCCTCTGACATAGCAGCGCTGCCTCACTACTAACCCTCCGACAGTGCAGCACTCCCTCAGTACTGCCCTTCTGATGGTGCGCACTCCCTCAATACTGACCTTCCAACCATGCGGCGCTCCCTCGGTACTGCCCCTCCGACAGTGCAGCATTCCCTCAGTACTGACCCTCCGAAAGTGCTGCTCTCCCTCAGTATTGCCCCTCCGACAGTGCAGAGCTCCCCAAGTACTGCCCCTCCGACAATGCGGCGCTCCCTCAGTCCTGACCCTCCCACAGTGCGGCGCTCCCTCAGTACTGCCCCTCCGACAGTGCAGCATTCCCTCAGGACTGACCCTCCTACAGTACGGTGCTCTCTCAGTACTGACCATCCGACAGTGCAGCACTCTCTCCGTACTGCCCCTCCGAAAGTGCGGCGCTCCCTCAGTATTGCCCCTCTCACAGTGCGGCGCTCCCTCAGTATTGCCCCTCCGACAGTGCAGCACTCCCTTAGTACTGCTCCTCTGACAGTGCTGCACTCCATCAGTACTGCCCCTGCGACAGTTCAGGGCTCCCTCAGTACTGCCCTTCCAACAATGCAGCGCTTCCTCAGTACTGCCCCTCCGACAGTGCTGCGCTCCCTCAGTACTGCGCTCCCTCAGCACTGCCCCTCCGACAGTGCAGGGCTCCCTCAGTGCTGCCCCTCTCAGTGCGGCGCTCCATCAGTACTGACCCTACGACAAGGCAGCACTCCCGCAGTACTGCCCCCTCCGAGAGTGCGGACTCCCTCAGTACTGACAATCCGACAGCGCAGTGCTTCCTCTGTACTGCCCCTCCGAAAGTGCGGCGCTCCCTCAGTCGTGATCCTCCAACAGTGCTGCACAATCTCAGTACTGTCCCTTCAACAGTGCTGCTCTCCCTCAGTACTGGCCCTCCAAAATGCGGGGCACCCTCAGTACTGGCCCTCTGACAATGCAGCACTCGCTCAGCACTGACCCTCCGATAGTGCACCGCTCCCTCTGTACTGCCCTCCGACAGTGCAGCGCCCGCTCAGTACTGACCCTCGAACAGTGCTCTGCTCACTCAGTACTGCCCCTCCGACAGTGCAGCTCTCCCTCAGTACTGCCCCTCCGACAGTGCAGCGCTCCATCAGTACTGCCCCTCCGACAGTGCAGCGCTCCATCAGTACTGAACCTCCGAATGTTTAGCGCTCCCAGAGTACTGCCCCTCTGACAGTGCATCGCTCACTCATTGCTGCCCATCTGACAGTGCAGCTCTCCCTCAGTATTGCCCCTCCGACAGTGCAGAGCTCCCTAAGTACTGCCCCTCCGACAGTGCTGTGCTTCCTCAGTAGTACCCCGCCAACAGTGCGGAGCTCCCTCAGTACTGAACCTCCGACCATGCGGCGCTCCCTCAGTACTCACCCTCACACAGTACGGAGCTCCCAGTACGGCCCCTCCGACAGTGCAGCGTTCCCTCAGTACTGCTCCTCCGGCAGTGCAGCACTCCCTCAGTACTGCCCCTCCGACAGTGCGGCACTCCCTCATTACTGACCATCTGACAGTGCAGTGCTTCCTCAGTACTGATGCTCCGACAGTGCAGTGCTCCATCAGTACTGTCCCCTTGACAGTGCAGCGCTCCCTCAGTATTGCCCCTCTCACAGTGCGCCGCCCCCTCAGTACTGCCCCTTCAACAGTGCGGAGCTCCCTCAGTACTGACCCTCCTACAGTACGGTGCCCCCTCAGTACAGCCCCTCCGAAGGTACAGCGTTCCCTCAGTACTGCCCTTCCGAAAGTGCAGCCCTCCCTCAGTACTACCCCACCGACAGTGCAGTACTGACCCTCCCACAGTGCGGCGCTCCCTCAGTATTGCCCCTCTCAGTGCAGCGGTCCCTCAGTACTGCCCCTCCGACAGTGCAGCACTCCCTCAGTATTGCCCCTCTCAGTGCAGCGGTCCCTCAGTACTGCCCCTCCGACAGTGCAGCACTCCCTCAGTACTGCCCCTCCGACAGTGCAGCACTCCCTCCGTACTGCCCCTCCAACAGTGCTGCTCTCCCTCAGTACTGCCCCTCCGACAGTGCAGCGCTCCCTCAGTATTGACCCTCCGACCATGCGGCGCACCCTCATTATTGACCCTCCCACAGTGCGGCGCTCCCTCAGTACTGACGCTCCGACAGTGCAGCACTCCCTCCATACTGCCCCTCCGAATGTGCAGCGCTCCCTCAGTAGTGACCCGCCAACAGTGCTGCACAACCTCAGTACTGTCCCTCCAACAGTGCTGCTCTCCATCAGTACTGGCCCTCCAAAATGCGGGGCACCCTCAGTACTGGCCCTCTGACAATGCAGCACTCGCTCAGTACTGACCCTCCGATAGTGCACCGCTCCCTCTGTACTGCCCCTCCGACAGTGCAGCGCTCCCTCAGTACTGACCCTCAAACAGTGCTCCGCTCCCTCAGTACTGCCCCTCCGACAGTGCAGCTCTCCCTCAGTACTGCCCCTCTGACAGTGCAGCACTCCATTAGTACTGTGTGGTGTATGTAACCTGTTCCACCTTAAGAGAACTACTTTAAGAGATGTACTACTTTCTCTTGGCTGCTGTATACTGCAATACCGGTGGTGACCACACCGGTATATAAGTGCTGTGTAAGGATTTGCTGGGCAGTTCAGCCCTGACCTCCGAATAGTAAAGACCTGTTAAAAGTTATTCTTGTTGTCTGTGTCAGTGATTGATCCTAAACATAACTGGGACACACAGACTCAACAGTGGCGATGAGTCCGATCTTACCCTGCGGCAGTTTTACATCCAAGGCAGCTTCATCCTCAGAACGGGCGTCGAGAAGAGGCATCCGCCCTCATCATCCTGCTGAGCACCATCGCACGGGAGGCATCGAGAACCCGGGTTAAAAAGAAAAATAATTCTGACCATGAAGCCCTCCATCAGCGACAGGCAGTGATCATCCCTTCTACCACGGTGGTGGGTAAGCCGATTAGCGACACGAGCAGAAAGTCGGCCGCGTTGGCTGTGGAGTAGGGGAGGGAAAACGGAGGAATAAGGGCGGAGAGCTCGACCACGGCCGGTAGAAAGGGCCGGGCTGCAATCGAGGCCGAGAGGCGCAGCGACTGGGGCAGCTTAAGGCTCGAGAGCCACGGAGAACTCAAACGCAGCCGGTGTACATGACCGGGCTGCAAGCGGGGCTACGAGTCAAAGCAGCATCGGGGAGTTGAGAAGCTTAAGGCACGAGAGCCGCAGAGAATTCAAACGCAACCGGTGTAAAGGACCGGGCTGCAAGCGGGGCTGCAAGGCAAAGCAGCGTCGGGGAGTGAGAACCGCTGGGGAGGCGAGAACGGCAGCAGCAAGGCAATCGCCATTGCAGCCAGCGGGGGAAGAAGGCAAACGCGGGAATCTGCCATTGTAGTCGGCGGGGGAAGAAGACGAGCGCGGGAAAGACCGCCAAGCATGGGAAGCCGCCATTTTAGTAGGCGGGGGAAGAAGACAAGCGCGGGAAGCCGCCATTTTGAGAAAAAGAATTTTTTTTTTTTTTAAATTGCAAGGATGCCTAAACATGGGAGCATTAATACCTTTGATAGCGATATCGAAGATTGGATCATGTATGTAGAACGCATGGAAGTGTATTGTAAAGCAAATAAGGTACCAAATGATGAGAAAGCACTAACCTTATTAAGCTCAATGGGTGCGAAAACATACGGGCTATTGAAGCACCTTCTATCACCAAATAAACCGGCGGATCAGACTTTCACGAATATTGTTACTGTCCTGAAAGATCATTTAAACCACACGCCGCTGATGATAGCGGAACGATTTAAATTTTACAGAAGAACGCAGCTGAAAGACGAAAGCAACGCTGAATTTTTAATTGAACTGCGTAAGCTAGCAAAGTACTGTCAGTTTGGAACAGGACTAGCAGATGCGCTGAGAGATAAATTTGTGTGTGGATTGTTAAAAGAAGGAACACAAAAGCGACTGCTTGAGGAGAATGAGCTTACGCTTGATAAAGCTGTCACTATTGCAGCATCGCACGAAGCCGCAGCGAGAGGCACTGCGGAAATGCAGCTACGGTCACCGGAACTCAGCACCAATCAAATGGTCTTGAGTACAGTAAAATGTTATCGTTGTGGAAGGACAACGCACGATCAGAACCAGTGCTGGTTCAAAAATCAGGAATGCAGAAAATGTGGCAGGCTTGGTCACATAGCTAAAGTATGCCGGTCAGGAAAGAAGACCAGCAACAAAAGTCACCGCAGGAAAAGTACAGAAAGGTACACAAGGTGACAGAGAACAGTTCGAACGAACAGAAGTCAGATTCAGACTCCAGCAGTAATGAACTGGGTAGTCTAAGAGTACACAATGTTGGTAAGGAAGCAGACCTCCATACAATTTGGGTCACACTTCAGATAGCAGGAGTCCAAGTGAAGATGGAATTGGACACCGGATCGGCATTGACGGTCATGAATAAGAAAGATTACAAAAGGTTATTCCCACATACTCCCCTACGGGATACGGAGATTGTATTGAAAACATACACGGGGCAAAGAGTATACCCCATCGGGAAGATAGAGGTAAAGGTGGTCCACAAGGGCAAAGAAAGCTGAGGAATGGACTTATATGTGCTACCTGAGGGAGGTCCACCACTACTGGGACGGGAGTGGATTAGGAAAATGAATATGGACTGGCATTCCTTAAAAGCACTAACAGTAGATTCCGGTACAAAAGATGTCAAACCTAAACGATTGTCCAGAATATTGGACGATGCTAAAGAGGTGTTCCAACAGGGACTGGGAACACTGAGAGGAATTACGGCAAACATCAAGGTTGAAGAACATGCAAACCCGAAATTTTTCAAAGCCAGACCGGTACCTTATGCAATACGACCTGCTGTGGAAGCTGAGCTGGAAGGGCTAGAACGTTCAGGAGTACTGTCTAAGGTAGACTGGAGTGAGAGGGCCACGCCCATTGTCCCCGTCATGAAGCGTTCATCGAGCAACAAGCCGGGGGAACCGGGGAAGGTTCGCATCTGTGGAGATTTCAAGATCACTGTTAATCCGGTGCTTCACACGGTGCAGTATCCGCTTCCGCGGATTGAGGATATCTTCGCTCCGTTGTCTGGCGGGAAACACTTCACCAAGATAGACCTGGCGCAGGCGTACTTACAGATGGAAGTTGAGGAAGAGTCACGCCAGTATCTCACGATCAACACGCATAGAGGCTTGTACCGGTATAATAGACTGGTTTTTGGAGTGGCATCGGCTCCGGCAATTTGGCAGAGGGCCATGGAGCAGGTATTACAGGGAATTCCAGGTACACAATGTTACCTGGACGATATTCTGATTACAGGAGATGATGACGAGGAACACCTTGCAAACTTGGAACTGGTGCTCACCAGATTGAAAGAATATGGTCTTCGAGTTAATCGCCAGAAATGTGAATTCTTTCAGAAGCGGATCTCGTACTGTGGTCATGTCATTGACCAGGAGGGGCTTCATAAGTCTCCTGACAAGATCGAAGCTGTTGTGAAGGCTCCCACTCCGGATAATGTATCCCAATTGAGGTCGCTTCTGGGGTTGATTAACTATTACCATAAGTTTCTGCCAAATTTATCCACGGTGCTGCACCCGCTGAATGCTCTTTTGCAGAAGGGAGTACCATGGAAGTGGAGCGAGGACTGTAAGAGGGCCTTTCGCGAAAGCAAGGCATTGATCACCTCAGAGGAAGTGTTGGCGCACTTCAACCCAACGCTGCCTATTCGTTTGGCTTGTGATGCTTCTCCATATGGTATTGGGGCAGTACTCTCACACAAGTTGCCAAATGGCCAGGAGAGGCCAGTTGCGTTCGCATCCAGATCATTGACCTCCGCTGAGCGCAACTATGCTCAGATAGATAGGGAGGCTCTCAGCCTTGTGTGGGGAGTAAAGAAGTTTAATCATTACCTGCAGGGCCAAAAGTTTGCGCTTCTGACAGACCACCAGCCGTTGGTATCCATTTTTAACCCTAAGAAGGGTGTTTCGGTGATGACAGCACAGAGACTCCAGAGATGGTCCCTTTTCCTAGGGGCACATCAATATCAGATAGAATTCAAAGGTACAAAGCAGCATGGTAATGCTGATGGGCTGTCGCGCCTGCCACTGCCTACAGAGGAGGAGGCACCGACGGTTGACCCTGTTGAGTTATTTCACTCGACCATCATCGAATGTTTACCAGTCACCAATGCAAGTATTGAAAGAGAAACCAGGAACGACCCGACACTGTCCAGGGTCTACGAAGTGACAGTGAAGGGATGGCCAGCACATGGTGATCCACTGTTACCGGCATTCTCAGCAAGACGAGAACAGCTGTCCGTCTGTCAAGGAACATTGATGAATGGAACAAGGGTGATTATTCCTCCTAAGTTAAGAGAGAGAGTTCTAACGGAACTGCATGAAGGTCATCTGGGGGGAGTCAAGATGAAAAGCCTTGCTAGGGGTTATGTGTGGTGGCCGGGTATCGACCAACAGATAGAGAAGCTGACGAAAAGCTGCTCAGGGTGCCAAAAAGTGCAAAATGCACCTCCGATTGCACCGCTGCATCCATGGGAATGGCCTTCAACCCCATGGCAACGTGTACATATTGACTTTGCTGGTCCTTTCATGGACTCCATGTTTTTAATTGCGGTGGACGCACATTCTAAATGGCCAGAAGTGATTAAGATGACTACCACTACCTCGGAAAAGACGATCGCGGTGTTAAGAACGATATTTGCAAGAAATGGATTGCCAGAACAAATATGTTCAGACAACGGACCGCAGTTCGTGTCAGAAGAATTCCAGAGATTCATGAAGAAGAATGGGGTGAAACATTATACCTCTGCCCCATATCATCCGGCTACAAACGGGTTGGCCGAGAGATTTGTACAAACGTTCAAAAAAGCGATAAAGGCCATGAGCGAAGATCAGATTCCACTACAACACAAGGTGGACAAATTCCTACTGGCATATCGAAACGCCACCCATGCAGTGACAAACCAAAGTCCTGCCATGATGTTGTATAACAGGAGGTTGCGGTCCAGGTTGGACTTGTTAAAACCAAATGTGCGGAGGGAAGTTGAAAACAAACAGTTCCAGCATATAAATAACAAGACCACTCGGAGTTTCGAAATAGGGCAACCAGTGTTAGCCCGGGATTATAAAAGCGAGAAATAGCAATCTGGAACAATTCGGGCCAGACAAGGACCCCTGATGTACATGGTAGATGTTGGTGAAAATGTAATACGGTGTCATGCTGACCAACTGGTAGAATCGAGAAAAAGGGTCAAACCCATGGTTACGGCAGAGACAACCGTGAAAGAAGTTAGTGAACCTGAAGCATCTACCTCAGAAGTGAATGTACCTGATGATGATGTCCAATCCATAAGAGACCAAAACTAGATGAGTCACCCCAACAACGAGAATCAGAGACCCCTGAAAGGCGTTATCCAACTCGAATCAGGAGGCCTCCTCAGAGACTGAATCTTTGAACTGTTTTGCATGAAGTTGTATATATGTTATTATGTTATGTTAAATGGGGATATAACTGTTAAGCTAAAAAGGGAGGATTGTGGTGTATGTAACCTGTTCCACCTTAAGAGAACTACTTTAAGAGATGTACTACTTTCTCTTGGCTGCTGTATACTGTAATACCGGTGGTGACCACACCGGTATATAAGTGTTGTGTAAGGATTTGCTGGGCAGTTCAGCCCTGACCTCCGAATAGTAAAGACCTGTTAAAAGTTATTCTTGTTGTCTGTGTCAGTGATTGATCCTAAACATAACTGGGACACACAGACTCAACATACTAAACCTCCGAGTGTATAGCGCTCCCTGAGTACTGACCCTCCGACAGTGCAGGGCTCCCTCAGTACTGCCCCTCCGACAGTGCAGGGCTCCCTCAGTACTGCCCCTCCGACAGTGCAGGGCTCCCTCAGTACTGCCCCTATCACAGTGCGGCGCTCCGTCAGTACTGACCCTCCGACAGTGCGGCGCTCCCTCAGTACTGCCCCTATCACAGTGCGGCGCTCCGTCAGTACTGACCCTCCAACAGTGCAGGGCTCCCTCAGTACTGCCCCTATCACAGTGCGGTGCTCCCTCAGTACTGACCCTCCGACAGAGCGGCGCTCCCTCAGTACTGACCCTCTGACAGTGCAGTGCTCCCTCAGTACTGCCCCTATCACAGTGCGGCGCTCCCTCAGTACTGCCCCTCCGACAGTGCAGGGCTCCCTCAGTACTGCCCCTATCACAGTGCAGCGCTCCGTCAGTACTTACCCTCCGACAGTGTGGCGCTCCCTCAGTACTGCCCCTATCACAGTGCGGCACTCCGTCAGTACTTACCCTCCAACAGTGCGGCGCTCCCTCAGTATTGACCCTCTGACAGTGCAGTGCTCCCTCAGTACTGACCCTCTGACAGTGCTGAACTCCCCCAGTACTGCCACTCCGAGATTGCTGCACTCCCTCAGTACTGCCCTTCCAACAATGCAGCGCTTCCTCAGTGCTGCCCCTCTGACAGTGCTGCGCTCCCTCAGTACTGCGCTCCCTCAGTGCTGCCCCTGCGACAGTGCTGCGCTTCCTCAGTACTGCCCCTCCGACAGTGCAGCACTCCCTCAGTACTGCCCTTCCGACTCTGCGGCACTCCCTCAGTACTGACCCTCCGACAGTGCAGCACTCCCTCAGTACTGCCCTTCCAATGGTGCGGCACTCCCTCAGTACTGACCCTCCGACAGTGCAGCACTCCCTCCGTACTGCCCCTGCGAAAGTGCGGCGCTCCCTCAGTAGTGACCCTCCAACAGTGCTGCACAACCTCAGTACTGCCCCTCCAACAGTGCTGCTCTCCCTCAGTACTTACCCTCCAAAATGCAGGGCACCCTCAGTACTGACCCTCTGACAATGCAGCACTCGCTCAGTACTGACCCTCCGACAATGCAGCACTCCCGCAGTACTGCCCCCTCCGAGAGTGCGGTCTCTGTCAGTACTGCCCCTCCGACAGTGCAGCACTCCCTCAGTACTACCCTTCTGATGGTGCGGCATCCCTCAGTACTGACCCTCCGACAGTGCAGCACTCCCTCAGTACTGCCCCTCTCACAGTGCACCACTCCCTCAGTACTGCCTCTCTGGTAGTGCTGCACTCAATCAGTACTGCCCCTCCGGCAGTGCAGCGCTCCCTCAGTACTGCCCCTCCGACAGTGCAGCGCTCCCTTAGTACTGCCCCTCCGACAGTGCGGCGCTCCCTAAGTGCTGCCCCTCCGACAGTGCGGCGCTCCCTCAGTACTGCCCCTCCGACAGTGCGGCGCTCCCTCAGTACTGCCCCTCCGACAGTGCGGCGCTCCCTCAGTACTGCCCCTCCGACAGTGCGGCGCTCCCTCAGTACTGCCCCTCCGACAGTGCGGCGCTCCCTCAATACTGCCCCTCCCACAGTGCAGCACTCCCTCAATACTGCCCCTCCGACAGTGCAGCACTCCCTCAGTACTGCCCCTCTGTCAGTGCAGTGCTCCCTCAGTACTGCCCCTCCGACAGTGCGGCGCGCCCTCAGTACTGCCCCTCCGACAGTGCAGCACTCCCTCAGTACTGCCCCTCTGACAGTGCAGCACTCCCTCAGTACTGCCCCTCCCACAGTACGGCGCTCCCTCAGTACTGCTACAGTTCAATCGATTCCACTGTCATGTACCTGGAATGAAAGGACCAGTGAGCAGTGAGCACTTGAGACTGACTGAAACTGTCAGACACTGCACGGGAACATCGCCTGGCCGGGGCATTTCATGGATATATAATCAGGACTGGGAGCGTGGAGGAGATATTCGGGCAGATAACCTAAAGTTTGGTCAAAGAGGTGGGTTTTATGGAGGATCTTCAAGCAGGAGAGAGAGCTCGAGATTCGGAGGTGGAGTTCCAGAGCGTAGGGCTGAAGGTACGGCCACCAGTGGTGGGCTGAAGGAATCCTGGGGTGCACAATTGGAGGATTGTCACAGTCACTGATGGAATTGGGGGAGCACAGAGATCTCGGAGAGTTGTGGGGCTGGAGAAGCTGACAGAGATCGGGAGCGGTGAATTTTAAAGCGAGGCATTGCCAGACCAGGAGCCAGTATAGGTCAGTGAGCAGAGTGGGTGATGGATGAACTGGACTTGGAGCGAGTAAGGACAAGGGCAGCAGAGTTTAGGGCGAGGGCATTGGAATCGTCGAGTCTGGGGGTAACAAAGGCATGGGTGAGGGTTTCAGCAGCAGTTGAGCTGAGGCGGGGCGGAGACGAGTGACGTTACGGAGGGGGAAACGGGCGGTCTTGGGGATGGAGAGGATGTGGGGTCGGAAGCTCAGTTCGGGGATAAATCGGAAGCTCAGGTTCTGATCAGTCTGGTTCAACCTCAGACAGTGGCCAGGGAGGGCAATGGAGTCAGTGGTGAGAGTACAGAGAGACACACTCACACACTCACACACACTCACTCACACACACACACACACACTCACACACACTCACACTCACACACACTCACACACTGACACACACACACACACACTCACACACACACACACACTCACACACTCACACACACACACTCACACACTGACACACACACACACACTCACACACACTCACACACACTCACACTCACACACACTCACACACACTCACACTCACACACACTCACACTCACACACTCACACACACACACTCACACACACACACACACTCACACACACTCACACTCACACACACTCACACTCACACACACTCACACAGACTCACACACACACACTCACACTAACACACACACACTCTCACACACACACGCACTCACACACACATTCACACAGACAGACTCACTCACACTCACTCACACACACACTCACACTCACACACGCACTAACGCACACACACTCACACGCACTCACACACACTCACACGCACACACTCACACACTCTCACAGACACTCACACACACACTCACACACCCTCACAGACACACTCACACACACACATTCTCAGAAACACACTCACACACACACACGCACACACACACACACTCACACACATACACACTCACACACACACACTCACACTCACACACACACTCTCACACTCACACACTCACACACACACACACTCACACGCACACACACTCTCGCTCACACACACTCACACACACACACTCTCTCACACTCACACACACTCACACACACACACACTCACTCACGCACTCTCACACACACACACACTCACACACACACACTCACACACACAGACACACTCACACACACTCTCTCTCACACACACACTCTCACACTCACACACACACTCTCACACTCAGACACACACACACACACTCACACACACTCTCTCTCACGCACACACTCTCACACTCACACACACAAACTCACACTCACTCACAAGCACTCACACACACACACTCATACACACACACACACTCACACACACACTCACACACACAGACGCACACTTGTACAGAGACAAACTCTCATACGACAACAACATCTTGCATTTTTATAGCACCTTTAATGTAGGAAAATGGCCAAGGTGCTCACACACATGCACAGACACACACACGTGTACAAACCCACGCATACGTGTATTGACACATACACATGCAGAGACACACACACGTGTACCGACATACACACACATGTACCGACACACACGTGTACAGCCACACATGCATGTAGAATCACACACACACGCACGTGTACACACAAACACACATGTAAAGATGCAGACACACGTACACACAGAGAGTCACACACATATTGCAGTGAATGACCAACAGAAACAGGGGTCTGACTCTCGCGCTGTTCCCTGTCTGAGAAACAAGTGACATTAATTCTACATTTAAACCTCGCCACGTTCGACCTGATTGTTAAAGAGCCAGTAGATTCCAGGTAGGCAGACAGGGAGAGTGAAATGAATATAAACTCCAATCCTTACCCAGAGAGGATCCAACTTGAAAAATCAGCCAGAGGCAGGCGAGTGAAGGAAAGGAATATGGTCGTGGTAGGGGACAGTATAGTCAGAGGGATTGATACTGTTCTGAGGTGGGGTAGCTCTGTTAATAAAGGATGAGATCAGTGCAGTAGTGAGAAATGATATTAGCTCAGAAGAGCAAGATGTAGAATCAGTTTGGGTGGAGATAAGAAATATTGGCCCAGAAATTCGGGTCTTCACGGGTGAGTACGCACGGGGTACTCACCCGTAAGCCCAATGGAAGTGCTGGTTTCCTGCATGCACTGCGCATGTGCGGGAAACCGGCACTTCCGTTCCCCTGAAAGAAGGGGTTGAGAGGCCGAACGCGTGCGCTGGAGAGGCAGCGCGTGCGCATCGAACTTACGTTTTTTTTGCAGCTTTCTCCGGGAGGATAAGTCTCCATGAGTTACACTTTTAAAAAGCAGGCGCAAGGCCTGCTTTTAACAAGATAAGTGGTGAATTAATTAAAATTAAAACATTTTTTCCACAGGTTTATTATTTTTAAACACTTTAAAGAAAGGTAAGTTTATTTTTAGCCCCGTTAGAAAATGTAATTAATTTTTTCAAAAATTTAAATTATTGTTTAAAAAAGTTATTTCATTTAATTTATAGTTATTTTAAAAATGTGATTTTTAAAAAATTTATTTGAAGATTTAGTGATGTTTTGGGGCTTATAGTATTTATATGAAGCATTCCCTGCTACCATTGGCTCTCCATGGCCCACGTGATCCCAGGGGACGCTTCGAACTAACTGCGCCCCTGGGATACGCAAGCACTGCGCGCCGGCAATTGGAGCAGGCCCAGGATCGCAATCCCATGCGGGCCCACAGCTCAACGGCCGGTGCGCAAGGTAAGTGCAGGTTGGGGGCTTGCACCCGCGGGAAGCCCCCGACCCGAATTTCTGGGCCAATAAGGGAAAGAACTCACTGGTGGGCGTAGTCTATAGGCCCCCTAACAGTGGCTACACTGTTGGACAGAGTATAAATTAAGACATAATGGAGGATTGCAAGAAAGTTACAGCAATAATCATGGGCGATTTTAATCTTCATATTGATTGGACAAATCAAATTGGCCAAGGTAGCCTCGAGGAAGAATTCATAGCGTGTATCCGGGATGAGTTTCCAAAAAAATACGTTGTGGAACCAACCAGGGAGCAGGCTATCTTAGATCTGTTACTGTGTAATGAGACAGGATTAATAAATGATCTCATAGTAAAGGATCCTCTAGGAAAGAGTGACCATAGCATGGTTAAATTTCAAATTCAATTGGAGGGTGAGAATGTTGGGTCTCAAACCAGTGTCCTGATCTTAAGTAAAGGCAGTTACAAAGGTATGAAGGCAGAGTTGGCTAATGTGGACTGGGAAAATAGATTAAAGGATAAGACGGTTGATAAGCAATGGCAGACATTTAAGGAGATATTTCATAACTCTCAACAAAAATATATTCCAGTGAGAAGGAAAGACTTTAAGAGATGGGAGCACCATCCGTGGCTAACTAAGGAAGTAAGGGATGGTATCAAATTGAAAACAAAGGCATACAATGTTGCCAAGATTAGTGGGAGGCCAGAGGATTGGGAAATTTTTTAAAACTAGCAAAGGACGACTAAAAAATAATACAGAGAGAGAAGATGGATTATGAGTGTAAACTAGCATGAAATAAAAAAACAGACAGTAAGAGCTTCCACAGCTACATAAAAAGGAAGAGAGTAGCTAAAGTAAACATTGGTTCCTTAGAGGATGAAACTGGGGAATTAATAATGGGGAACAGGGAAATGGCAGAGACTTTGAACGAATATTTTCTATCAGTCTTCACGGTAGAAGACGCTAAAACCATCCCAATAACACATAAACAAGGGGCTATAGGGAGGGGGGAACTTAAAACAATCACTATCACTAACCATAAAGTACTCGGTAAAATAATGGGACTAAAGGTGGACAAGGCCGCTGGACCTGATAGCCTGCATCCCAGGGTCTTAAAAGAAGTGGCTGCAGAGATAGTGGATGCATTAGTTGAAATCTACCAAAATTCCCTGGACTCTGGAGAGGTCCCAGCGGATTGGAAAACCGCAAATGTAATGCCCCTATTTAAGAAGGGAGGGAGACAGAAAGCAGGAATCTATAGACCAGTTAGCCTAATATCTGTCATTGGGAAAATGCTGGAGACCATTATTAAGGAAGCGGTAGCAGGTCATTTAAAAAATCATAATACAGTCAAGCAGAGTCAGCATGGTTTTATGAAAGGGAAATCATGTTTGACAAATTAGCTGGAGTTCTTTGAGGATGTAACGAGCAGGGTGGATAAAGGAAATGCTTCAAGGACACCCTCAAAGCCCCCTTGAAAAAGTGTAACATCCCCACCGACACCTGGGAATCACTGGCCCAAGACCGCACAAAGTGGAGGAGAAGCATCCGGGAAGGCGCCGAACACCTCAAGTCTCTTCGCTGGGAGCAAGCGGAAGCCAAGCGCAGGCAGCGCAAGGAGTGCACGTCAACCCAAGCACCCCACCCACCCGCCCCTTCGACCACCGTCTGGCCCACCTGTGACAGAGACTGTAGGTCCCGCATTGGACTAATCAGTCACCCGAGAACTCATTTGTAATGTGGAAGCAAGTCATCCTCGGTTCCGAGGGACTGCCTAAGAAGAAGAAGAAGAAAGATAAAGGTGAGCCACTGGACGTGGTGTATTTGGATTTCCAGAAGGCATTCGATAAGGTGCCACATAAAAGGTTACTGCACAAGGTAAGAGCTCATGGGGTTGGGGGTAATATATTAGCATGGATAGAGGATTGGCTAACCAACAGAAAGCAGAGAGTCGGGATAAATGGGTCATTTTCCGGTTGGCAAACGGTAACTATTGGGGTGCCACAGGGATCAGTGCTGGGGCCTCAACTATTTACAATCTATATTAATAACTTGGATGAAGGGACCGAGTGTAATGTAGTCAAATTTGCTGATGATACAAAGATAGGTGGGAAAGCAAATTGTGCAGAGGACACAAAGAATCTGCAAAGGGATATAGACAGGCTCAGTGAGTGGGGAAACATTTGGCAGATGGAGTATAACGTGGGAAAGTGTGAGGTTATCCACTTTGGTAAGAAAAATAAAAAAGCAAATTATTATTTAAATGGAGAGAGATTACAAAATGCTGCAGTATGGAGGGACCTGGTGGGTCGTAAATCTGTGGAATCCTCTGCCCCAGAGAGCTGCGGAGGCTGGGTCATTGAATATATTTAAGGAGGAGATAGACAGATTTTTGAACAATAAGGGAGGGATGGGTTATGGGGAGCAGGCAGGGAAATGGAGCTGAGCCCAAGATCAGATCAGCCATGATCTCATTGAATGGCGGAGCAGGCTCGAGGGGCCGAATGGCCGACTCCTGCTCCTATTTCTTATGTTCTTATGTTCTCTGCAGCCGCGACCGGGAGTTCCGAAGGCTGTGTTGCCCGCCCGGTGCCAGGGTTAAGGACGTCTCCTCGCGAATTTGTAGTGAGGGCGGGAGGATCCCGTTGAAGAGCTGGGAGTCTGTAGGCCTCAGCCGGGCCTCCCATCGACCTACATCTGTCTGTTTGTCTGCTCTCTCTCTGTCTGCCTGTCTGCAGTTTCTCTGTCTATCTGTCTATCTGCAGTCTCTCTGTCTGTCTGTCTATCTGTCTGTCTCTCTGTCTGCAGTCTCTCTGTCTCTCTGTCTGTCTGTCTGTCTCTCTGCCTGTCTGCAGTCTCTCTGTCTATCTGTCTGTCTCTCTGTCTGTTGGGTGTCTCTCTGTCTGTCTGCAGTCTCTGTGTCTGTCTGCAGCCTCTCTCGATCTCTGTCTGCCGCTCCGTCTACTTAGTTCAGTTATGAAGACTCAGAAATGTGGGTTCTTTTTCACAAGGGAGCGAGACTGAGAGTGAGAACCAGAGCTGGAAAGGGAGTGCGAACAGTAATGAAAGTGGGAATGGGAACGGGAGTGAGAGAGAGTGGGAGCGAAAGTGGGAATGGTAATGGGAGAGAGAGTGAGAGCAGGAACAGGAGCTGGGCGGGAATGGGAATGGGAGTGGGAGATTGTGAAGTGCCTGAGGATCCTGGACACCCACGTCTGCAGTGAGTGTCTCAGCACAGTGGACGGAGCCGTCTGCAGTGAGTGTCTCAGCACAGTGGACGGAGCCGTCTGCAGTAAGTGTCTCAGCACAGTGGACGGAGCCGTCTGCAGTGAGTGTCTCAGCACAGTGGACGGAGCCATCTGCAGTGAGTGTCTCAGCACAGTGGACGGAGCCGTCTGCAGTGAGTGTCTGAGCACAGTGGACAGAGCCGTCTGCAGTGAGTGTCTGAGCACAGTGGACGGAGCCGTCTGCAGTGAGTGTCTCAGCACAGTGGACGGAGCCATCTGCAGTGAGTGTCTCAGCACAGTGGACAGAGCCGTCTGCAGTGAGTGTCTGAGCACAGTGGACGGAGCCGTCTGCAGTGAGTGTCTCAGCACAGTGGACGGAGCCGTCTGCAGTGAGTGTCTCAGCACAGTGGATGGAGCAGTCTGCAGTGAGTGTCTGAGCACAGTGGACGGAGCCGTCTGCAGTGAGTGTCTCAGCACAGTGGACAGAGCCGTCTGCAGTGAGTGTCTGAGCACAGTGGACGGAGCCGTCTGCAGTGAGTGTCTCAGCACAGTGGACGGAGCCGTCTGCAGTGAGTGTCTGAGCAGAGTGGACGGAGCCGTCTGCAGTGAGTGTCTCAGCACAGTGGACGGAGCCGTCTGCAGTGAGTGTCTCAGCACAGTGGACGGAGCCGTCTGCAGTGAGTGTCTGAGCACAGTGGACAGAGCCGTCTGCAGTGAGAGTCTCAGCACAGTGGACGGAGCCGTCTGCAGTGAGTGTCTGAGCACAGTGGACAGAGCCATCTGCAGTGAGTGACCCAGCACAGTGGACGGAGCCGTCTGCAGTGAGTGTCTGAGCACAGTGGACAGAGCCATCTGCAGTGAGTGTCTCAGCACAGTGGACGGAGCCGTCTGCAGTGAGTGTCTGAGCACAGTGGACGGAGCCGTCTGCAGTGAGTGTCTGAGCACAGTGGACGGAGCCGTCTGCAGTGAGTGTCTCAGCACAGTGGACGGAGCCGTCTGCAGTGAGTGTCTGAGCACAGTGGATGGAGCCATCTGCAGTGAGTGTCTCAGCACAGTGGACGGAGCCGTCTGCAGTGAGTGTCTGAGCACAGTGGACGGAGCCATCTGCAGTGAGTGTCTGAGCACAGTGGACGGAGCCGTCTGCAGTGAGTGTCTCAGCACAGTGGACGGAGCCGTCTGCAGTGAGTGTCTCAGCACAGTGGACGGAGCCGTCTGCAGTGAGTGTCTCAGCACAGTGGACGGAGCCGTCTGCAGTGAGTGTCTCAGCACAGTGGACGGAGCCGTCTGCAGTGAGTGTCTCAGCACAGTGGACGGAGCCGTCTGCAGTGAGTGTCTCAGCACAGTGGACGGAGCCGTCTGCAGTGAGTGTCTCAGCACAGTGGACGGAGCCGTCTGCAGTGAGTGTCCCAGCACAGTGGACAGAGCCGTCTGCAGTGAGTGTCTGAGCACAGTGGACGGAGCCGTCTGCAGTGAGTGTCCCAGCACAGTGGACAGAGCCGTCTGCAGTGAGTGTCTCAGCACAGTGGACGGAGCCGTCTGCAGTGAGTGTCTGAGCACAGTGGACGGAGCCGTCTGCAGTGAGTGTCTCAGCACAGTGGACGGAGCCGTCTGCAGTGAGTGTCTCAGCACAGTGGACAGAGCCATCTGCAGTGAGTGTCCCAGCACAGTGGACGGAGCCGTCTGCAGTGAGTGTCTGAGCACAGTGGACGGAGCCGTCTGCAGTGAGTGTCTGAGCACAGTGGACGGAGCCGTCTGCAGTGAGTGTCTCAGCACAGTGGACGGAGCCGTCTGCAGTGAGAGTCTCAGCACAGTGGACGGAGCCGTCTGCAGTGAGTGTCTCAGCACAGTGGACGGAGCCGTCTGCAGTGAGTGTCTGAGCACAGTGGACGGAGCCGTCTGCAGTGAGTGTCTCAGCACAGTGGACGGAGCTGTCTGCAGTGACTGTCTCAGCACAGTGGACGGAGCCGTCTGCAGTGAGTGTCTCAGCACAGTGGACGGAGCCGTCTGCAGTGAGTGTCTCAGCACAGTGGACGGAGCCGTCTGCAGTGAGTGTCCCAGCACAGTGGACGGAGCCGTCTGCAGTGAGTGTCCCAGCACAGTGGACGGAGCCGTCTGCAGTGAGTGTCTCAGCACAGTGGACAGAGCCGCTCGAGCAGTTAACGCTAAAGGCTGGGCACTAATCCACAATCAGCAGCTGCTTCAATACAGGGGCCATTCCATTCACAGGGCAATACAGCTCGGGGCTGTAACTCAATCACTTCACCACAGCATTGTATGTAAATCCATCCCGTGCTTCAACCTCCCTTTGCTGACAGTGAGTGTTCTACTGGCCTGTGGATTTGCCATTTTCAACATGGATTTACAAAGGGTAAATCGTGCTTGACTAATCTACTGGAATTTTTTGAGGATGTAACTGGTAAAATAGATAAGGGAGAACCAGTGGATGTGGTGTCTTTGGACTTTCAGAAGGCTTTCGATAAGGTCCCACATAAGAGATTAGCTTGCAAAATTAAGGCACATGGGATTGGGGACAAGGTATTGACTTGGATAGAGAACTGGTTGGCAGATAGAAAGCAAAGAGTTGGAATAAACGGGTCGTTTTCCGAGTGGCAGGCAGTGACTAGTGGGGTACCGCAAGGATTGTTCCTAGGACCCCAGCTGTTCACAATATATATTAATGATCTGGACGAGGGAATTGGATGTAGTATCTCCAAATTTGCAGACAACACAAAGCTGGGTGGGAGTGTATGCTGTGAGGAGGATGTCGTGAAACTCCAGTACGATTTGGACAGATTGGGTGATTGGGCAGAAACATGGCAAATGCACTATAATGTGGATAAATGTGAGGTTATCCACTTTGGTGGCAAAAACAGGAAGGCAGATTATTATTTGAATGGCAATAGATTGGGAGAAGGGGAAGTGCAAAGAGACCTGGGGGTTCTTGTGCACCAGTCGCTGAAGGTAAGCATGCAGGTGCAGCAGGCAGTTAAGAAGGCAAATGGTATGTTGGCCTTCGTATCAAGAGGGTTCGAGTACAGGAACAAACAAGTCTTGCTGCAGTTGTACAGGGCCTTGGTGAGACCGCACCTTGAGGATTGTGTGCAGTTTTGGTCGCCTTATCTGAGGAAGGACGTTCTTGCCATGGAGGGAGTGCAGCGAAGATTCACCAGGCTGATACCTGGGATGGCAGGAATGACGTATGAGGAGAGATTGTGTCGATTGGGCTTGTACTCACTGGAGTTTAGAAGATTGAGAGGGGATCTCATCGAAACCTATAAAATTCTGTCAGGCCTGGACAGACTAGATGCAGGAAGGATGTTCCCGATGGCGGGGGAGTCCAGAACCAGGGGTCACAGTCTAAGGATAAGGGGTAAGCCATTTAGGACTGAGATGAGGAGGAACTTCTCCACCCAGAGAGTGGTGAACCTGTGGAATTCTCTACCACAGAGGACGGTGGAGGCCAGTTCATTAAATATATTCAAGAAGGAGTTGGATATATTTCTTAAGGCTAAAGGGATCAAGGGATATGTGGAGAAGGCAGGGACAGGGTACTGAATTTGGATGGTCAGCCATGATCTCATTGAATGGCGGAGCAGGCTCGAGGGGCCGAATGGCCTACTCCTGCTCCTATCTTCTATGTTTCTATGTTTCTATGTTTCTGTGTCCTGGTCCCAGTGACTCCGATTACACAGCACAATCCACATGGCCACGTAACCACATTGGCTGTTATTGTCATGCGGCGCCACATGAACTCTCGACCTCTCTCTTCAGCAGCACCGGCGCACTCTATCTCAAAGCTGTCCATGTCCCCAGTTCCATTTAATCCTTTGACTCATCCGATGCTTCAACAAAAAACTTATTTTCTTCCTTTCCAATGTCAAGGATCACAGGCTTCATCAACTCTTGAACACCAACACGCCTCCGGAACCTTCTTCCCCTTCACTTTCCTCTGTCCCCCCTTCTCCCAATCTCACCCCCTGCCGCGTTTTCACTATCCCCTCTGACCTTCCCCTCTCTGACCCCGAATGATCAGTCCTCAGCAAAGGCCTGAGCTTCATCCCCTTACGCCCCCACCTCAATGAATTTCGAGCTCGGCACGATGCTGAGCTCTTTTTCCGCCGCCTTCGTCTCCGTGCCCACTTCTCTGGCCAGGAGTCTTCCCCCCGCACAACTGACCCTTTCTCCCACTTTCAGAATTCTCACTCTACCTGGAACCCTCCCCCTGAACTCTTACCCTCTCTAAATCATTTCATCGCTAACTGCCGGCGTGACATCGGCCGTCTCCATTTCTCTGCTCCCCTCACTCACTCCAACCTACCTCCCTCTGAACTTGCAGCACTCCATTCTCTCAGATCCAACCCCGACATTGTCATTAAACCCGCTGACAAGGGTGGTGCTGTTGTTGTTTGGCGAATCGACCTCTACCTAGCGGAAGCTGAACGCCAACTCTCCGACACCTCCTCCTACCTCCACCTGGAGCATGACCCCACTACCAAACATCAAACCACCGTTTTCAAGACTGTCACTGACCTCATCTCCTCAGGAGATCTTCCCCCCCACGGCCACCATCCTCATAGTTCCCCAACCCCGCACAACCCGCATCTACCTCCTTCCCAAGATCCACAAACAGGACTGCCCTGGTAGACCCATCGTTTCAGCCTGTTCTTGCCCCACGGAACTTATCTCTTCCTATCTCGACTCTATCTTTTCTCCCCTTGTCCAGTCTCTTCCCACTTACATCCACGATTCTTCTGATGCCCTCCACCACTTTAACAGTTTCCAGCTTCCTGCCCCCAACCGCCTCCTTTTCACCATGGACGTACAATCCCTCTACACCTCCATCCCCCACCAGGATGGCCTGAGGGCGCTTCGCTTCTTCCTTGAACAGAGGCCCGACCAGTCCCCATCCACCACCACCCTCCTCCGCCTGGCTGAACTTGTTCTCACATTGAACAACTTCTCCTTTAACTCCACTCATTTCCTCCAAATTAAAGGTGTTGCTATGGGAACCCGCATGGGCCCTAGCTATGCCTGCCTTTTCGTGGGATATGTGGAACACTCTTTGTTCCAGTCCTACTCGGGTCCCCTCCCTCACCTCTTTTTCCGATACATTGATGACTGTATCGGTGCCGTTTCCTGCTCTCGCCCCGAACTTGACAATTTCATTTAGTTTGCTTCCAATTTCCACCCTTCCCTCACCATCACATGGTCCATCTCTGACTCTTCCCTTCCCTTCCTCGACTTCTCTGTCTCCATCTCTGGGGATAGGTTATTGACCAACATTCACTACAAGCCCACTGACTCCCACAGCTACCTGGACTACACTTCCTCCCACCCCGCCTCCTGTAAGGACTCTGTTCCATTCTCCCAGTTTCTCCATCTCCGCCGCATCTGCTCCGATGATGCCACCTTCCACACCAGTGCTTCCGACATGTCTTCCTTTTTTTCAACCGAGGATTCCCCTCTACCATGGTTGACACGGCCCTCGACCGTGTCCATTCTATCTCCCGCACATCTGCCCTCACCCCTGCCCCTCCCTCCCGGAAGCACGATAGGGTTCCCCTTGTCCTCACATTTCACCCCACCAGCCTCCACATTCAACGGATCATCCTCCGCCATTTCCTCCACCTCCAACGTGATCCCACCACCAAACGCATCTTCCCCTCCCCTGCCCTTTCAACATTCCATAGGGACCGCTCCCTCTGCGACACCCTAGTCCACTCCTCTATCACCCCCAACTCCCTTACCCCTTCGTCCGGCACCTTCCCGTGCAAGCGCAGGAGATGTAACACCTGTCCCTATACCTCCCCCCTTCCCACTGTCCAGGGCCCCAAACAGCCCTTCCAGGTGAAACAGCGATTTACTTGTACTTCTTGCAATTTAGTATACTGTATTCGTTGCTCACGATGTGGTCTCCTCTACATTGGGGAGACCAAACGCAGATTGGGTGACCGCTTTGCGGAACGCCTCCGTTCAGTCCGTAAGGGCGACCCCGAGCTTCCGGTCGCCTGTCACTTTAATTCACCACTCCATTCCCACTCAGACCTCACCGTCCTCGGCCTCTTGCATTGTTCCACGGAAGCTCAGCGAAAGCTCGAGGAACAGCACCTCATCTTTCGATTAGGCACTTTACAGCTTTCCGGACTCAATGTCGAGTTCAACAATTTCAGATCATAACCTCGGCCCCCATTATATTTTTATATTTTTTATCCACACCTTTGGTTTGTGACGTTTCCTTTTCTCTCTCTCTCCCACACGGCAGCTGTCTCTCACTCTGCCAGCGCATTTCACACTTCAGCTAGAGCCATTGTCTGTTTCTTTACCTGTCCTATTACCATCTCGTCTCACCTTGAGTATCTCTTAATGTCTCTTCTTTCATCCCCTCCCCCATTTCCCAGCCCCCAAACTGCCTTTTAATCTTTTCATTTCCTGCCTTTATTTCTCAGTCCTGACGAAGGGTTTCGACCTGAAACGTTGATTCTATTTCTCTCTCTATGGATGTTGCCTGGCCTGCTGAGTTTTTCCAGCATTTTCTGTTGTTATTTCGGATTTCCAGCATCCGCAGTATTTTGCTATCGTCGTTGGCTGTTATTGAATTCTTCTCGGGATCTGAGCGTCGTTGGCAAGGCCTGGATTTATTAACTATCCTAGTTGCCCTGAGAAGATGGATGTGGGTCACTTCCCATTCCCACTCCGGACGGGCGGACTGTGGAGAGGGAGTGGGAACAAGAGCGGGAACGGGAGCAAGAGCGGGAATGGGAATGGGAGTGAGAGCAGGATCGAAAGTGGGAATGGAACGGGAGTGGGAACGGGAACGAGAGTGGGAATGGTAGGGGGAATGAGAGCAGGAGTGGGAACGAGAGAGAGAGTGAGAGCGGGAACAGGAGCCGGGGCGGGAATGGGAATTGGATTGGGAGATTGTGAAGTGCCTGAGGATCCTGGACGACCACATGTGCAGTGAGTGTCTCAGCACAGTGGACAAAGCTGTCTGCAGTAAGTGTCTCAGCACAGTGGACGGAGCCGTCTGCAGTAAGTGTCTCAGCACAGTGGACGGAGCCGTCTACAGTAAGTGTCTCAGCACAGTGGATGAAGCCGTCTGCAGTGAGTGTCTCAGCACAGTGGACGGAGCCGTCTACAGTAAGTGTCTCAGCACAGTGGACGGAGCCGTCTGCAGTAAGTGTCTCAGCACAGTGGACGGAGCCGTCTACAGTAAGTGTCTCAGCACAGTGGATGAAGCCGTCTGCAGTGAGTGTCTCAGCACAGTGGACGGAGCCATCTGCAGTGAGTGTCTCAGCACAGTGGACGGAGCCGTCTGCAGTAAGTGTCTCAGCACAGTGGACGGAGCCGTCTACAGTAAGTGTCTCAGCACAGTGGATGAAGCCGTCTGCAGTGAGTGTCTCAGCACAGTGGATGGAGCCGTCTGCAGTGAGTGTCTCAGCACAGTGGACGGAGCCGTCTGCAGTGAGTGTCTGAGCACAGTGGATGAAGTCGTCTGCAGTGAGTGTCTCAGCACAGTGGACGGAGCCGTCTGCAGTGAGTGTCTCAGCACAGTGGACGGAGCCGTCTGCAGTGAGTGTCTCAGCACAGTGGACGGAGCCGTCTGCAGTGAGTGTCTCAGCACAGTGGACAGAGCCATTCGAGCAGTTAACGCTAAAGGCTGGGCACTAATCCACAATCAGCAGCTGCATCAATACAGGGGCCGTTCCATTCACAGGGCAATACAGCTCGGGGCTGTAACTCAATCATTCATCACAGCATTGTATGTAAATCCATCCAACGCTTCAACCTCCCTCGGCTGACAGTGAGTGTTCTACTGGCCTGTGTCCTGGTCCCAGTGACTCTGATTACACAGCACAATCCATATGGCCACGTCAGCACATTGGCTGTTATTGTCATGCGGCGCCACATGAACTCTCGACCTCTCTCTTCAGCAGCACCGGCGCACTCTATCTCAAAGGTGTCCGGGTCCCCAGTTCCATTTCATCCTTCGACTCATCCGACGCTTCAACAAAAAACTTTTTTTCTTCCTTTCTGATGTCAAGGATCGCAAGCTTCATCAACTCTTGGACACCAACGCCCCTCCGGAACCTTCTTCCCCTTCACTTTCCTCTGTCCCCCCTTCTCCCAATCTCACCCCCTGCCGCGTTTTCACTATCCCCTCTGACCTTCCCCTCTCTGACCCCGAACGATCAGTCCTCAGCAAAGGCCTGAGCTTCATCCCCTTACGCCCCCACCTCAATGAATTTCGAGCTCGGCACGATGTTGAGCTCTTTTACCACCGCCTTCGTCTCTGTGCCCACTTCTCTGGCCAGGAGTCTTCCCCCCGCACAACTGACCCTTTCTCCCGCTTTCAGAATTCCCGTTCTACCTGGACCCCTCCCCCGGCCTCTTACCCGCTCTAGATCTTTTCATCGCTAACTGCCGCCGTGACATCGGCCATCTCCATTTCTCTGCTCCCCTCACTCACTCCAACCTACCTCCCTCTGAACTTGCAGCACTCCATTCTCTCCGATCCAACCCTGACATTGTCATTAAACCTGCTGACAAGGGTGGTGCTGTTGTTGTTTGGCGAACGGACCTCTACCTAGCGGAAGCTGAACACCAACTCTCCGACACCTCCTCCTACCTCCACCTGGACCATGACCCCACTACCGAACATCAAACCACCGTTTCCAAGACTGTCACTGACCTCATCTCCTCTGGAGATCTTCCCCCGCTGCCACCAACGTCATAGTTCCCCAACCCCGCACAACCCGCTTCTACCTCCTTCCCAAGATCCACAAACAGGACTGCCCCGGTAGCCCCATTGTTTCAGCCTGTTCTTGCCCCATGGAACATATCTCTTCCTATCTCGACTCTATCTTTTCTCCCCTTGTCCAGTCTCTTCCCACCTACATCCGCGACTCTTCCGACGCTCTCCACCACTTTAACAGTTTCCAGTTTCCTGGCCCCAACCGCTTCCTTTTCACCATGGACGTACAATCCCTCTACACCTCCATCCCCCACCAGGATGCCTGAGGGCGCTCCGCTTCTTCCTTGAACAGAGGCCCAACCAGTCCCCATCCACCACCACCCTCCTCCGCCTGGCTGAACTTGTTCTCACATTGAACAACTTCTCCTTTAACTCCACTCATTTCCTCCAAATTAAAGGTGTTGCTATGGGAACCCGCATGGGTCCTAGCTATGCCTGCCTTTTCGTGGGATATGTGGAACACTCTTTGTTCCAGTCCTACTCAGGTCCCCTCCCTCACCTCTTTTTCCGGTACATTGATGACTGTATCGGTGCCGTTTCCTGCTCTCGCCCTGAACTAGACAATTTCATTCACTTTGCTTCCAATTTCCACCCTTCCCTCACCTTCACATGGTCCATCTCCGACTCTTCCCTTCCCTTCCTCGACTTCTCCATCTCCATTTCTGGAGATAGGTTATTGACCAACATTCACTACAAGCCTACTGACTCCCACAGCTACCTGGGCTACACTTCCTCCCACCCCGCCTCCTGTAAGAACTCTATTCCATTCTCCCAGTTTCTCTGTCTCCGCCACATCTGCTCTGACGATGCCACCTTCCACACCAGTGCTTCCGACATCTCTTCATTTTTTCTCAACCGAGGATTCCCCTCTACCGTGGTTGACACGGCCCTTGAGCGTGTCCGTTCTATCTCCCTCACCCCTGCCCCTCCCTCCCGGAGCCACGACAGGGTTCCCCTTGTCCTCACCTTTCACCTCACCAGCCTTCACATTCAATGGATCATCCTCTGCCATTTCCACCACCTCCAACTTCATCCCACCACCAAATGCATCTTCCCCTCCCCTCCCCTTTCAACATTCCGTAGGGGCTGCTCCCTCTGCGACAACCTAGTCCACTCCTCTATCACCCATATCCCTTCGCTCGGCACCTTCCCGTGCAAGCGCAGTTGATGCAACACCTGCCCGTATACCTCACCCCTTCCCACTGTCCAGGGCCCCAAACACCCCTTCCAGGTGAAACAGCGATTTACTTGTACTTCTTGTAATCTAGTATACTGTATTCGCTGCTCACGATGCGGTCTCCTCTACATTGGGGAGACCAAACGCAGATTGGGTGACCGCTTTGCGGAACACCTCCGTTCAGTCCGTAAGGGTGACCCCGAGCTTCCGGTCACCTGTCATTTTAATTCACCGCTCCATTCGCACTCAGACCTCACCGTCCGCGGCCTCTTGCATTGTTCTACGGAAGCTCACCGTAAACTCGAGGATCAGCACCTCATCTTTCGATTAGGCACTTTGCAGCCTTCCGGACTCAATATCGAGTTCAACAATTTCAGACCATAACCTCGGCCCCTATTATATTTTTATATTTTTTATCCACACTATTGGTTTGTGACTTTTCCTTTTTCTCTCTCCCACATGGCAGCTGTCTCTCACTCTGCCAGCGCATTTCACACTTCATCTACAGCCATTGTCTGTTTCTTTACCTGTCCTATTACCATCTCGTCTCACCTTGAGTATCTCTTAATGTCTCTTCTTTCATCCCCTCCCCCATTTCCCAGCCCCCAAACTGCCTTTTAATCTTTTCATTTCCTGCCTTTTTTTTCTCAGTCCTGACGAAGGGTTTCGACCTGAAACGTTGACTCTGTTTCTCTCTCTATGGATGTTGCCTGGCCTGCTGAGTTTTTCCAGCATTTTCTGTTGTTATTTCGGATTTCCAGCATCCGCAGTGTTTTGCTATCGTCGTTGGCTGTTATTGAATTCTTCTCAGGATCTGAGCGTCGCTGGCAGGCCTTGGATTCATTATCTATCCTAGTTGCCCTGAGGAGATGGATGTGGGTCACTTCCCGTTCCCACACCAGACGGGCGGTCCGTGGAGAGGGAGTGGGAACAAGAGCGGGAACGGGACCGAGAGCGGGAATGGGAACAGGAGTGAGAGTGGAAATGGGAGTGGGAACAGGAGGGGGAATGTGAGCGGGAGTGGGAACGAGAGAGAGAGTGAGAGCGGGAACAGGAGCCGGGGCGGGAATGTGAATGGGAGTGGGAGATTGTGAAGTGTCTGAGGATCCTGGACACCCACGTGTGCAGTGAGAGTCTCAGCACAGTGGACGGAGCCGTCTGCAGTGAGTGTCCCAGCACAGTGGACGGAGCCGTCTGCAGTGAGTGTCCCAGCACAGTGGACGGAGCCATCTGCAGTGAGTGTCCCAGCACAGTGGATGGAGCCGTCTGCAGTGAGTGTCCCAGCACAGTGGATGGAGCCGTCTGCAGTGAGTGTCTCAGCACAGTGGACGGAGCCGTCTGCAGTGAGTGTCTCAGCACAGTGGACGGAGCCGTCTGCAGTGAGTGTCTCAGCACAGTGGATGGAGCCGTCTGCAGTGAGTGTCTCAGCACAGTGGACGGAGCCGTCTGCAGTGAGTGTCTCAGCACAGTGGACGGAGCCGTCTGCAGTGAGTGTCTCAGCACAGTGGACGGAGCCGTCTGCAGTGAGTGTCTCAGCACAGTGGACGGAGCCGTCTGCAGTGAGTGTCTCAGCACAGTGGACGGAGCCGTCTGCAGTGAGTGTCTCAACACAGTGGACGGAGCCGTCTGCAGTGAGTGTCTCAGCACAGTGGACGGAGCCGTCTGCAGTGAGTGTCTCAGCACAGTGGACGGAGCCATCTGCAGTGAGTGTCTCAGCACAGTGGACGGAGCCGTCTGCAGTGAGTGTCTCAGCACAGTGGATGGAGCCGTCTGCAGTGAGTGTCTCAGCACAGTGGACGGAGCCGTCTGCAGTGAGTGTCTCAACACAGTGGACGGAGCCGTCTGCAGTGAGTGTCTCAGCACAGTGGACGGAGCCGTCTGCAGTGAGTGTCTCAGCACAGTGGACGGAGCCGTCTGCAGTGAGTGTCTCAGCACAGTGGACGGAGCCGTCTGCAGTGAGTGTCTCAGCACAGTGGACGGAGCCACTCGAGCAGTTAACGCTAAAGGCTGGGCACTAATCCACAATCAGCAGCTGCTTCAATACAGGGGCCATTCCATTCACAGGGCAATACAGCTCGGGGCTGTAACTCAATCACTTCATCACAGCATTGTATGTAAATCCATCCCATGCTTCAACCTCCCTCTGCTGACAGTGAGTGTTCTACTGGCCTGTGTCCTGGTCCCAGTGATTCCGATTGCACAGCACAGTCCACATTGCCACGTGACCACATTGGCTGTTATTGAATTCATTCTCGGGATCTGAGCGTCGCTGGCAAGGCCTGGATTTATTATCTATCCTGGTTGCTCTGAGAAGATGGTAGTGGTCACTTCCCATTCCCACTCTGGATGAGCGGTCCATGGAGAGGGAATGGGAACAGGAGTGAGAGCGGGAGTGGGAACGCGAAGTGAACCACATCCATCTTCTCAGGGCAACTAGGATAGTTGAGGTTAGGAAGGTAATTCAGCTTTAACTGCTGAATATTCACATTTGGAACATCTTTTAAATATTGAATATTTCTTAAAAGGCAGAAAGGGCTAAAAAATGTATTGATTCACTGCATTTTATTATGTATTGCTTCAGTGTGCGTGGCCCCTTTAATTCTCAGAACTCTTCATTGCCCACAGTTCCCTGCGAGCTCCACAGCTTTGCTCCCATTGGCTGTGGGAAGCTGCACCACCGGACCTGGGCAGGAACTTCGACCCGGATCCCTCCAGCGACGCCACGAGGACGGGGTTACATGGGGGTGAATGCTGTGAGCACCGCATGACAATCCTGAGATCTTCCGTAAGCGCAAAGGCAACCACTCACTTAATATGCAGTTGGTGTGTGACCACAGACAGCGAATCCTCACCGTCAATGCCCACTATCCTGGCAGCAGCCACGATGCCTTCATTCTGGGCCAGACCGGTGTGACAACACTCTTCCAGCCACCACGTCAAGCTTGAGGGCGGCTGCTCGGAGACGAGGCCTATCCGCTCTCCACCTGGCTCATGACTCTCCTCCACAAGCCCAACACACCTGCCCAGCACTGATATAATGAGAGCCATGCTGCCACCAGGAACATCATCGAGCAGACCATTGGCCTACTGAAGCAACAGTTCCACTGCCTTGACCGCTCGGGAGGATCCCTCCAGTACTGGCCGGAGCGGGTGGGATTGTGGGACCAGATCAGGAGTAGGATGAGGGAGAGGAGGAATACAAGGAGGGACAGGTCCAGGAGGCGGAAGGAGGCAGCCAGACAATCAGCCTTCCGGACGGGCGGTCCGTGACCAGCCCGTCAGGCTCCGATTCGAATGAATGAAACCCCAGATCCACATTGCTCACCTTTAATCAGGGGAGTGAGGCCTGCACTCCCCTCCCCCGCCGCCCCCAATCCTGGCACTCCCCCCCACCCCCAGTACTGAAGGAGCGGTGCACTGTCGGAGGGGCAGTACTGAGGGAGCGCCGCACTGTCAGAGGGGTAATACTGAGGGAGCGCTGCACTGTCAGAGGGTCAGTACTGAGGGAGCGCTGCACTGTCAGAGGGGCAGTACTGAGGGAGCGCTGCACTGTCGGAGGGGCAATACTGAGGGAGTGCCGCACTGTCGGAGGGGCAGTACTGAGTGAGCGCTGCACTGTCAGAGGGTCAGTACTGAGGGAGCGCTGCACTGTCAGAGGGGCAGTACTGAGGGAGCGCTGCACTGTCGGAGGGGCAATACTGAGGGAGTGCCGCACTGTCGGAGGGGCAGTATTGAGGGAGCGCTGCACTGTCAGACATTCAGTACTGAGGGAGCGCTGCACTGTCGGAGGGGCAGTACTGAGGGAGAGATGCACTGTCGGAGGGGCAATACTGAGGGAGCGCTGCACTGTCGGAGTGGCAGTACTGAGGGAGCGCTGCACTGTCGGAGGGTCAGTACTGAGGGAGTGTTGCACTGTTGGAGCAGCAGTACTGAGGGAGCGCTGCACTGTTGGAAGGGCAGTACTGAGGGAGCGCCGCACTGTCGGAGGGGCAGTACTGAGGGAGCACTGCACTGTCGGAGGGGCAGTACTGAGGGAGCGCTGCACTTTTGGAAGGGCAGTACTAAGGGAGTGCTGCACAGTCAGAGGGGCAGTACTGAGGGAGCGCTGCACTGTCGGAGGGGCAGTACTGAGGGAGTGCTGCACTGTCGGAGGGGCAGTACTGAGGGAGCGCTGCACTTTTGGAAGGGCAGTATTAAGGGAGTGCTGCACAGTCAGAGGGGCAGTACTGAGGGAGCGCTGCACTGTCGGAGGGGCAGTACTGAGGGAGCGCTGCACTGTCGGAGGGGCAGTACTGAGGGAGCGCTGCACTGTCGGAGGGGCAGTACTGAGGGAGTGCTGCACTGTCGGAGGGGCAGTACTGAGGGAGCGCTGCACTGTCGGAGGGGCAGTACTGAGGGAGCGCTGCACTGTCGGAGGGGCAGTACTGAGGGAGTGCTGCACTGTCGGAGGGGCAGTACTGAGGGAGCGCTGCACTGTCGGAGGGGCAGTACTGAGGGAGCGCTGCACTGTCGGAGGGGCAGTACTGAGCGAGCGTTGCACTGTCGGAGGGGCAGTACTGAGGGAGCGCTGCACTGTCGGAGGGGCAGTACTGAGGGAGTGCTGCACTTTTGGAAGGGCAGTACTAAGGGAGTGCTGCACAGTCAGAGGGGCAGTACTGAGGGAGCGCTGCACTGTCGGAGGGGCAGTACTGAGCGAGCGCTGCACTGTCGGAGGGGCAGTACTGAGGGAGCGCTGCACTGTCGGAGGGGCAGTACTGAGCGAGCGTTGCACTGTCGGAGGTGCAGTACTGAGGGAGCGCTGCACTTTTGAAGGTACCGTCTTTCAGATGAGACGTTAAACTGAGGCCCTGTCTGCCCTTTTGGGTGGAAGTAAAAGATCCCTAGGCACTATTTGACAATGAGCAGAGGACTACTACCCCGTGTCCTTAGTCCAATATTTATCCCTCAACCAACATTGCTAAAAAAAAGCAGATGATGTGTTGATTAACAGATTGCTCTTTGTGGGAGCTTGCTGTGCACTATGAGATGTCCAATGGCTGTGAAAGTTGCATAGGAATGGAAGTCAAATAGTCAATGAGTCATGACGGCACAGAGGGAGGCCATTCAGCCCATCGAGTCCGTGCTGGCTCTCTGTAGAGCAATCCAGTCGGTCCCATTCCCCCACTCTATCCCCGTAGCCCTGCAAGTTTATTTCCCTCAAGTGCCTATCCAGTCTCCCCTTGAAAACATTGAGGCCTAGAAATTCAGTGGCCTGCGCCACCAGTTTGCGCCCAAAGAGGGCACTCAGTGGCTTTTGCGCCACTGGCCACACCTACCGCGATATTTTGCGGGGCGCTAATGGCGGCGTTAGCCTGTAGCGCTGCGCCACCACCGATGACATCATCGGTGTGCGCAGCGCCCCGCTATCGCCCCGATGGCCATATTTGGTCGCGCCCGCCTCCTCAACGCCGGCCGCAAATAGCGACCAGTACACAGGGGCCTACCTGTGGCGGTAGTGGCGCTAGTTAAGGTGGAGGTGCGGGCGGCCACTTTTTCAGCGGCCGCCTGCCAGCACCTCCGTCCCCGGCCTCCTACACCCCCCCCCGCGGCATTACCGGCTGTTTCCCGAGAGCCCGGCACTTCTCCTTGGTGCCGGGCTCATTTGCCGGCACTCGCGAGCGGGGATCGCGCTGTTGCAGGCCCCTCCCCCATAACAGTGGGAGGAAGGCCTGCAGTACCGCAGCGTGCCGTGCCACAGCGTGTGGCGCTGCGGCCCTTAGCGCGCCGATATTCAGTTTCAGCGCCCCAAGCGGGGCGCGGGAAGTCTCGTTTAGCGGCCCGCTTCCATTTGGGGCGCAGAAACTGAATATCCGGATGGCGCAAGTGGCTCCGCTCACAGCAGTAATTCCGGCGCCCAGGCGAGCTTGGCGCCCCAAACTGAATTTCTAGCCCTGAGTGTCTCCGCTTCCACCACTTCCGTCGGCAGCGAGTTCCAGGTCCTCACCACTCGCTGCGTAAAAAGGTTTTTCCTCACATCCCCCATGTATCTCTTGCCCAAAACCTTAAATCTGTGTCCCCTAGTCCTTGTACCATCAACTAGTGGGAACAGCCTTTCCCCGTCTAGCCTATCCAAACCCGTCATAATCTTGTACACCTCTATCAAATCACCCCTCGACCTCCTTTGCTCTAATGAAAACAAATCCAGCTTCTCCAACCTGTCCTTGTAGTCAAGATCCCCCATCCCCGGAACCATTCTGGTAAATCTCCTCTGCACTCTCTAAATGGCCTTCACATCCTTCCTAAAGTGTGGTGACCAGAACTGGACCCAATACTCCAGTTGTGGCCTAACCAGCGCTTTATAAAGATTCAGCACAACTTCTCTACTTTTGTACTCAATACCTCTGTTTATGAAGCCCATGGGGGAGAAATTCGGTATCACCCCGTTTGGGGCGCTAGTATTGGCGGTGCACAATGTTTAGCGCCAGGCGCAATTTATCGCCACCTCAAGCGATATTGGGTTGCAGCGCCCCTGAAGGTGATTGCGGCGCTAAATCAAGCGCTGCACGGTAGTCTTAAGGCGCTAACCCGGCAGCGCGATGCAATTTCTCCGCAGGCGGGCGCGGCGCAGGTGCTGTCAATTATCGATTTCACTCAGACACGCTGGCGCCGGCCAGCTCTTAAAGGGGCGGATCGATTATCATCTGCAGCCACACTCTGCGCCTTGTAGGCCTCAAAATCGGCGGAAACATACCTGTGGCGAGCAAAACTTCAACCACATGGTGAGGGCTAGGGAGAGAGCGCAGCGCTTCAGCGAGTGGGCATTGAATGCTCTGGTTGACGCGGTGGAGCGCCGGCGATCTGTGCTGTACCCGAAGAATGGCAGGAGGCCTCAACACACCGAATACCGCAGAGCTTGGAGGGAGGTTTCCCAAAGAGTCATGTGATGCCAGATCAGGGCAGCATGTTTCATTACACGCCGTCCTTTCTCTTGCAGGCCAAGCTGGCGAGTAACCGCAGGCAACAGCTTCGGACCGGAGGAGGCCGGCCTCACCTGCAGACCCTCACAGACCTGGAGAAGTGAGTCCATCGGATTGTGGCAGGCCGGATGAGTGGCCCCGTCGCCTCTGGAGATGCCGACCCCATTGTGGACAGCGATGGTAAGGTCATCACCTTTTTGACCTCTCTCCTTCCACTTGTTCCCCACACCAGCATGCTTTTTCACTCTCGACCCAATTCAGAGCATTGCAGCACTCATGCATCCCTTGCTGCCACCCCGTCCTTTCACTAAAGCCACTCTTGAACCTCCCTGCTTTCAGATGCTGCATCACCAGCTCGGGAGGCGGGCCCTCAAGCTGCCACTGCGACTGACTCTGGAGGCGACGAGGAGGAGGAAGCCGGACCATCCGCTCAACCCTCAGGCAAGCCAGCCCATCTCCAGACTGGGGAGACTCCTTCCCTGGAGGGGAGCGGGTGGGGAATGCTCTGAGGAGGATCCAGCTCCAGGACCCAGCGGCCTGCAGCAATGCGAGGGGGGTAGGGAAGCTCGGGGGCCGTCTCCCCGGAGGGCGAGTCAGGCCGCGAGTGCTGCTGCACAGAACGCGGAAGAGGTGCGTGTCCTCGCTGAAATGAGCACCCAGGCTGGGCTGAGGCACACTGAGCTCATGGCTGCAGTGGGAAGGATGCCCAAATCCATTGAGACACTGGCAAGGAGTGTGCAGGACTTCAGCGCAGCACAGGCAAGGAGTGTGCAGGACTTCGGCGCAGCACAGGCAAGGAGTGTGCAGGACTTCAGCGCAGCACAGGCAAGGAGTGTGCAGGACTTCGGCACAGCACTGGCAAGGATTGTCCAGGGCTTCAGCGAAGCAATGGCACCTGCCACGCAAGTGCTGAGTGCTGCCACGCAGTCACTCACTGGTCTCATGCAGATGCAGATTGAGGCCACGCGAGCACTGACTGCTGCCACCCTCGCTGGATCAGGCAGGATTCCCCGAGGCCCTTGCGGCACCACAGCAGGCCAGCAATCTGTGCACCAGCCGATTGCTGCGCATGCTGCGGTGCTGCCCCGTCAGAGTGCCAGTGTTTTGGCCGACCAGGGAGCTGCTGTCCACTCTCAGGATGACAGCATTCCTGATGCCACCACTGGCACGTCTCCACTGCAGCTGCCACCACCTGTAAGGCAGACTGCTTCCGCCCATGCAGAGTTGGAGCAGTCAGCAGCCGGGGCCTCCAGGCCCAGAGCTCGTGCAGGCCGTCCCTCAGGGGCATCTGCAGTTTCGGGCAGTCAGCAAGCCTCCCCCAGCCTTGCTGCAGCCACTGGGGTCCCATTACGGAGGAGCTGCAGGGCGGGAAGGGGCCAATGCCAAAAGGGAAGCAGATCACCATTGAGGGGGAAAAAGTAGAAGGTGCTGCTGATTCCTGTTATTTGTTTCATTCAAGGCTGAGGATGCTGGTCTGAATGTTAGTTATGTTTTGGACAGTCTCCCAGGTGTGAGAGTCAATTATGTGGTAGTCTGTTTGTTTTGCTTTTTGTTGCCATTGCTTTGTCATGTGGGAAGGAAGCACATTTTGTTAAATAAACAACTTTCTTTATTCACAATGGCCATGTCTGTTCTTTGCACAAATTTTGCCCTTGACCGGCTTAGGGGTAGCAGAACGGTTCCATTCATGTTCTTGGAATGGCAGCAAGCATTCCCTGAGAGGAGCCTAGAAGCGACTTGCTATAAGCCTCTGACGGATGGCCCTTGCAGTTTGTGCCTCCCTCCCGTCTTGGTCTCCTCCTCCTCCTCCTCCTCCTCCTCCTCCTCTGCTGGTGTTTCAATGTCTGGTGGCATTGGCTGGGTCCTGAGGATTGCCAGGTTATGCAGCATGCAACACACAACCACGAAGTGGGAGACTCGCTCAGGTGAGTACTGAAGGGCTCCTCCGGAATGGTCCAGACAGCGGAACCGTTGCTTCAGCACGCCGATTGTGTGCTCAATGATGTTCCTGGTCGCTTGATGGCTCTCATTGTAACTGTGGTATCTTGAGGTGGCCATAGATGGAGACGGACACAGGTTAACTCCGTAACATGGTTTAATCAACACTTGCACATAAAAGCTCCTGCCATGAGGCAGCAAAAACAAAGGGTACAACCAGTACAGATCAGACTTAACTCAGGAGACCAATTGCCACAGCACCACCTGGTGGATCAGGTTACTCATAACCTCCCAGGTTATGACACTCCTCCCCCCTTAAGATTGCCGTATGCAATTCTTAAACAATAACCCTTACTAGGTACTACATTTTAATTAACCAGTATGCTCTAACCATGGTTAACCCCTGACTAATTTAACAGGTTTGTATAAGTCTTTCTGGTTGCTTGCGAATCCTTTGTGAACATCTTAATTCCACTTGTGGTGGATCCTCAGATTCATTCGCAATTGAGATTGGAGTAGTCTCTGATGTTGGTTTTACTCTGTCCCACTGTGGCCTGGCAGTACCAGTGTCCACTGGCACCTTATAAGCCGTGCTGGGTCCTGGAACAGCCTCCTCTACTGCCCTTTGTTCCATCTGAGGCAGTTCCCCCTGCTGCCGGCTGAAAAGCTGATCCACATGCCGACAAACCCCTCGACCATCCCCTAGTAACACGGAGTACGACACAGGTCCTGTAATATCCTGGATTAGTCATGGTATCCATTTAGGTCCATAGCCGAAGTTCCGGATGTACACAGAATCCCCTATGGCGAAATGGTGAGCTTTAGTTTGTTTGTCATGGTACACTTTTTGGTTTGTTTGTTTTGTCTCAACCTTGCTTTTGAGATCTGGGTGTATCAGGTCTAACGTGCACCGCAACTTTCTCCCCATCATCAACTCAGCCGGAGAAAGCCCCGTGGTAGCTTGGGGTCTTATACGATAACTAAACAAGGCTCTATTGAGCTTGGTCTCCAGGGTGTCACCTGAGCTCTTCCTCATGAGCTCCTTAAAAGTCTGCACGGCTTGCTCGGCTAACCCATTTGAGGCTGGGTGATATGGAGCCGAGGTGACATGTGTGATTCCATTCCTTACCATGAATTCTTTGCTCCCTTCACTAACAAAACACTGTGCATTGTCGGATACAATCATTTCTGGAATACCATGCGTGCTGAAGCTGTTCCTGAGACAATTCAGTGTGGCATCAGTCGTTGCAGAGCTTACTGGATAAACGTCGATCCACTTTGAGTGAGCGTCTACCAGCACCAAAAACATTTTGCCCCGAAAAGGTCCCGCATAGTCTATGTGAATTCTCCTCCAGGGTTTGCTGGGCCACTTCCAGGGATGGAGTGGTGCCCCGGCAGGTGCTTTCCTCTGTTCCTGACATATAGTGCATGACTTTACCTTTGACTCAATTTCAGCATCCAAGTTAGGCCACCACAGGTAGCTCCTAGCCAGTCCTTTCATTCTAGTCATTCCTGGGTGCGATTGATGCAACTGTTCCATCAAAGTAGAGCGTCCCCGCTCTGGGACTATGATGCGTGCTCCCCATAGCACACATCCATCTTGGACACTGAGCTCGTGCTGTCTCTGTCTGTACGGCGCGAACTCCGGTCCCTCACGGTGATCTGGCCAGCCTTTCAACACATACTCACGGACCCTTGACAGAACGGGGTCCTTGGCTGTCCAGCCCTGGATTTGCGCTGAATTCATCAGGGGACTGATCTCCTGATCCAGCATCAGGACGTGCTCCTCAGGGGAAGTACTGCGAGGAGATTTTGAGAGGGGCAGACGGCTGAGAGCATCAGCGTTCCAGTTTTCCTTGCCGGCTCTGTACGTGATCACATATTCATAGGCTCTTAGTATTACTGCCCATCTCATTATTCTCTGTGATGCCATTTGAGGCACCACTTTCATCTCATTCAGTAAGCTAATAAGAGGTTTGTGGTCAGTACTGATTACAAACTTCCTCCCATATATGTACTTATGGAATTTCTTTACTCCAAATATAATGGCTAACTCCTCTTTATCAAGCTGTGAATAGGTCTTTTCCGCAGCTGTGAGCGTGCGTGAAACAAACCCGATGGGCCTTTCCGCTCCATCTGGCATGCGGTGGGCCAACACTGCCCGCACTCCATAGGGTGATGCGTCATAGGACATTATCAGCTCCTTCTTCTCGTCGTAATGCACTAACACCCTGCTGGACTGAAGTAGCTCCTTTGACTGCTGAAATGCTTTCGCTTGCTCTGGCCCCCAATGCCATGGCTCCTCCTTTCTCAGCAGTTTGTGCAGGGGTGCCAGCAGCATCGATAAGTTTGGAAGAAACCGGTTATAATAATTCAGGAGCCCTAGATAGGCTTTCAGTTCAGTCACTGAGGTGGGTGCAGGTGCATCCTGCACTGCCCGCACTTTCCCTGGTAATGGATGGAGGCCTGTGGCATCCACCTGATGTCTCAGGAATGTAACTTCCTTCTCCATGAAACTACACTTACTCCGTTTCAGGCGTAGCCCCACCTCTTCCAGCCGCTGTAGCACTTTGTCCAGTCTTTTTAAGTGATCCTGATCGTCACTTCCTGTTAGCAGAATATCATCTAAGTACACGGCCACCTTTGGAATGCCCTGCAGAATGCCCTCCATAGTCCGTTGGAATATTGCTGGGCTAGAACTGCCACCAAATGGTAACCTGGCATACGTGAACAGCCCCTTGTGCGTGTTCACCGTGACAAACTTTTTTTGATTCTTCATCTAGCAATATCTGCTGATACGCATGACTCATGTCCAGTTTGCTGAATCTTTCTCCCCCAGCGAACGATGTTAACATGTCCTCCATTCTCGGAATGGGGTACTGTTCCAGTGATGATACTCTGTTCACTGTTAACTTATAGTCACCACACACCCTTACGTTACCGTCGGGCTTCAATACTGGGACTATTGGTGTCGCCCAGTCTGAAAATTTCACTGGTTCTATTACTTTGTGCTTTAGCAGGCGATCTAGTTCCGCCTCAACCTTGGTTTTCATTGCAAAAGGTACCGACCTTGGTTTAAAGAAACGAGGCGTGGCATCACTGGCTACATGAATCTTGGCTGTGGCTCCCCTTAAGGTGCCCAGTTCGTCCTTGAACACTAACTCATGCTTCATCAGCACTTCTTGCAGTGCCTCTGTACTGTCCTCCATTTTATTCATTGCCTGCCAGTACACACTCAACTCACTGATCCACCCTCGCCCTAACAGGTTTGGCCCTGACCCTGCTACCACTACCACCGTAAGCTCTTTGGTGACTCCTTTGTGTTCCACTTGTACTTCGGCCGCCTCCAAAATGTCCACCTTCTGTCCTGTGTAGGTTTTGAGACTAATGGGGCATGTGCCTAGCTCTGGTACTTTTGCTTCCTCCCATAGCTTGGCGTACTCAGTCTGCGACATTATGGTTACACTACATCCGGTGTCAATCTCAAACTTTACTTGACCTCCGTTCACTATCAAATACTGAGTGAGAGGGGGTACGTTGGGCCTTGAAGTGTCTATACTGTATATAGTGAAAACCTCCTCACTAGACTCACTAGACTCTTCCTCCTCTTGTATGTAATTTGCCCGCTTTGTGTACTTCTCCCTCCCCCCTTTAGCATGCTTTGCCCCTTTAGCACTGCTTCTCTCACTCACTGTCCTTTTATAGACTTTCTTTAAGTGCCCTATTTTTCCACAATTGTGGCACTTTGCCTTTGCAAACCTGCAGTCCTTTGCATAATGGCACATCCCGCCACATCGGTAGCAATCCCCAACCCCGACTGGTGGACTTTTCGCGCCAGCTTCCATCTTGAAAACAGCTCCTCCCACTGGTTTACTCCATTTCTCCTTGCTCATACTGTTTAAGTCCTTAATGTCCTTGTTAGCCGTCTCCATGGCTTGTGCTTTTTTAAGTGCCGTCTCAAACGTTAATCCTTCTTCTGACAGCAACCTTTGCTGTATACTGTCGTCGTTAACTCCGCATGCTAGTCTGTCCCTTAACATGACTGTGAGCGCATTTCCAAAATTACAGTCCTGTGCGAGCTTCCGAAGCTCCTCCACATACTCAGTAATGCTTTCTTCCGGCCTCCTAATTCTCAAATTGAATTTCCATCTCTCTACTATTTCACTAGGTTTCAGATTGAAATGATTCTTTAGTAGACTCACCAACTCGTCAAAAGATTTTTCTCCTGGCCGCTCCGGGCTCAGCAGATTCCTCATCCGTGTATAGGTTTGCGCTCCCACACAACTCAGTAAAATGGCCCTTTTCTTTTCAGCACTGTCCACCTCGTTTGCCATAAAGAAATGGCTCAGTATTTCACAATACTCCTCCCAAGACTGCGACTTGCTGTCAAAAGATGCCACGGAGCCTACCGTTCCTGCCATCCTTGGAGTCCAGTCACTTCAGCCAAAAAATCAAACTCCGTCTCGGCTCCCGCAGCTTAGCTTCGTGCTTTTCCGACTAGTTTGCTAACCAACCCGAGCACCTCTTCCGAATACACCCTAACTATGACTGATCCACCAAAACTTTTCCGTCCTTTATTCTCGTCGCCATCTGTGGTATCTTGAGGTGGCCATAGATGGAGACGGACACAGGTTAACTCCGTAACATGGTTTAATCAACACTTGCACATAAAAGCTTCTGCCATGAGGCAGCAAAAACAAAGAGTACAACCAGTACAGACCAGACTTAACTCAGGAGACCAATTGCCACAGCACCACCTGGTGGATCAGGTTACTCATAACCTCCCAGGTTACTACAGTAATGTTCTTCAGCAGGGGTGCTGGGCGAACAGAGCGGGGTCATCAGCTAGGGGCACAGAGGATAGCCCTTGTCCCCGAGAAGCCAGCCTTCTGGGTGAGTCGGGGCCTCGAAAAGGTCTGCCACAGAAGTCTGGCGCAGGATGAAGGCATCGTGGCTGCTGCCTGGAAAGTGGGCATTCACAGCGAGTATCAGCTGTCGGTGGTCACAGACCAGCTGCACATTCAAAGAATGGAACCCCTTTCGGTTGCGGAAATCCTCCGCAATCTCTAGAGGCGCCCGCAAAGCCACATGCGTGCAGTCAATGGCGCCCTGCACCAGGGGGAAGCCCGCTATCCTTGCGAAGCCCTCTGCGCGCTCTCGCTGCTTGTTCGGTGTCATCGGGAAGGAGATGCACTGCCGTTTCCTTTTAAAGAGGGCATTAGTCACTTGACGGATGCAGCAATGCACCGCGAACTGTGAGATGTTGGCAATGTCCCCAGTAGCGGCCTGAAAGAGCCGCTTGCATAGAAGTTTATAGCCACTGTGATCCTCACAGCCACCAACAGAGATGTCCTGCACCTTAGTTGAGGCTGCAGATCTGGCTGAAGCAGGTGGTAGAGCTCAGTGACCACCTCCTTACTGAAGTGCAGCCTTCGGAAACACTGCTCCTCCGACATGTTGATATATGAAAACTGCTGGCGGAAAATCCTGGCAGCGTAAGGTCTCGTGTGGCGACGTCTGTAGGCCCTCCTCCGTCTGGCCATGCCTGCCACTCTATCCCTGCGTCTGTGCCCTGTCAATATGATTGGGAAGCATGACGTTCCCATCCAATGCAGCCCCCATAGTAAGTGCGCACTGAAAGTTATGCCGTTTGAGAAGCTCACTGTAGTGCATGCAGGTGCAGCAGGTGGCTAAGAAGGCAAATGGTATGTTGGCCTTCGTAGCAAGAGGATTCGAGTACAGGAACAAGGATGTCTTGCTACAGTTGTACAGGGCCTTGGTGAGACCGCACCTTGAGTATTGTGTGCAGTTTTGGTCGCCTTACCTGAGGAAGGACGTTCTTGCCATGGAAGGAGTGCAGCGAAGATTCACCAGGCTGATACCTGGGATGGCAGGAATGACGTATGAGGAGAGATTGTGTCGATTTGGCTTATACTCACTGGAGTTTAGAAGATTGAGAGGGGATCTCATCGAAACCTATAAAATTCTGTCAGGCCTGGACAGACTAGATGCAGGAAGGATATTTATGATGGCCGGGGAGTCCAGAACCAGGGGTCATAGTCTAAGGATAAGGGGTAAGCCATTTAGGACTGAAATGAGGAGGAATTTCTTCACCCAGAGAGTGGTGAACCTGTGGAATTCTCTGCCACAGAGGGCGGTGGAGGCCAGTTCATTAAATATATTCAAAAAGGAGTTGGATATATTTCTTAAGGTTAAAGGGATCAAGGGATATGGGGAGAAGGCAGGGACAGGGTACTGAGTTTGGATGATCAGCCATGATCTCATTGAATGGCGGAGCAGGCTCGAAGGGCCGAATGACCTACTCCTGCTCCTATCTTCTATGTTTCTATGTTTCTATGTAGTGTGTAAGGGGGGGGGGCATTTTTTAACTGGTTTATGGTAATTTACCTGGCCAGCAGCATTTGCCTCTGAGCTCTGACCAATTCCAACCTTTTACCTGATTTACGGTAATTCACCTGGTCAGTAGACTTTTGCTGCTGCACTCTAAACCAATTTAAAAACAGCGGTTTTGAATCACTACCCCTCCTTCAGTTTTGTGTGGAGGAACTTATAATTAATGATTTTAAAACGAACAAGTGGTTTGGATGAGAGAAAAATCAAGTTTTATTACCTAAGTAAACTACAATCAAAAGAATAAACTATACCACACGAACACAGTAATTACAGTAAAACTATATAAGAAGGGGTTACAGACGGCGAAAACGAGGGATAAAATGGCTCCAATGTTAGAGCAAATAATAAAAATGACAACAGAGAAGGTCATAGACTTAGGTAGCAGTGGGGAAATTAAAAACCAGAGTGTGTCAGGAAGGGGCAGAAGGTATGGAGTAAAAGGTAAAGTAATAAAAAGGGCAAAAGCAGGAACTAAGTGTCACAAAACATATTTGAAAGTTCTCTATCTGAATGCACGTAGCATTCGTAACAAAATAGACGAGTTAATGGCACAAATAGCTACATATGGGTATGATCTTGTGGCCATTACAGAAACATGGCTGCAGGGTGACAATGCCTGGGAATTAAACATACCAGGTTATTTAATGATCAGGAAGGACAGGCAGGAAGGAAGGGGAGGTGGGGTGGCTATGTTAATAAAGGAAGGAATCACTGTAATACAGAGAAATGATATTGGGTCAAAAGATCAGGATAATGAAACAGTTTGGGTGGAGGTAAGGAATAATAAGGGGTAAAAAGCAGTAGTGGGCGTAGTCTATAGGCTTCCGAACAGTTGCAACTCTGTTGGACGGAGTATCAATCAGGAAATAGTTGAGGCTTGTAATAAGGGAACATCTATAATTATGGGGGATTTTAACTATCATATTAATTGGACAAATCAAATTGGGCAGGGCTGCCTTGAGGATGAGTTCATTGAGTGTATTAGGGATGGGTTTCTTGAGCAGTATGTAACTGAACCGACCAGGGGGCAAGCAACCTTAGATCTGGTCCTGTGTAACGAGACAGGATTAATTAAAAATGTCCGAGTAAAGGATCCCCTTGGAATGAGTGACCATAACATGGTTGAATTCCATATTCAATTAGAGGGTGAGAAGGTTGGATCTCAAACAAGCGTGCTAAGCTTGAATAAAGGAAACTATGAAGGTATGACAGCGGAATTGAGTAGAGTGGATTGGGAAAATAGATTAAAGGGTAAGACGATACATGATCAGTGGTGTACATTTAAGGAGTTATTTTACAACTTCCAAAAAAATATATTCCACTGAGAAGAAAAGGGTGTAAAAGAAAAGACAGCCATCCGTGGCTAAGTAAAGAAATTAAGGATGGTATTCGACTAAAACAAGGGCATATAAGGTAGCCAAATCTAGTGGGAGGATAGAGGATTGGGAAAACTTTAAAAGACAGCAAAAAGTAACAAAAAGATTGATTAAGAAAGGGAAGATAGATTATGAAAGTAAATTAGTAAAAAATATAAAAACAGATAGTAAGAGTTTTTATAGTTATATAAAAAGGAAAAGGGTGGCTAAAGTAAATGTTGGTCCCTTAGAGGATGAGACCGGGAAATTAATGGTGGGAATTATTGAGATGGCAAAAACACTGAATTAATATTTTGTATCAGCCTTTACAGTAGAAGACACTAAGAATATCCCAACACTGGACAAACAGGGGGCTATAGCGGGGAGGAGCTAAACACAATCAAAATCACTAAGGAAGTGGTACTCGGCAAAATAATGGGACTCAAGGCAGATAAATCACCTGGAACTGATGGCTTACATCCTAGGGTCTTGAGGGAAGTGGCGGTAGGGATTGTGGATGCATTGGTAATAATTTTCCAAAACTCCCTGGACTCGGCAAAGGTCCCGGCAGACTGGAAAACTGCTAATGTAAAGCCCTTATTTAAAAAGGGCAGTAGACAGACTTCCAAAAGGCATTTGACAAGGTGCCATACAAAAGATTATTGCTTAAGATAAAAAATCACGGGATTGAGGGTAATATTCTGGCATGGATAGAGGATTGGCTATCTAACAGAAGGCAGAGAGTTGGGATAAATGCTTCATTCTCAGACTGGCAATCAGTAACTAGTGGTGTTCCGCAGGGGTCAGTGCTGGGTCCCCAACTCTTTACAATCTATATTAACGATTTGGAGGAGGGGACCGAGTGTAACATATCAAAGTTTGCAGATGATACTAAGATGGGAGGGAAAGTAGTGAGTGAGGAGGACATAAAAAACCTACAAAGGGACATAGACAGGCTAAGTAAGTGGGCATAGATTTGGCAGATGGAATACAATACTGGAAAGTGTGAGGTTATGCACTTTGGCAGGAAAAATGGTAGAGCATGTTATTATCTTAATGGCAAGAAACTGGAAAGTACTGAAGTACAAAGAGATCTGGGGGTCCTGGTGCATGAAACTCATAAGGCTAGTATGCAGGTGCAGCAAGTGATTAAGAAGGCCAATGGAATGTTGGCTTTCATTGCTAGGGGGATAGAATATAAAAATAGGGAGGTATTGCTTCAGTTGTACAAGGTATTGGTGAGACCGCACCTGGAATACTGCATACAGTTTTGGTGTCCATACTTAAGAAAAGACATACTTGCTCTCGAGTCAGTACAAAGAAGGTTCACTCGGTTAATCCCGGGGATGAGGGGATGGACATATGAGGAGAGGTTGAGTAGATTGGGACTCTACTCATTGGAGTTCAGAAGAATGAGAGGCGATCTTATTGAAACATATAAGATTGTGAAGGGGTTGGATCGGGTGGATGCGGGGAGGATGTTCCCGATGATGGGTGAAACTAGAACTAGGGGGCATAGTCTTAGAATAAGGGGCTTCTCTTTCAAAACTGAGATGAGGAGGAACTACTTCACTCAGAGGGTGGTATGTCCATGGAATATGCTGCCCCAAAAAGCTGTAGAAGCTACATCGTTACATAAATTTAAAACAGAAATAGACAGTTTCCTAGAAGTAAAGGGAATTAAGGGTTACGGGGAGCGGGCAGGAATTTGGACATGAGTCTAGGTTCGGATCGGTCATGGCCCTGTGGGTAGCGGAGCGGGCCCAGGGGCCGTGTAGCCTGATCCTGCTCCTATTTCGTGTGTCTAATTCTGTTAGATTCAGGAGATGGTTCTGTGATAGTGGATTGGCGGTTAGGATCAGATCAGCCATGATCTTATTGAATGACGGAGCAGGCTCAAGGGGCCAATTGGCCTACTCCTGCTCCTATTTCTTATGTTCTTATGTTCTTATGTAATGTTACTTAAACAATCTTAGCAATTACCCTCAAATCACCACCCCTAACTCCTGCTAGGTTGCCTTGCCGAGGAGTCAGAACACCCTGCTCACCTGTGGTCCAGCGAAGTAAAGAGAGAGATAGCTTCTCAGCAGCTACCTTTATACCTGGTGAGGTCCTGCCGTTCTGTGTGCAAAATTCCCCGCCCAAAGGGTCCAATACACAAGCGAAAGCTGTGATTGGCTAACTCAGAGTGGTTGGACTGGGTTAATGTGCCTTCCGGAGCTTCCTGGGCTGAAACAAAAGGGAAATACAACTGCTCTATTGTCCAGAATGCGAGGTGATTTAGACCCATTCTGTTCTTAAACGGATCCCATTCAAGATACAAAAGTCTCTTCTGCAGTTTAGATGTATTCACTCGATATACAATTGAATGCTAATAGCATTCAATTGCTTTGTAAACAAAGCATTGTCCTGTGGTAACATTTTGTCTCCATTGAAGCTTACTTCCAGACACAGAAAGCTCCTTTCCAAGCCCCTTTGTCTTCGGCCATGTGGTATGACAGCCATTTTTATCCCTGGAAATTTAAAAGCACAACGCCCAGGGATTCTTTAATCAAAAAAATTAATCTTCAGAACTGTAAATTATTGCGAATTCTTACAAGTGTATGTACCTTTAAGAGAGAACTACTTTTACAGCTCCTGTATACTGTAGTACCGGCAGTGACCACACCTGTATATAAGCCTTGAGCATGCCTCTGTACCCCAGTCTTGAGACTACCCTACTCCAGTAAACACCTGTTGATTGTTAAGTTACAGCATCCGTGTGGCTATTGAAAAACATCATACTCTCAGAATCACGGATCTAACAGTGGCGACGAGGTCGATTCGAATCTACCTGCAACTCTGCATTTCCCTTCGAGGATTCGCTCCGGGAGGGCGGTGGAAGAAAGTCGAGGCCAGAAGCACGGGTGTCGACCACGAGCAACCGCCCAGTCATCCGGCAGAGAGTGAACATCGCAGGGGAGGCTGTGGAGAGCCGGGCTTGGTTCCCCAGCCACGACGATCAGCAATAGACTGACGACAGGTACAGCGCAGACCCTTCCCGGACAGCGGCGGCTGGAGCCGACCGATGGCGGAGAGAAAGCCGAGCATCGTCGACGGGGTAAGACAGAGGGTGAAGCGCACAGGGCGCAGCCGGGGGTTGAAAACCGAGCGGCGTCGAAGAAAAACAAAATGGAGAGAGAGAGGGTAAAGCAGCAGCCGGGTTCAGGACCGAGCGGCGGAAACGGGAAAGGTGCACAAAAAAAAAGAAGAGAACGCGCAGAGCACAGCCAGGGCTCAAGGGCTGAACAGTGTCCGCGGGGAGAAGGGAGAGCGCGGGAGATGCCATTGAGCCGCGGAGAAGAAGGAAGAGCGCGGGAGACGCCATTTTTAGTAGCCGCAGCGGAGAAGAAGGGCGAGCGCGGGAAGGAAGGAAAGTGCATGAGACGCCATTTTGTGCCAGCGGAGAAGAAGGGGAAGCGTGGGAGATGCCATTTTTGACAGTTAAATCACACCCCGAAGAGTGGCAGTATCTCTACGTTCGACAATGAAGTCGAAGATTGGGCGACATATGTGGAACGTATTGAGGTGTACTGCAGGGCGAATGAAGTGCCAGATGCTAGGAAAGCACTGGTTCTGTTAAATTCCATGGGTGCAAAAACTTATGGGTTACTGCGAAACCTAATAACCCCAGAGAAGCCTGTGAACAAGAATTTCGAAAGCTTAGTAGAAATCCTACAGGACCACTTAAACCCCACACCGCTGCTGATAGCAGAACGATTTAAGTTCCATAAAAGGAACCAACACAAAGACGAAAGCAATGCTGAGTACTTAACGGAAGCTATCGAAACACTGCCAGTTTGGAGCGGGACTAGCAGATACGTTAAGGGACAAGTTTGTGTGTGGGCTGCAAAGTGAAGGAACCCAGAAATGGCTTCTATCAGAAAAGGATCTTACGCTGGACAAGGCTTTCAGTATGGCAGTATCACACGAAGCAACCGCAAGGGGCGCTGCAGAGATACAACGGAGACCGCAAGAATATGGCACCAATGAAATGTCCTATGGAACAGGGAAGTGCTATCGCTGTGGCTGAACAACACATGACTAGAAGGATTGTTGGTTCAAGGACCAAGTGTGCAGACTGTGTGGAAAAGCAAGACACATAGCAAGAGTCTGAGGTCTGGGAAGAAAACCAACAGCAAGAAATCTCCACAGGAGAAGTACAAAAAGGTACACAAGGTGATGGACAGTAGTTCAGACGAACAGAAAAGTGATACAGACTACGGAATCAAGGAGCTGGGTTGTTTGAAGCTACATAAGGTAACCAAAATGGAGGGTCACCAGACCATCTGGGTTACACTCAAGATAGATGGACTCCAAGTGAAAATGGAATTGGACACAGGATCAGCCCTAACAGTCATAAACCAAAGGGACTACAAGCGGCTATTTTCACATATACCCTTGAAAGCTACAGAGATTGTCTTGAAGACATACACAGGGCAAAAAGTCTACCCCAAAGGAAAAATAAGGGTGAAAGTGATATATAACGGCCAGGAAATACCTAAAATTGACATATATATTGCCAGATGGAGGACAACCACTACTAGGACGTGAATGGATCCGGAAGATACAATTAGATTGGCATTCCATACAGGCACTGAAGGTTGAGGCCAAAAAGGATGACGACGTCACACCTGGACGACTGTCAAAAATGCTAACTGACGCAAAAGAAGTGTTCCAGGAGGGACTCGGAACTAAAAGGCATAACAGCAACGATTAAAATAGAGGAAAATGCAAGCCCAAAGTTTCTTAAGGCCAGACCAGTGCCTTATGCGATCAGACCAGCTGTCGAAGCAGAGCTGGAAGGGTTGGAATGTTCAGGAGTACTGTCCAAAGTAGACTGGAGCGAGTGGGCTACACCCATCGTTCCTGTAATGAAGAGGTCATTGAGTAATACGCCTGGGGAACCAAAGAAGGTCCGCATCTGTGGGGATTTTAAGGTGACAGTGAACCCAGTCCTTCACATGGTACAATATCCGCTTCCACGAATTGAGGATATTTTCGCCTCGCTATCTGGAGGTAAACGCTTCACCAAAATTGATCTAGCCCAGGCGTACTTGCAAATGGAGGTAGAAGAAGCCTCAAAACAATACCTTACGATTAACACTCATAAAGGTCTCTATCAATACAACCGGCTGATGTTCGGGGTAGCATCAGCTCCGGCTATTTGGCAAAGGGCGATGGATCAAGTCCTGCAAGGGATTCCAGGGACCCAGTGTTATTTGGACGACATCCTGGTCACGGGCGAAAATGACAGTGATCACCTCGCCAACTTGAAGAAGGTGCTCACCAGATTAAAGGAATATGGGCTACGAGCTAATCGCCACAAGTGCGAGTTTTTCCAGAAGCAGATCTCGTATTGTGGCCACGTCATCGATGAAGAGGGGTTACATAAGTCCCCTGAAAAGATTGAGGCAGTAGTCAAGGCTCCAGCACCGGAAAATGTGTCACAACTGAGGTCGTTCCTCGGGCTGGTGAACTACTACCATAAGTTCTTACCAAATTTGTCCACGGTATTACACCCACTGAACACCCTACTGCAAACAGGGGTACCATGGAAGTGGAATGACGAACGTAGACGAGCTTTCCAGAAGTGTAAAGAATTGATCACATCAAAAGAGGTGTTGGCCCATTTCAACCCAGCACTACCAATTCGTTTGCCATGTGATGCATCACCCTATGGTATTGGAGCGGTGCTGTCGCGCAAATTCCCAGACGGGTTGGAGAGGCCAGTAGCCTTTGCGTCTTGGTCACTAACCTCAGCCAAGCGCAACTACGCCCAGATTGACAGGCAGGCCCTCAGCCTAGTATGGGGAGTAAAAAAATTCAACCACTATCTGCATGGGCAGAAGTTCACCTTGCTGACTGACCACCAACCACTTGTCTCCATCTTTAATCCTAAGAAGGGTGTTCCAGTGATGACTGCACAACGGTTACAAAGATGGTCCCTGTTTCTAGGGGCGAATCAATATGAAATAGAATATAAAGGCACGAAACAGCATGGAAACGCTGATGGGCTATCGCGCCTGCCACTGCCTACTGTGGAGGAAGCACCAGCAGTGGACCCTATCGAGATATTTTATTCGTCAATAATTGAATGATTGCCAGTAACGAACGCGGATATAGAGAAGGAGACCCGCAATGATCCAACGCTGTCTCGGGTATATGATTTGACTGTGAGGGGATGGCCAACACATGGCGACTCACTGTTGCCAGCATTCTCATCCAGAAGAGAACAGCTGTCAGTATGCCAGGGGACAGTGATGTGTGGATCCAGAGTGATGATTCCACCTAAGTTAAGGGAGAGAGTGCTAAATGAGCTTCATGAAGGCCATCTGGGAGGGGTGAAAATGAAAAGCCTTGCTAGGGCTTATGTGTGGTGGCCGGGAATCGATCAACAAATCGAAGACCTAACCAAGAGCTGCTCAGAATGCCAGAAGGTCCAAAATGCACCACCACATGCCCCTCTACACCCATGGGAGTGGCCCTCCTCTCCATGGCAACGGGTGCACATTGATTTCGCTGGTCCATTCATGGACTCAATGTTCTTAATAGCAGTGGATGCTCATTCGAAATGGCCTGAGGTGAAAAAATGTCCTCAACCACTACAGAGAAGACGATTGCAGTCCTACGGACCATATTTGCCAGGAACGGCTTGCCAGAGCAGATTTGCTCTGATAACGGACCACAGTTCGTGTCCGAAGAGTTTCAAAAATTTATGAGAAGGAATGGGGTAAGGCATTACACATCCGCCCCGTATCATCCAGCCACCAATGGATTGGCTGAGAGGTTCGTACAAACCTTTAAGAAGGCGATAAAGGCCATGTGCGACGATGAAATTCCACTACAGCATAAGGTGGACAATTTCTTATTAGCCTACCGAAACGCGACACATGCAGTTACCAACCAGACCCCAGCCATGATGTTCTTTAACCGAAGGTTGAGACCTCGTCTGGACTTGCTCAGACCAAATGTGCGAAGAAATGTTGAAGGTAAACAATTCCAGCACATCAATGAGAATCTGACAAGGAGCTTCAACGTAGGACAACCAGTCTTGGCCCGTGACTACCGAACAGAGAAATGGCAACCCGGAACGATATGCACAAGGCAGGGGCCATTAATGTACACAGTGGATGTCGGGGAGAACATTGTGAGACGCCACGTCGATCAGATCTTAGCATCACAAGAACGAGTCAACCCCATGTCTCGCGCCCCTGGGGATGAACCTGACATACCGGTAGCATCTACCTCAGAAACAGTAGCAGTGGAAACGGATGAAATAACCGACGAAAAGGGGCCAGAATCGCCTCCACACCAAGAACAAGAACCTCAGGAAAGGCGCTATCCAGAAAGGATCAGGAAACCGCCCCAAAGACTGAATCTATAAATGGACTATTGTTGTTTAATGTACATGTTAAAGTGTTAATTGTTATTTGTATATTATGGGTACTACTAATCTAAAAGGGGAGGAATTGTAGTGTATGTACCTTTAAGAGAGAACTACTTTTACAGCTCCTGTATACTATAGTACCGGCAGTGACCACACCTGTATATAAGCCTTGAGCATGCCTCTGTACCCCAGTCTTGAGACTACCCTACCCCAGTAAATACCTGTTGATTGTTAAGTTACAGCATCCGTGTGGTTATTGAAAAACATCATACTCTCAGAATCACGGATCTAACACTCACCAACTGCAAAGTGATGTTCAGAAGGCTAAATTTCCTCTGCCAGCGCTGGCTCACTGCAGAAATGGCTCTCCGTGTGTAGCTGAGCAACTCTCTCTCTCTCTCAAAGAAGTTCTGGTCCAAAAATGGCTGCCACTAATAATCCGGAACAGTCCCCTTTAAAGAGCGCCCCCCGAGCCCGACAGCGACAGGGAAACGTTCCAGGTAACCTGTCCTTGTTAGCGCCAGGCGGAACGGTGGGGGGCGCCACTGAATTTCCGGTCCGGGGCGCCCCAAAGGCGTTGCACACTGAAATGACGTCATGATCTGCGTGCGCCGGTGAGCGGGAGCTACGGTTTAGTGCTGGCGCTAAATGTCCGCTCAATATGGGAAGAGGCGCAGGGTTCGCTGCGCCCGGGCGCTTGTTGGTTAGCGCCCCACTTCTTGACCTCTTTAGGCGCTAATGGGTGGCGCAACCAACCGAATTTTTCCCCCGATATGCTTTGCTAACCACTTCCTCAATATGTCCTGCCACCTTCAGGGACCTATGCACATCAACTCCTAGGTCCCTCTGTCCCTGCACGCTCTTTAAAACTGTGCCATTAAGTATATATTGCCTCTCCCTGTTCCTTCTGCCAAAATGCATCACCACACACTTCTCTGTATTAAATTCCATCTTCTACTTTTACATAGATACATAGAAGATAGGAGCAGGAGTAGGCCATTCGGCCCTTCGTGCCTGCTCCGCCATTCGATGAGATCATGGCTGATCCTTTAATTCAGTATCCCGTCCCCGCCTTCTCTCCGTAACCCTTAACCCCTTTTGCCCGTAGAAATATATCTAATTCCCTCTTAAATATATTTAATGAGCTGGCGTACACTGCCCTCTGTGGCAATGAGTTCCACAGGTTCACCACTCTCTGAGTGAAGAAATTCTGCCCATTCTGCTAGCCTTTCTATGTCCTGTTGCAGTCGATTGATATCCTCCTCACTGTTTGCCACACCCCCAAGTTTAGTGTCATCGGCAAACTTAGAAATTCTACTCTGTATTCCAATATCCAAGTCATTTATATATATCAATAAAAGCAGTGGCCTCAGCACTGACCCTTGGGGAACATCACTGTCTACCATCCTCCAGTCTGAGAAACAGCCATTTACCACAATTTGCTGTTTTCTGTCCGTAAGCCAATTCCTTATCCAAACTGCCACTGACCCACCTATTCCATGAGCCTCAATTTTGTTAGCCAGCCTTCTATGTGGTACTTTGTCAAACGCCTTCCTAAGTCTCAATTTTTTTATTTTGTGGCCTGTGATAGAAGGGTTCTTGCTGTGAATATCAAACCGAAATACACTATGATTATATTCTCACCTCTACACTTTCTGTTCAATAAATTGATTCATTGTTCAAATTCTGAATCAAGGACTGATGTTGTGAGACTCTATTGCTTATCAAGGGCGGGAGAGAGAGGTCAGAGATCGTCTCAGTATCTCAAGTAATGAACAGGAAGCTGGTTCCGCATTCTTTCCCAGGCAGAGAGCCAAATACAAGGGCTCGAATACACAAGGAGCTGAGACTCACCCAGGAGGGTAAAGCCCAGGACAGGAAACCACTATCCGAGCCTCCACTGATGCTCGGCCCTCACACAGCTCTCAAGCTCACTCGCCCTCCACACCCGTCTCCGAACCTGGACATCAGTTCCTCGATGCTCCAAGCTGACTCCACCCTATCTACAAATCAACTTCATCCCACCACGGGTCCTCTGACTTTAACCTTGGCATCTCTCTTAATCCCAAACTAATCCCACTGCCCCGCTCTCTCCGCATAGCCCTGTAACAATCCAAAACTAAACTCACTGCCCTGCTCTCTCCCCAAAGCCCTGTATCAATCCCCAAACTAATCCCAATGCCCCACTTTCTCCCCATAGCCCTGTAACAATCCAAAACTAAACTCACTGCCCCACTTTCTCCCCATAGCCCTGTATCAATCGCAATCTAATCCCACTGCCCTGCTCTCTCCCCATAGCCCTGTATCAATCCCAAACTAATCCCACTGCCCCGCTCTCTCCCCATAGCCCTGTATCAATCGCAATCTAATCCCACTGCCCTGCTCTCTCCCCATAGCCCTGTATCAATCCCAAACTAATCCCACTGCCCCGCTCTCTCTGCATAGCCCTGTAACAATCCAAAACTAAACTCAGTGCCCTGCTCTCTCCCCAAAGCCCTGTATCAATCCCCAAACTAATCCCACTGCCCCACTTTCTCCCCATAGCCCTGTATCAATCCCAAACTAATCTCACTGCCCCACTCTCTCCCCATAGCCTTGTAAAAATCCAAAACTAATCCCACTGCCCTGCTCTCTCCCCATAGCCCTGTATCAATCACAAACTAATCCCACTGCCCCGCTCTCTCCCCATAGCCCTGTACCAATCCCAAACTAATCCCACTGCCCCACTCTCTCCCCATAGCCCTGTACATTGACGACACCCAGCTCTACCTCACCACGACTTCTCTCGACCCTTCCACGGTCTTTAAATTGTCAGACTCCAGTTCTGGATGAGCAGAAATTTTCTCCAATTAAATATTGGGAAAGAAAGACTTGCATTTATATAGCGCCTTTCATGGCCACCGGACGTCTCAAAGCACTTTACAGTCAATGAAGTACTTTTGAAGTGAAGTCACTGTGTTGTAATGTGGGAAACGCAGCAACCAATTTGCGCACAGCAAGCTCCCACAAAGAGCAGTGTGATAATGATCAGATAATCTGTTTTTGTTATATTGGTTGAGGGATAAATATTGGCCAGGACACCAAGGATAACTCCCCTACTCATTCTCAAAATAGTGCCATGGGATCTTTTACATCCACCTCAGAGAGTAGACGGGGCCTCGGTTTAATGTCTGATTTGAAAGACGGCACCTCCAACAATGCAGCGCTCCCTCAGTATTGCACTGGAGTGTCAGCCTAGCTTCATGTGCTCAAGTCCCTGGAGTGAGACTTGAACCCACGACCTTCTGACCCAGAGGCATGTGATCTACCCACTGAGCCCCAGATGACACTAGGACAGCAGCCATTGTCTTTGGTTCCCGCCACAAACTCCGTTCCCTAGCCACTGACTCCATCCCTCTCCCTAACATCTGTCTGAGGCTGAACCACACTCTTCGCAACCTTGGTGTCATATTTGACCCTGAAATGCACTTCCGACCACATATCCGCGTCATAACTAAGACCGCCTATTTCCGCCTCTGTAACATTGCCCGACTCCGCCCCTGCCTCAGCTCATCCGCTGCTGAAACCCTCACCCTTGCCTCTGTTACCTCTAGACTTGACTATTCCAATGCAGTCCTGGCTGGCCTCCCACATTCTACCCTAGGTAAACTTGAGGTCATCCAAAATTCGGCTGCCTGTGTCCTAACTCGCACCAAGTCCCGCTCACCCATCACCCCTGTGCTCGCTGACCTACATTGGTTCCTGGTTAAGCAACGCCTCGATTTCAAAATTCTCATCCTTGTATTCAAATCCCTCCCTGGCCTCGCCCCTCCCTATCTCTGTAATCACCTCCAGCCCCACAACCCCCTGAGATATCTGCGCTCCTCTAATTCTGCCCTCTTGAGCATCCCTGATTATAATCACTCAACCATTGGTGGCCGTGCCTTCTGTTGCCTGGGCCCTAAGCTCTGTAATTCACTCTCTAAAACGCTCCACCTCTCTTTCTTCCTTTAAGATGCTCCTTAAAACCTACCTCTTTGACCAAGCTTTTGGTCACCTGCCCTAACTTCTCCTTTTGTGGCTCGGTGTCAAATTTTTCATCTTATAATACTTCTGTGAAGCACCTTGGGACATGTTACTACATTAAAGGCGCTATATAAATATAAGTTGTTGTTTTCCAGGTACATAGATCAGGTGCAGAAAGGCTAATGGAATGCTGCCCTTTATATCAAGAGGACTGGAATTGGGAGAAGGGGGTAGAAGTTATGTTACAGCTGTACAAAGCCCGAGTTAGACCACACCTGGAGCACTGTGAGCAGTTCTGGGCACCACACCTTGGGAGGATAGATTGGCCCTGGAGGGAGTGCAGCGCAGGTTTACCAGCATCACACCCGGACTCCAAGGGTTAAATTACGAGGAGAGATTACACAAACTAGGGTTGTCTTGCCTGGAATTTAGAAGGTTAAGGGGTGATTTCAAGGTATTGAGGGGAACAGATAGGGTAGATCGAGATAAACTATTTCCGCTGGTTGGGGATTCTAGGACTAGGGGGCAGAGTCTAAAAATTAGAGCCAGACCTTTCAGGAGTGAAGTTAGGAAACACTCCTACACACAAAGGGCGGTAGAAGTTTGGAACTCTCTTCTGCAAACAGCAATTGATGCTAAATCAAATATTAATTTTAAATCTGAGATTGTTAGATTTGTGTTAAGCAAATGTATTACGGGATACGGGCCAAAGGCGGGTACATGGAGTTAAGTGGCAGATCAGCCATGATCGCATTGAATGGTGGAACAGGCTCGAGGGGCTGAATGGCCTCCTCCTGTTCCCATGTTCCCGTGTTTCTAGGAGATTTATTTTGAGCCCTTTTTAACTCAATATTTCAGAACATAAATAATCCTCTGTGAAGTTGTGAACTGTTGCTGAACATCAGATGCAGATTTTGTTGACTTTGAGTGAAGTAAATAACACATGAGTAACGAAATGAGAATCTGTGGTTTATCATCTCCCCTATACACGACACACACAACGTCACCAATAGCAACAAGACTGACAGTAACCGGGACTGGATCCAAAACAGTGGCTTTATAAACTCCTCGAACGGGGGACTTGGAGAATCTGGGAGAGGCGTGTGGAAGGTGAGGACTTTTTACTGATCTCTGGTATGCAGGACCATGAAAAGGCAGCAGGTTTTTCAAAATGGCTTCAAGAAATTGTTCAATTCAGCAAGTGATTTGCTGCAAAGGCCGTTAATAGGGGAGCAGATTCGAGACAAGTGCAGTCTGGATAGAGGTTGCAAGACACTGTCCATACCAGCCCTGGATGAGCATGTCTAAACTCCTCATCCACTATCTAATGACGGTATTTAGCCATTTTAAATAAACAGTCTTCAAAGTTACGAGGGGGTTTTGATCGAGTAAATAAGGAGAAATTGTTTCCAGTGGCAGGAGGGTCAGTAACCAGAGGACACAGAGTGAAGGTCATTGGCAAAAAATCCAGTGGGGAGATGAGCAGAAATTCTTTTTACAGTGACTTGTGATCTGGAATGCACGGAATGAAAGGGCGCGGGAAGCAGGTTCAATAGTAACTTTTGAAAGGGAATTGGATAAATACTTGAAAATGAAAGATTTGCAGGGCTCTGGGGAAAGAGCAGGGGAGGGGGATTAATTGGAGAGCTCTTTCAAAGAGCCGGCACAGGCACGATGGGCCGAATGGCCTCTTTCTGTGCTGTGTCATTCCATGTTAGTAGGTCTGTTAAAAAGGAGTGTGAAAGAAAGCACATGTAGTGTTAAAATGAAAACGCTACACCCAGTAGCTTCCAGGTTTAGGAGTTTCCAGCCAGAGTCTCGGACCTGTGCAATGGAGTCTCACCAAAGGCGACGGGGTAATGCTAAACCTCTCCTCATCGTTCGCTGGGCTGCAGTGTGAGTGTTGGGTCCAGGTCTGGTTGTCCTACTTTAGGAAGGATGTCAGGGAGATGGAGAGGGAGCAGGAGAGACTGTCCAAGGTGATCCCAGGGATGAGAGGCTTTAGATCCAAGGACAGACCGAATAAACTGGGCTCTTTTCATTAGGAACAGTCCAGAGGAGATCTGATAGAGCGGTTCGAAACTATCAGGGGTTTAATGAGGTCAATCTGGAAAAACTATTCCCACTGGTCAGTGAATTGGTAACTAGAGGGATAAATTTCAGATCATCACCAAAAGGGTGAGGGGAAAGATCAGGAGAATTACTTTCACACGGAAGGTTATTAGCACATGGAACTGCCCAATCAGAAACAGTCTGAAGCAGAATTCATAATCGCTTTTAACAGGGAATTGGAGAAGTATTTGATAAAGGAAAATTTAAACGGGTATGAGGAGAGGGTAACAATAACTTGCATTTATATAGCGCCTTTAACGTAGAGAAAAGTCCCAAGGCTGGGGAATGAGAGTGAGGGGAGAGCTCGTTCAGAGAGAGGGCAAGGGGCAATGGGCTGAATGGGGAAAGGGCAGGGGTTTGGGATTAAAGAGAGACTTGCATTTTGATAGCGCCTTTCACAATCTCTGGACGTCCCAAAGTGCTTTACAGCTAATGAAGTGCAGTCACTGTTGTAATGTAGGAAACGCAGCAGACAATTTGCACACAGCAAGCTCCCACAAACCCCAGTGTGATAATGATCAGATTATCTGTTTTAATGATGTATATTGAGGGATAAATATTGGCCCGGACACCAGGGAGAACCCCCCTGCTCTTCTTTGAATAGTGTTGTGGGATCTCTTGTGTCCACCTGAGAGGACAGACGGGGCCTCTGGTTAACGTCTCCTCTGACAGTGCAGCACTCCCTCGGTATTGCCAGCCTAGGTTTTTTGGGCTCCAGTCTCTGGAGTGGGACTTGATCCCACGACCTTCTGACTCCGGGGCGAGAGTGCTTCCACTGAGCCGTGCTCACACACTGTGACAAATTAAGTGGAGAGTTCATTCAGAGAGTCGGCACAGGGGAAATGGGCTGATTGAATGGTCTGCTCTCCATAAAGTTCAGCTGATCCAAAACTGGGCTGCCCGTGTCCCAACTGGCACCAAGTCCCGGTCATCCATCACCCCTGTGGTCGCTGACCTGTATTGGCTCCCAGTCCAGCAACGCCTCGATTGTAAAATTCACATCCTTGTGTGCAAACCCCTGCATGGCCTCGCCTCCTTATCTCTGTAACCTTCCCCAGCTCTACAACCCTCTGAGATCTCTGAGCTCCTCCAATTCTGGCCTCTTGCTCATCCTGACTTCATTCGACCCACCTTTGTTGGCCGTGCCTTCAACTGCCAAGGCCCTAAGCTCTGGAATTCCCTCCCTAAACCTCTCCGGCCCTCTACCGCTCTCTCTTCCTTTAAGATGCTCCTTAAACCTACCTCTTTGACCAAGCTTTTGGTCACCTGCCCTAATATTTCCTCCTGTGGCTCGGTGTCTTTTGTTTGATAATCACTCCTGTGAAGCGCCTTGGGATGTTTTACTTTGTTAAAGGTGCTATATAAATGCAGGTTGCTGAATGGCTTCCTCTGTGCCGATTCTGTGATTCAGTTACGGCTTTCAAAGTGCTGGAGAATGAGCTGCTCAAGAGAGAGACGTCCGTTTAGAGGGACTCCGGATAGTGAACTCAATAGTCTGTTAGGCGTGTCGGTCCACTTTCTAACCAGAATTCATTTACATTTCATCACAGCAATTGCAGACTCCGGGTATTTGAATACAACAACCAGCAAACCCGACCAGACGCTGCCCATTCACAGCAGAAGTCAAAGGTAAGTTACGAGGGGATTTAAAGGGGCATTTTCTTGTCAGACATTATTTCAATGGTGTTTCCTGCATTTCATTTCATTTTGCAGTTGTTTATGCTGAGGACAGGAACACTGTCCACATCAATAACCAGCGTCCCATCAAACACTCCCAGGGCAGGTACAGCAGGGTTAGATACAGAGTAAAGCTCCCTCTACACTGTCCCATCAAACACTCCCAGGGAAGGTACAGCACGGTTTAGAAACAGAGTAAAGCTCCCTCTACACTGTCCCATCAAATACACTCAGGGCAGGTACAGCACGGGTTAGATACGGAGTAAAGCTCCCTCTACACTGTCCCCATCAAACACTCCCAGGGCAGGTACAGCACGGGTTAGATACAGAGTAAAGCTCCCTCAACACTGTTCCATCAAACTCTCCCAGGGCAGGAACAGCACGGGTTAGATACAGAGTAAAGCTCCCTCTACACTGTCCCATCAAACACTCCCAGGGCAGGTACAGCACGGGTTAGATACGGAGTAAAGCTCCCTCTACACTGTCCCATCAAACACTCCCAGGGCAGGTACAGCACGGGTTAGATACAAAGTAAAGCTCCCTCTACACTGTCCCATCAACCACTCCGAGGGCAGATACAGCACGGGTTAGATACAGAGTAAAGCTCCCTCTACACTGTCCCATCAAAAACTCCCAGGGCAGAAACAGCATGAGTTGGATACAGAGTGAAGCTCCCTCTATATTGTCCCATCAAACACTGCCAGGGCAGCTACATCACGGGTCAGCTACAGAGTAAAGCTCCCTCTACACTGTCCCATCAAACACACCCAGGGCAGGTACAGCACGGGTTAGATACAGAGTAAAGCTCCCTCTACACTGTCCCATCAAAAACTCCCAGGGCAGGTACAGCATGGGTCAGATACAGAGTAAAGCTCCCTCTACACTGTCCCACTAAAAAATCCCAGGGCAGATACAGCACGGGTTAGATACATAGTAAAGCTCCCTCTACACTGTCCCATCAAGCACACCCAGGGCAGGTACAGCACGGGTCAGATACAGAGTAAAGCTCCCTCTACACAGTCCCATCAAACACTCCCAGGGCAGGTACAGGACGGGTTAGTTACAGAGTAAAGCTCTCTCTACACTGTCCCATCAAACACATTCAGGGCAGGTACAGCACGGGTTAGATACAGAGTAAAGCTCCCTCTACACTGTACCATCAAACACTCCCAGGGCAGGTACAGCACGGGTTAGATACAGAGTAAAGCTCCCTCAACACTGCCCCATCAAACTCTCCCAGGGCAGGAACAGCACAGGTTAGATACAGAGAAAAGCTCCCTCTACACTGTCCCATCAAACACTCCCAGGGCAGGTACACCACGGGTTAAATACGGAGTAACGCTCCCTCTACACAGTCCCATCAAACACTCCCAGGGCAGGTACAGGACGGGTTAGATACAGAGTAAAGCTCTCTCTACACTGTCCCATCAAACACATTCAGGGCAGGTACAGCACGGGATAGATACAGAGTAAAGCTCCCTCTACACCGTACCATCAAACACTCCCAGGGCAGGTACAGCACGGGTTAGATACAGAGTAAAGCTCCCTCAACACTGCCCCATCAAACTCTCCCAGGGCAGGAACAGCACGGGTTAGATACAGAGTAAAGCTCCCTCTACACTGTCCCATCAAACACTCCCAGGGCAGGTACAGCACGGGTTAGATACGGAGTAAAGCTCCCTCTACACAGTCCCATCAAACACTCCCAGGGCAGGTACAGGACGGGTTAGATACAGAGTAAAGCTCTCTCTACACTGTCCCATCAAACACATTCAGGGCAGGTACAGCACGGGTTAGATACAGAGTAAAGCTCCCTCTACACTGTCCCCATCAAACACTCCCAGGGCAGGTACAGCACGGGTTAGATACAGAGTAAAGCTCCCTCAACACTGTCCCATCAAACTCTCCCAGGGCAGGAACAGCACGGGTTAGATACAGAGTAAAGCTCCCTCTACACTGTCCCATCAAACACTCCCAGGGCAGGTACAGCACGGGTTAGATACGGAGTAAAGCTCCCTCAATACTGTCCCATCAAACTCTCACAGGGCAGGTACAGCACGGGTTAGATACAGAGTAAAGCTCCCTCTACACTGTCCCATCAAAAACTCCCAGGGCAGAAACAGCATGAGATGGATACAGAGTGAAGCTCCCTCTATATTGTCCCATCAAACACTGCCAGGGCAGCTACATCACGGGTCAACTACAGAGTAAAGCTCCCTCTACACTGTCCCATCAAACACACCCAGGGCAGGTACAGCACGGGTTAGATACAGAGTAAAGCTCCCTCTACACTGTCCCATCAAACACTCCCAGGGCAGGTACAGCACGGGTCAGATACAGAGTAAATCTCCCTCTACACTTTCCCATTAAAAAATCCCAGGCAGATACAGCACGGGTTAGATACATAGTAAAGCTCCCTCTACACTGTCCCATCAAATACACCCAGGGCAGGTACAGCACGGGTCAGATACAGAGTAAAGCTCCCTCTACACAGTTCCATCAAACACTCCCATGGCAGGTACAGGACGGGTTAGATACAGAGTAAAGCTCTCTCTACACTGTCCCATCAAACACATTCAGGGCAGGTACAGCACGGGTTAGATACAGAGTAAAGCTCTCTCTACACTGTCCCATGAAACACTCCCAGGGCAGGTACAGCACGGGTTAGATACAGAGTAAAGTTGGCTCTACACTGTCCCATCAAACAATGCCAGGGCAGGTACAGCAAGGGTTAGATACAGAGTAAAGCTCTCTCTACACTGTCCATCAAACACTCCCAGGGCAGGTAGAGCATGGGTTAGATACAGGGTAAAGCTCCCTCTGCACTGTCCCATCAAACACTACCAGGGCTGAAACAGCATGAGATGGATACAGCGTGAAGCTCCCTCAACATTGTTGCATCAAACACTCCCAAGGCAGGTACAGCACGGGTTAGATACAGAGTAAAGCTCCCTCTAGGCTCAGGTAGGCCTCAGTGCGGCATCGGCAGCAGCGGCAGGCGAAGCAGAGCGACTGCAAGAGGCCTCAGAGGCTCAGGTAGGCCTCAGTGCGGCATCGACAGCGGCGGCAGGCGGAGCAGAGCGGCAGAGCGACTACAAGAGGCCCCAGAGGCTCAGGTAGGCCTCAGTGCGGCATCGGCAGCGGCGGCAGGCGGAGCAGAGCGGCAGAGCGACTACAAGAGGCCCCAGAGGCTCAGGTAGGCCTCACTGCGGCATCGGCAGCGGCGGCAGGCGGAGCAGAGCGGCAGAGCGACTACAAGAGGCCCCAGAGGCTCAGAAAGGCCTCAGTGCAGCATCGGCAGCGGCGGCAGGCGGAGCAGAGTAGCAGAGTGACTACAGGAGGCCCCAGAGGCTCAGGTAGGCCTCACCAATCTCCAATCTCAGGGAAGGAGAGAGGTAAAAAGCATTCGAGATGTGACGTCACCACAAAACAGCTAGGTAATTGGTTGGAGTATTTCTCTCGTTTTAAAACTTTAAGTCTGTGGTTTATAGTTTTTAAGGTCTCTGTGGTGTAGCGGGGACAGTTTGTAAACCAGGGCCCTTAAATATATCATTTCACTGTAGTGAAATTGGTGGGATTCATTTAATTTTAATTAATTAGTTAAAGGGTAAGTCATGGCGGGACAGCCCAGCCCCGTAGTGTGCTCCTCCTGCTCTATGTGGGAAATCAGGGACGCTTCCTGCATCCCTGACGACCATGTGTGCGGGAAGTGTGTCCAGCTGCAGCTACTGACAGACCGCATTGCGGCACTGGAGCTGCGGATGGATTCATTTTGGAGCATTCGCGATGCTGAGGACGTCGTGAATATCACATTTAGCGAGTTGGTCACACCGCAGGTAACGGGTGTACAGGCAGGAAGGGAATGGGTGACCAGCAGGCAGAGTAAGAGGCGCAGGCAGGTAGTGCAGGAATCCCCTGCGGCCATCCCCCTCTCAAACAGATATACCACTTTGAATACTGTTGGGGGGGATGACTCATCAGGGGAAGGCAGCAGCAGCCAACTTCCTGGCACCATGGGTGGCTCTGCTGCACAGGCTGGGAGGAAAAAGAGTGGAAGAGCTATAGTGATAGGGGACTCAATTGTAAGGGGAATGGATAGGCATTTTTGCGGCCGCAATCGAGACTCCAGGATGGTGTGTTGCCTCCTTGGTGCAAGGGTCAAGGACGTCTCGGAGCGGCTGCAGAACATTTTGGAGGGGGAGGGCGAACAGCCAGTTGTCATGGTGCACACAGGCACCAACGATATAGGTAAAAAATGGGATGAGGTCCTAAAAGCAGAATATAGGGAGTTAGGAGGTAAATTAAAAAATAGGACCTCAAAGGTAGTAATCTTAGGATTGCTACCAGTGCCACGTGCTAGTCAGAGTAGAAATAGGAGGATATTTCAAATGAATATGTGGCTAGAGGAATGGTGCAAGGAGGAGGGATTCAAATTCCTGGGACATTGGAATAGGTGGTATAGGTCTACTCCTGCTCCTGTTTCTTGTGTTCTTGTGTTCTTGTGAACCGGTTCTGGGAGAGGTGGGACCAGTACAAATGGGACGGTTTGCACCTGGGCAGGGCCAGGACCAATGTCCTAGGGGGAGTGTTTGCTAGTGCTGTTCAGGGCAGTTTCAACTAAAATGGCAGGGGGTTGGGAACCTGAGCAGGGAGAGAGAGGAAAGGAAAACAGGGATAAAAGCAAAAGATAGGAAGGAGAAAAACAAAAGTGGCAGTCAGAGAAATCAACGGTTTAAATCAAATGTGGCCACAGTAAATAATAATTCTAATAGGTCTAAGAGCGTTAAAAAAAACAAGCCTGAAGGCTTTGTGTCTTAATGCGAGGAGCATTTGTAATAAGGTGGATGAATTGGCTGCGCAAATAGAGGTAAACGAATATTATTTGGTTGGGATTACGGAAACATGGCTCAAGGATGGCCAAGACTGGGAACTCAACGTCCAGGGGTATTCGATATTCAGGAAAAATAGGCAAAAAGGAAAGGGAGGTGGGGTAGCATTACTGGTTAAAGAAGGGATTAATACAATTGTAATGAAGGATTTTAGCTCTGATGATGTGGAATCTGTATGGGTAGAATTGAGGAATACTAAGGGGAACAAAACATTAGTGGGAGTGGTATATAGACCTCCAAACAGTAAGGCGGAGGTTGGGGATGGCATTAAAAGGGAAATTAAAGAAGCGTGCAATAAGGGCACAGCAGTCATCATGGGTGACTTTAATCTACATATAGATTGGGCCAACCAAATGAGTAACAATACTGTGGAGGAGGAATTCCTGGAGTGTTTACGGGATGGTTTCCTGGACCAATATGTTGAGGAACCAACCAGAGATCAGGCCATCTTAGACTGGGTATTATATAACGAGAAAGGATTAATTAGCAATCTTGTACGAGGCCCCTTGGGTCGGAGCGATCATAATATGATCGAATTCTTTATTAAGAAGGAGAATGAAGTAGTTGACTCAGAGACAGGGGTCCGCAATTTAAATAAAGGAAACTACGATGGTCTGTGGAGCGAGTTGGGTAGGATTGATTGGGGAATGGTACTCAAAGGGTTGACAGTGGATAGGCAATGGCAAAAATTCAAAGACCGAATGGATGAACTACAGAATTTGTTTATCCCAGTTTGGCATAAAGATAAAACAAAAAAGGTGACCCAACCGTGGCTAACAAGGGAAATTAGGTGTAGCATAAGGTCCAAGGAGAGGGCGTATAAATTGGCCAGAAAAAGCAATAATCCTGAGGATTGGGAGCAGTTTAGGATTCAATAAAGGAGGACAAAGGGATTAATTAAGAAAGGGAAAATAGAATATGAGAGTAAGCTTGCAGGGAACATAAAAACTGACTGTAAAAGCTTTTATAGATATGCGAAAAGAAAAAGATTGGTGAAGTCAAGCGTAGGTCCCTTGCAGTCAGAATCGGGGGAATTTATAATGGGGAACAAAGAAATGGCAGAACCAACTAAATACATATTTTGGTTCTGTCTTCACAAAGGAGGACACAAATAACCTCCCAGAGATGCCGGGGAACATAGGGTCTGATGAAAGGGTGGAACTGAAAGAAATCAGTCTTTGTAGGGAAATGGTGTTAGGAAAATTGATGGGACTGAAGGCCGGTAAATCCCCAGGGCCTGATAATCTACATCCCAGGGTATTTAAGGAAGTGGCCCGAGAAATAGTAGATGCATTGCTGGTCATCTTCCAGAACTTGATAGACTCTGGAACGGTAACCATGGATTGGCGGGTAGCTAATGTTACCCCACTATTCAAAAAAGGAGGTAGAGAAAAGGCGGGGAATTATAGACCGGTAAGCTTGATATTGGTAGTGGGGAAAATGCTAGAGTCCATTATAAAAGATGTAATAGCAGAGCACTTGGAAAGCAGTGACTGGATCGGACAAAGTCAGCATGGATTTACAAAAGGTAAATCAAGCTTGACTAACCTACTGGAATTTTTTGAGGATATAACTGGTAAAATAGATAAGGGAGAACCAGTGGATGTGGTGTATTTGGACTTTCAGAAGGCTTTCGATAAGGTCCCGCATAAGAGACTAGCATGCAAAATTAAGGCACATGGGATTGGGGGCAAGGTATTGGCTTGGATAGAGAACTGGTTGGCGGACAGAAAGCAAAGAGTTGGAATAAACGGGTCATTTTCTGAGTGGCAGGCAGTGACTAGTGGGGTACCGCAAGGATCGGTCCTAGGACCCCAGCTGTTCACAATATATATTAATGGTCTGGACAAGGGAATTGGATGTAATATCTCCAAATTTGCAGACGACGCAAAGCTGGGTGGGAGGGTATGCTGTGAGGAGGATGTCGTGAAACTCCAGTACGATTTGGACAGGTTGGGTGATTGGGCAGAAACATGGCAAATGCACTATAATGTGGATAAATGTGAGGTTATCCACTTTGGTGGCAAAAACAGGAAGGCAGATTATTATTTGAATGGCAATAGATTGGGAGAAGGGGAAGTGCAAAGAGACCTGGGTGTTCTTGTGCACCAGTTGCTGAAGGTAAGCATGCAGGTGCAGCAGACGGTTAAGAAGGCAAATGGTGTGTTCGCCTTCGTAGCAAGAGGGTTCGAGTACAAGAACAAGGATGTCTTGCTGCAGTTGTACAGGGCCTTGGTGAGACCACACCTTGAGTACTGTGTGCAGTTTTGGTCGCCTTACCTGAGGAAGGACGTTCTTGCCATGGAAGGAGTGCAGCGAAGATTCAGCAGGCTGATACCTGAGATGGCAGGAATGACGTATGAGGAGAGATTGTGTCGATTGGGCTTATACTCACTTGAGTTTAGAAGATTGAGAGGGGATCTCATCGAAACCTATAAAATTCTGTCAGGCCTGGACAGGCTAGATGCAGGAAGGATGTTTCTGATGGCCGGGGAGTCCAGAACCAGGGGTCATAGTCTAAGGATAAGGGGCAAGCCATTTAGGACTGAAATGAGGAGGAATTTCTTCACCCAGAGAGTGGCGAACCTGTGGAATTCTCTGCCACAGAGGGCGGTGGAGGCCAGTTCATTAAGTATATTCAAGAAAGAGTTGGATATATTTCTTAAGACTAAAGGGATCAAGGGATATGGGGAGAAGGCAGGGACAGGGTACTGAATTTGGATGATCAGCCATGATCTCATTGAATGGCGGAGCAGTCTCGAAGGGCCGAATGGCCTACTCCTATCTTCTATGTTTCTATGTTTCTATTTTTCTAAACTGTCCCATCAAACACTCCCAATGCAGTCACAGCACGGGTTAGATACAGATTAAAGCTCCTTCTACACTGTCCCATCAAACAAACAAAGGGCAGGCAGAGCACGGTGTTAGATACAGAGTAAAGCACCCTCTACACTGTCCCATCAAACACTCCCAGGGCAGGTACAGCACGGGTTAGATACAGAGTAAAGCTCCCTCTACACTGTCCCATCAAACACTCCCAGGGCAGGTACAGCACGGGGTTAGATACAGAGTAAAGCCCGCTCTACACTGCACCATCAAACACTCCCAGGGCAGGTACAGCACGGGTTAGATACAGAGTAAAGCTCCCTTTACACTGTCCCATCATAGACTCCCAGGGAAGGTACAGCATGGGTTAGATACAGAGTAAAGCTCCCGCTACACTTTTCCATCAAACACTCCCAGGGAAGGTACAGCAAGGATTAGATACAGAGTAAAGCTCTCTCTACACTGTCCATCAACACTCCAAGGGCAGGTACAGCACGGGTTAGATACAGAGTAAAGCACCCACTACACTCTCCATCAAACACTCCCAGGGCAGGGACAGCAGGGGCTAGATACAGTGTAAAGCTCCCTCTACACTGTCCCATCAAACACTCCCAGGGCACGAACCGCACGGGTTAGATACAGAGTAAACCTCTCTCTACACTGTCCCATCAAACACTCCCAGGGCAGGTACAGCACAGGTAAGATACAGATTAAAGCTCCCTCTACACTGTCCCATTAAACACCCCCAGGGCAGGTACTGCGAGGGTTAGATACAGAGTAAATCTCAGTCTACACTGTCCCACCAAACACTGCCAGGGCAGGTACAGCACGGGTTAGATACAGAGTATAGCGCCCTCTACAGTGTCCAATCAAACTCACCCAGGACGGGTGCAGCACGGGTCAGATACAGAGTAAAGCTCCCTCTACACTGTCCCATCAAACACACCCAGGGTGCGAACAGCACGTGTTAGACACAGAGTAAAGTTCCCTCTACACTGTCCCATCAAACAATCCCAGGGCAGGTACAGCATGGGTTAGATACAGAGAGAAGCTCCCTCTATATTGTCCCATCAAACACTCCCAGGCCATGTACAGCAGGGGTTAGATACAGAGTAAAGTTCCCTCTACACTGTCCCATCAAACAATCCCAGCGCAGGTACAGCAAGGGTTAGATACAGAGTAATGCTCCCTTTACACTGTCCCATCAAGCACTCCCAGGGAATGTACAGCACGGGTTAGATACAGAGTAAACTCCCTCTACACTTTTCCATCAAACACTCCCAGGGCAGGTACAGCAAGGATTAGATACAGAGTAAAACTCTCTCTACACTGTCCCATCAATCACTCCCAGGGCAGGTACAGCACGGGTTAGATACAGATTAATACTCCCTCTACATTGTCCCATCAAACACTTCCAGGGCAGGTACAGCACAGGTTAAATACAGAGTAAAGCTCCCTCTACACTGCCCCATCAAACACTCCCAGGGCAGGTACAGCACGGATTAGATACAGTGTAAAGCTCCCTCTACACTGTCCCATCAAACCCTCCCAGGGCAGGTACACCACGAGTTAGATACAGAATGAAGCTCCCTCTACTTGTCCCATCAAACACTCCGAGGGCAGGTACAGCAAGGGTCAGATACAGAGTAAAGCTCCCTCTACACTGTTGCATCAAACACTGCCAGGGCAGGTACAGCACAGGGTTAGATACAGAGTAAAGCTCCCTCCACACTGTCCCATCAAACACTCCCAGGGCAGGTACAGCACGGGTTAGATACAGATTAATACTCCCTCTACATTGTCCCATCAAACACTTCCAGGGCAGGTACAGCACGGGTTAGATACAGATTAAAGCTCCCTCTATACTGACCCATCAAACACTCCCAGGGCAGGTACAGCACGGGTTAGATACAGAGAAAAGCTCCCTCTACACTGTCCCATCAAACACTCCCAGGGCAGGTACAGCATGGGTTAGATACAGAGTAAAGCTCCCTCTACACTGTCCCATCAAACACTCCCAGGGCAGGTACAGCACGGGTTAGATAGAGAGTAAAGCTCCCTCTGCACTGTCCCATCAAACACTCCCAGGGCAGGTAAAGCACGGGTTAGATACAGAGTAAAGCTCCCTCTACTCTGTCCCATCAAACACTCCCAGGCGAGGTACAGCACGGGTTAGATACAGAGTAAAGCTCCCTCTACACTGTCCCATCAAACATTCCCAGTGCAGGTACAGCATGGGTTATATACAGAGTAAAGCTTCCTCTACCCTGTCCCATCAAAATCACCCAGGCCGGGTACAGCACGGGTCAGATACACAGTAAAGCTCCCTCTACACTGTCCCATCAAACACAACCAGGGCACGTGCAGCACATGTTAGATAGAGAGTAAAGCTCCCCCTACACTGTCCATCAACCACACCCAGGTCAGTTACAGCACGGGTTAGTTACAGAGAAAAGCTCTCTCTACATTGTCCCATCAAACACGCCCGACGCAGGTACAGCCCAGGTTCGATACAGAGTGATGCTCTCTCTACATTGTCCCATCAAACACTCCCAGGGCAGGTACAGCATGGGTTAGATACAGATTAAAGCTCCCTCTACACTGTCCCATCAAACACACCCAGGGCAGGTACAGCCCGGGTTAGATACAAAGTGAAGCTCCCTCTACAATGTCCCATCAAAGACGCCAGGGCAGGTACAGCATGGGTTAGATACAGAGTAAAGCTCCCTCTATGCTGTCCCATCAAACACTCCCAGGACAGGTACAACACAGTTTAGATACAGAGCAAAGCTCCCTCTGCACTGTCTCATCAAACGCTCCCCGGGCAGGTACAGCACGGGTTAGATACAGAGTAAAGCTCCCTCTACACTGTCCCATCAAACACTCCCAGAGCAGGTACTGCACGGGTTAGATACAAAGTAAAGCTGTAAAATTCGAAATTTTCAGCAATAATCACGCAAGAAAACAGGATAAAATAAGACAGTTTATTGACCAAAGTAAGCTTGCACAGAAAAACCTTTGATAAAAGGGCATACAAAATGGCCGCCGGGCCTCGTGATCAGTTTTCTGGACCATTTGATTTCTGTTACTGCAAGCCAGACAGGCTTGTGGATTGAAGACAGTAAGCCCGCGAAAGCCAGTATCGGGAAACCGAAACTCAGGGAAACAGCATACATATTCAATGGATTCTAAGTACAGGATGGGGCCCATCAAGATATGGGCGGACAATGCACGAACACTTATACCCATTTAATGTACAAAGGAGAAACCGTTTAACAGCCATCAAGGGAAATCTCCAGACTGATCAATATGCGAACCAAGTCACGGTGACAATGTAAAAGACATTAAAAGACATTATCGGCCAGGAAGGCCAGTTAAGTTATCACCGGCTCCCGCTACAAGACAAAGCGCCCCTGCAGAGATTTCTGCCCGCCAAAATTAATACAAAGACAGGACTATGATTTGGCGGGAGATAAGACTGTCCCAAAAGGGTATAAATATGGATTTTGAAAAGTCCATCGGCGCGCCTCTTCTACCTCGGTAGCTTCGGAATCGATGAAGACGCTTCTTCTTTTTAAAGACGCTTCGGACGGACAATTTCGGTGAAAAGACAACGTGGTCGGTGTTCAGCCAGACAAGGCTCGGCCACGACGAGAAGACGACGAGGGTGGCCTGGGTGCTGTTGTCGGGAGATCATCGACGACCCAGGCCGAAGGAGAAGACACCCTCAGGAAAACCGATGATCCAGGCCGGAGAGAAAGGAATTCCGGGCCTGACACTTCCGTGCCTCAACATCCCATCGGGTTGTTGTTCTGTTCCATGAACCCAAATCGACAACAGACCTAGTGGATCTCAACCTTGACGAGCGCTCATCGAGGCTGTGTCTACCCCGCCGCCTCGAGAGAGAGAGAATATCGACTGCGACAGAAGTTTCCAGATCCACGTGACGACAGAAAGCTGAGCCAAAAGGCTGCGAACCCCTTTTTCGCGATTTTGAGAGTGGTGAGCATGATCCCGAGTCCCTCAGGTCGAAACTTAGTTTAGGTATAAGGGAGGGAGCTAAGGGTAATCGTAATGTGTTTTCCCTTTTACGATGTGCCGTGTGTTCCCCATTTCCATAGAGTCAAGTTCATAAATTTGTGCATGATTGTAGTTACTTTAATCTGTGCCTATGACATGTATTTTGTAATGCTTCAAACTGTTTAAAAATAAAAGCATCCATTTCGTGCTATTCAACCTGGTCTATTGAGTCCTTTCTCTGCACTACAGTTCTCTGCATCTAAGTCCAAGGTCTAGAACCATAGGGGAGTGTGGGTTGAACCACTCAAGGGTAATTATTGCACAAAGCCTGGCAGGAGACCAGAACAAGCAAGAGAAACCCCCTACAGAAATGGCGACCGCGGCAGGACCTTGGCAGCAGGAAAGTAGTGTGTTAGATCAACGTCTGAATAAACGAAATGTGATGAATGAAAGAATAGCAGATTATGTTTTTGGAAAAGTCAACCTCACAAAACAATGGATATCTGACCTATTAAGGGATAGGCACCCGCTAGACGCAGCCATCAAGTGGACAGAAAGGAAAGAGCATAAGAAATCTGTAGAAAAGGCGGTCTGGCTGATGTGCTACAAGAAGCAAGTCCAGCTTTTGGACCAAGTCGTTGCAGCACAAACACCCAGATCAAAGGGTTGCTTACAGACGTAGAGGAAAATGTTGCGGGAGGTCAAAAACTGATTGAATCGCTTAACGCGCTGAATCAGGAACGCCACTCCACAACTCGCTGCCACGAAACCCGGGTAGAGTATTTAAAATGTCAGGTCATTGAAGCCAACGCCTGTGAAGGTAGAATGAGAGACAGGTGTTTCCGCCTAGCTAAGCAGGTAGAGGCACAAGAGGAAAAACTTCTGGGAGCCAGGGCAGCATATAAGATGGCCATGGAGGATAGACCTGAGAGCACCGACCACAGCGCTTGCCGCCGGGAGCAAGAGGACCTGAGAACGGCCCTAGCCAAGGCAAACGGGTTGGTGTGTCTCATAAACCCTCCAGCGAGCCAGCTATTGCTAGCCAAGGAATCCAAAAGACCGATTCCACAAGAGATAGTTCAGGAACCAACCCCCGAACCCTCTGCGCCTCCTGTTTATGATGAGTCTTGGACTCCGGGAAAGGAAACGGAGACGATAGATGGAGAGATTCTTGAGGAAGAACCACCCCAGGTAGTAGAGTCGGGGCCGGCGCCGATGTGTCCAACTCGACACCGGAGGCTTGGTCCGAATGAAGACAATGGCGAGGACGGACCCCTTGTGAATCAGATCATAATGCCCCACAGCGCACAACAGCTGAGGGCAATGATAAGTCACATCCCAAAACTCTCCGAGTCAGGAGATCCCTCCGTCCATTTTAGGGACGTGGAGCAGACCGCAGCAGTTAATGACTGCGACGGGGTTGAACAGTCCAAGATGCTGCTGTTCTCCCTGGACAGCTCGCTCCTCCAGTGTCTCCCTGACGAGAGCAAGAGAGGGCACAGGGAATATGAGTTGTTACGGGACGAGATCCTGGAGATTATAGGAGAGGGTGACGGAACTCCGTTCCTCCGTTTAGAAAAGACAGTGCAGCTAGAGGGAGAACCCCCACGGGTTTTCGCCGGAAGGTTGTGGCCCGTGTATCGGCGCAGCTGCCCGGGAGGACCGGAACGGAACGCGCTAAATGATGAACAAAGGGCTCATTGGCTCCGGTGCCTGGTAGCAGGTTGCTTGCCAATAGTGAGGGAGCAGGCCAAAGCATGGTTTGACCCCACTAACGCCCGCTCCACGGAGGAACTAGTACTTGATCAGCTCACGGTCAGTTACAGGAACAACAAGGGTAGGAAAACGCCTGTTTTAAAAGGAAAGGTACATGAGGCAAGGCCCGCAGCTTCTGCTAAAAAGGAATGGCATCAGGAGGGAAATCGCCCTCCCCAAGCCAACAGCAGTTGTTACGGGTGTGGGAAGCAGGGTCATTGGCGCAAGGACTGTAGAAATCCATGGAAGGATAAGAGAGAGAGAATGTTCGCCGCAGCCCAAGCCCGAGCCCGAGCCCAAGCCCAAGTCCAAGCCCAAGCCCAGACCGCTGCCCCAGCACCAGCCCAGAACCCAACCGTAGCCCCTGCCCCAACAACAGGAGGTGGTGCGGTTGTGGATCCCGCTACGATTGAGTCAATCTTGGAGACTATGCGGTCTCTGATGACCTGGCAGGGGAAGGTAGCGGTCGCCAACAGCCCTATCGCTCCCGAGACCCCAACCGAAACACCTAAATGACTGACGCCTGCGCAGCCCGTCTACTTGTGTCCGCTCCGCTATGACGCCTGGAGAAGACCTGTGGTGGAAATGGAGGTGGAAAGGGAAAAGGGTAGTTACCTGTTGGATACGGGAGCTTCGTGTACCGTGATCCACACAGATAGACCTTTTGCCTCACCTCTGTCCGCCCAGGCTCCATTCTTAGTAGCGGGTTTCACAGGCAGAGAACAGGCTGGCGCGTACTCCATCCCGCTCTCCATTCATTTGGGAGCACTCCACACCACATGGACGTGTATCCTATTGAAGTGGAGTGAGGGGGGTGGAAAAGGCATCCTCGGGGCTGATTTCTTGGTGGAACACGGGATCCTCGTGGACCTGAGAAATCACCGTCTCTGGGGAGCCGAGAGCGGTTTAGGTAAGGTAGTCGTAATCCCAGGGAGGGAAGAAAAGGGGGCCCTGTGCACCATGAAGCCATCAGGAGGTTACGATCTCGAGCTCGTGGTAGCGAACGTCCCAACGGACTTGCAGGCGTGTGTGTCGGAAAATCTGACCGCGTTTGCCACCCACAAGCACGACTGTGGGAGAGTCACTGGGTTTGAAGTCAGCGTAGACGGGGACCCCATGATCCGACCCCAAAAGCAGTATAATTTCCCCAAGGAGGCAGAACCCGACATGGAGACCGCAATATCTTCATTGGTGCAGCAGGGCGTATTGAGACCAATAGCCACTCACGTGAACTCCCCCTTTTGGCCGGTAAAGAAGCCGGACAATTCGTGGAGAGCCACGGTGGACTACAGAGTCCTCAATAGTAACATCCCAGCCTGCGCGCCCACGGTAGCAGCAGTTGCAGACCTAATAGGGAGTATTCCAGCATCGGCGACCACGTTCACGGTGCTGGACATCTCGAACGGTTTCTGGTCCATTCCGCTGCGGCGGGAGGATCAGTACAAGTTTGCCTTTACTTTCAAAGGGCAACAGTACACTTGGAACTGCTTGCCACAGGGTTTTCACAACAGCCCCAGCATTTTCCATCAATGCATGGCGGGGAGTTTAAAAGAGTTTAGCCAGCCCAACCAGATAGTACAGCATGTGGACGACCTACTCCTGTTCACGGACACAAGGGAGGAGCACGGCCCACTATTAGCCGAATTATTGGAACTGTTAGAAAGGAAGGGTTTCAAAGTAAACCCAAAGAAAGCACAGATCGGCCAGCAGGAAGTCAAATTCCTGGGTCTGGCCATCCGCGCTGGAGAAAGAGCCATAGATAAGGCCAGAAGGGAATCAGTACAAGATCTGCCGATCCCCAACACAGTAACGGGTGTAAGGTCCTTTTTGGGATTGACCGGGTACTGCAGAAATTTCATCGAGGACTATGCTGCCACAGCAGCCCCGCTACTCCGACTCTTACACAAGGGAGTCGAGTGGTCTTGGGATGAGGGGTGCCAGGCAGCATTCGAGAAGTTGAAAAGAGATCTGCAGACCGCGCCAGCCCTAGGGGCCATAGATGGGGGAGAGGAGTTCTTCCTGGAGGTAGCCGCTAGTGGGGACAGCCTGAGCGCCGTGTTGCTCCAGGAGCAGCACGGCAAGCTGAGACCAGTGGTTTATTCCTCCAGGGTGCTCACGGATGTAGAGAGGAGTTTCTCCAATTGCGAACGGCATCTCCTGGCCACGCATTGGGCTGTGAACAGATCAGTGATCTTCACAGGAACCTCTCCCATCACGCTCCTCACCCATCACACCCCCACAAAGATGCTTCTGGATGGAAGGATTAAGGATGGGACCGTAAGCAGCGCTCGGATTGCGCGCTGGACCCTCCTCCTTTCCCAGATGGATCTCAAAGTTAAAGGCCTCTGCGCGCCAAAGCTCGCAGCCAACATGGTGTATCCCGGAACAGCCCATCGGTGTTCCGTAGAAGGGGTATGGGAGGTCAACATAGGTTTACGGGCCGGGATACACCCCACAGGCCGCAAAATCTACGTAGACGGTTCTAGCACTGTATCTGCTGGCGAACGACTCACAGGGTGTGGAGTTTATGACCCTGCGGCAAACATTGCCCTGGCAATTAAGCTCCCCAGCACTATGAGCGCAAAGCAGGCTGAACTGTCCGCGGTGGCGTACGTGGTTACCCACCCCGAGATTTTCCCAACCCCATACACGATTTGCTCAGACAGCATGTTCACATGCAATTCATGTACGGAGTACCTCGCCATCTGGTCCCGCCGCGGATATACCTCCGCGGACGGGCGGCCTTTAACAGTTAAGCCCTTGCTGGAAAAGATCCTGGCAGCTGTGGGGGAGGAAGGGGAAGTGTTCATCCATAAGGTGAAGGCTCATTCCACCACAGAACCCCGCAGTCAGAGCAACCAGCAGGCGGATGCGCTAGCCAGGGAGGGTGCCCGCAACGGCATTCTCTGGGACCCCTATGAGCCCGGACCCGTGGCAGCGATCCAAGGCAGGGAGGGAACTCCAGGGAACACAGGGGTGACACCGCCCCCAGACCTAAAGACCATCCAATCCCTGGATCCCGCCCTAAAAACAGTCCTAAAAGCCATCACTGAGGGCAAGCAGGTAGAGGGTCCGTACAGTACGGCAGCCCTCTCAGTCAAAGAAGGCATGCTGTTCCGAGAGGAGCAGTGGGTTGTGCCGCAGCAGCACCGGAGGGAATTCCTGCAACTGGCCCACGAGGGTCCAGGGGCGGGACACCCCGGGCCTGAGGTTACCTGGCAACGGGTAGAGCAGGCGGGATGGTGGCCGGGACTTCGGGACGATGTCCGCGAATTCTGCACAAGCTGTCTTGTGTGCGCTGCAAACAACCCAGACCCCCACAAAAGGAAGGTGCCCATGGGGCACATCAGGAGGGTAGAGGGACCATGGCAGTCGATTCAGGTCGACTACATAGGGCCCCTGCCCGCCGCCCAGGGAGGATATAAGTACTGCCTTGTCCTGGTAGATGTGTTCACCAAATGGGTAGAAGCTTTCCCGTGCAGAACAGCTACGGCACTGGGCACTGCTAAGATCTTGATTCGGGAAGTGTTCTCACGGTGGGGACTCCCCCGTTTTGTAGAGTCCGACCAAGGGAGTCAGTTCACCGGTCAAGTAATGCAGAACGCCCTCATGCTCTTGGGCATTGAGGGGAAGTGGCACGTAGCATACAATCCCCAGTCATCCGGGATTGTTGAACGCATGAATCGGACCCTCAAGGAAAAGCTGAGGAAAGAGACAATGGGCTCGCCCCAGAAATGGGCGGAGGTCCTGCCTTTAGTCCTCATGGGGATCCGAGCCAGCCAGTCCAAAAGTACGGGGTATTCCCCGCACGAATTAATGACTGGAAGGATCATGCGAACACCCACCCATGTACTAGCCCCGGTGCTCACTGAGGGCCAGCTCCGAGAGGTGAAGCGAGACAAATTCATCCAAACCCTTTTGGAGCGCCTGAAACAGATTTATGGGCAGGCGGCTGGGAACATGGGAAGACAGCACCAGGGAAATCGACTGTTACTGGAACCTCGTAAGCAACAAGAGTGGGTAGTCAGAGACCAGGTCATGGTCCGAAACTATGCCAGGGTAGGGAGTTTTGAACCATTGTACATGGGGCCTTACAGCATTGTGGACAAGGCCGGCCCCATGGTTTATGCAGTGGAGGTGCCCCGACGTACGAAATGGTTTCACATTAACCAGTGTAAACTGTTTAAATCGGGTGCACAAGGGCCAACAAAAGGGACCAGGTCTGAGAACAAAGATCCTCAGCCTGTAACAGAGTCACAGACCACACAGGCTGGAACAGTAGCCTGCGTGAAGGGAGGGGCCACCCCATCGGAGTGGGAGGTCTCCCCTCTAATTTGGGATTCGGACGAGGAAGAGCCCGAACAGCTCGACCTCGCCTTAGACCCAATCACGGAGGAGGAAGAGTCAGAGGACGACGATCCTGCCCTCGACTCAAGCTTGGGGGAGGTAGGGAATGGGGGTGGAGACTCACTACCTGTAGGGACAGGTGAGGTGGAGTCGGAAGCCACAAATCCTGGCCCCGGGGGGGCGGAGCCTGAGGGAGGGGAGCTGGAGCCGGCAGCTGTGGTAGAACCACAGGCTGTGACGGTGACAGTCCCAACCCCCGGTCCATCAGCCCCGGGAGCCCCACCCAAAGCAGCCCCTCGTAGGTCGACTCGAGCGCCCCAGCCCAGAAAGTTTTGGCCAGATTCTCCCCATTTTTCCCAACCTCGGTTTAGAGCAGCCCCAGAAAGGCATGGTTCCCGTTCAACAGCGACAGGCTGCGGGGGATCAAAGCCGAAGGCCAGTGCAGCCCCACCGCAGGGTATGGCACGCTGCAGCCCTCACAGGAATTCAGTAGGCCGCCCCGCGGAGGGCGGCGCTGTACATAAGTTAAGTTAGGTAATTATGATGATAGTTTAAGGAATATAAAGTTTACGGTGTTAAGAAATGTTAAGAGTACAATTTTGAAGTCTGCCCGGTATGTGTGCTTGTTTGGGAGCGGGGTCCAGGAACCCGCACGTCCATTTAATTAGGCCAGCACCTATTGGGAGCCTGGCTACATCATTTTATTGGTTACAGAAACCTGGGATATGATGAAAAAGATTCTCATCATGTTCGTGGCGATCGGGTGCGGGTGGGCCTACCGAGGCCGCACCAAGGACGTCATCATCTTCGGGTGTTCCGGGGACACGGCCCCCATCGCAACGGATGGGACAGGGGAGCGAGAGGTTGAGGAAACCGCCACCTACTTCCACCAGGGGAGATGGCCAGGTTGGCTGGGGACGAATTCTATGGAATACTCCAGCAATTTCGGTTTTGCCTACCAAGAGACTTCGTTAACGTGCCCTCGGGTGAGGATCCTTGCACCCAGAGTCAGCGTTACCGTGGGAAAGAGGATCTGTCTGGTGTGTAATGGGAACGTACCACTAAGGCGATGGTGGTGGCTGCGAAAGCTGGGAAAGGACATGAGGAACTCTACGGTCGAGTGGGAGCGACTGGGTAATAATACCCATCGGACTATTACGGGGACTCACGGACAATTACGTGCGTGTTGGGACAAATGGTGGGAACCAGATGAAGGAATATATGTCTGTATGTGGGGTTCAAAACGCGTTTGCCCCAAGGGCGTATCCATCTTCTTCCAGAGGCAGTGGCAGGATGAAGGAAAGGGGATGAGATGGGATGTCAGCACTCGAGCGTGCGGAGCCCCATACTCCCCTATTCCGGTAAACGCCACTGAACTCATCACCCGCCCACGCAAGCCCCTGCCCACGCTTCCGGTAGCACTAGCCCAGAAAGAAGGGTGCCCAACCACCACCAAGGGACCCGGCAACGGTTTAGTATTGGTACCCACCGGTCAGGTGCTGTACCAAGGGGTACACTACGCGGTGGCCTCAGTGATTTTAAACCTCACTGAGGTACGATTGCCGGAGTGGTGTCCCAAAGAAACAGAACAATTATACCAGGTCCTGTTAACCCGAATGTTTAGACAGTTTTACGAGTTTGACTTTGCCGACATCGACAAAGACAAATTATACACCACACCACCAGAAGTTTTGGATCGAGTCGGGAGGCAAAGAAGGGGTACTGTAAATGACATATTCACTGCTTTTAATACTGGGACATCTGTCGTCAACGCTCTAGATAACGTGGAGCTGCAGACACAGATCAACGGTTTAAAAGCCCAGTTAAGGAACATACTGACAGACGAAAATAAGGTAGTGGGTTCTGAGTTACATGAGGACCAAGCCATGACACTACACTTTAAGGAAATAATAGCTGAGCTGGAGAAACACGCGAGAACGGTAAATGCGCTCATTAAGGAGGATCAGAATGCGTCCGATCAAGCTGCGCAAAACGAGGCCTGTGTGCTATACGGGGCGTGGTTACTGGGCGAGGGCCGCAGTAATCTTGAGGATTTAAAACAGGGTTTGGTCCCGTCCTGGATCAGCAACAAGCACTTGCAAGCGCTCCACCCTTTTGAGAATGCATTAAGCCCGTGCCAGCCCAGACTTGCTGCAGAAGCGTACCCAGTCCCAGTGGACTGCGGACGTTCGAATCATACTATCATGGGAATAGTGGTAAGAATGCCGGTGTTGGGTCCCGCAGCAAAGTCCGCCCCGGCATACAGGGTGGAGAACATTGGAGTCATTCAGGGGGGCGCACACATTCGTTACGCAGTGGTCCCGCCTTACGTCATCAGATGGGAGCGTACGATGACAGGCACCGACCTCTCGGGGTGTCGGAGCCGGGGAGCACACATCATCCTGTGTCCCCAGCACTTGAATGCCTTTTTGAAACCACAGTGTGGGTTCAGAACCGCTAGTGCGAAGCCGATAAATTGCACCATGGAGGCAATGGCAGAGGACCATGTGCCCCCGCAGGTAGCACATATCGGGGGTGGGACATACTGCATCACCACTGCAGCGCCTCACTACCGCTACGGACAACACGAGTGGTGTTCGATCAGTGATAGCAGTTTCTGTTTCAAACCCAGGGCCGAGGTTCAAGTGGCACAACAACGAATTGTCCCCATTCCTGCACCCTCCACCGTTCACCTCACTGTCGAAGAGAATTTCACGGACTTGCAATGATTCGTCGCGCATTTTGGTTATGTCATTCCCCCTCTTCCCGAACACCTCACTAAGATTTTAAAAGCCGTTATAGTTTCACAGAAACATTTTTACACACTGGAGCAGAAGACTCTAGAGATAGGAAAAGACATATTGGACATAGTGAACAAGTCCCACCATGGTGGGATGACTAACAAAGAGGTCCCGGCCTGGATTAGAATAGCATCCCACATCCTAGTAGTGTGTCAGGTTTTAATTGTGATATTTTTGCTATTCGTGCATTGCAAAAGAGGCAAACGCCTCCAGAGGCACGGGAACACAGGAGAATGGAGAGAACGCTATGTGCGAATGGGGGAAGAAGACACCCCACTTTAAGTTGCTAGTATTGAAGGTTAAGCGTCCCTCCATTTTTTTTTTTATTTTTAGATTTTGGCCATTTGCGTGTTTTTTTTTTAAGGATATGAATATTGTTATGTTATTAGTCGTTCTTAAGTTTTTGGATTAATAAAAGGTGTATGCAGGTGGTGCAAGAGGGTATCAACCCCTGCACATCTGACAGATGAATGTGTTATAGTTTAAGAAGTGCTGCCTATGATTATCCAAATGTGCACAAAGTAATTTTCATTTTTTTTCGGAAATGGGAACTACATGTGTCGTGAGGGTCATAGATAGTTAAGTGCCAAGAATGTTTGGATGTGGGGAATCAGGGAAAATTTGCTCACCAAGGATCATTGATACCTCTAGCAAGCTATCAGTATCACAGGGGGGCCTGTAAGATTTGAAATTTTCAGCAATAATCACGCAAGAAAACAGGATAAAATAAGACAGTTTATTGACCAAAGTAAGCTTGCACAGAAAAACCTTTGATAAAAGGGCATACAAAATGGCCGCCGGGCCTCGTGATCAGTTTTCTGGACCATTTGATTTCTGTTACTGCAAGCCAGACAGGCTTGTGGATTGAAGACAGTAAGCCCGCGAAAGCCAGTATCGGGAAACCGAAACTCAGGGAAACAGCATACATATTCAATGGATTCTAAGTACAGGATGGGGCCCATCAAGATATGGGCGGACAATGCATGAACACTTAAACCCATTTAATGTACAAAGGAGAAACCGTTTAACAGCCATCAAGGGAAATCTCCAGACTGATCAATATGCGAACCAAGTCACGGTGACAATGTAAAAGACATTAAAAGACATTATCGGCCAGGAAGGCCAGTTAAGTTATCACCGGCTCCCGCTACAAGACAAAGCGCCCCTGCAGAGATTTCTGCCCGCCAAAATTAATACAAAGACAGGACTATGATTTGGCGGGAGATAAGACTGTCCCAAAAGGGTATAAATATGGATTTTGAAAAGTCCATCGGCGCGCCTCTTCTACCTTGGTAGCTTTGGAATCGATCAAGACGCTTCTTCTTTTTAAAGACGCTTCGGACGGACAATTTCGGTGAAAAGACAACGTGGTCGGTGTTCTGCCAGACAAGGCTCGGCCACGACGGGAAGACGACAAGGGTGGCCCGGGTGCTGTTGTCGGGAGATCATCGACGACCCAGGCCGAAGGAGAAGACACCCTCAGGAAAACCGACGATCCAGGCCGGAGAGAAAGGACATTCTGGGCCTGACACTTCCGTGCCTCAACATCCCATCGGGTAGTTGTTCTGTTCCATGAACCCAAATCGACAACAGACCTAGTGGATCTCAACCTTGACGAGCGCTCATCGAGGCTGTGTCTACCCCGCCGCCTCGAGAGAGAGAGAGAATATCGACTGCGACAGAAGTTTCCAGGTCCACGTGACGACGGAAAGCTGAGCCAAAAGGCTGCGAACCCCTTTTTCGCGATTTTGAGAGTGGTGAGCATGATCCCGAGTCCCTCAGGTCGAAACTTAGTTTAGGTATAGGGGAGGGAGTTAAGGGTAATCGTAATGTGTTTTCCCTTTTACAATGTACCGTGTGTTCCCCATTTCCATAGAGTCAAGTTCATAAATTTGTGCATGATTGTAGTTACTTTAATCTGTGCCTATGACATGTATTTTGTAATGCTTCAAACTGTTTAAAAATAAAAGCATGCATTTCGTGCTATTCAACCTGGTCTATTGAGTCCTTTCTCTGCACTACAGTTCTCTGCATCTAAGTCCAAGGTCTAGAACCGTAGGGGAGAGTGGGTCGAACCACTCAAGGGTAATTATTGCACAAAGCCTGGCAGGAGACCAGAACGAGCAAGAGAAACCCCCTACAAAGCTCCCACTACACTGTCCCATCAAACACTCCCAGGGCAGGTACCGCACGGGTTAGATACAGTGTAAAGCTCACTTTACACTTTCCCATCACACACTCCAAGGGCAGAAACAGCATGAGATGGATACAGAGTGAAGCTCCCTCTACATTTTCGCATCAAACACTCCAAGGGGAGGTACAGCACGGGTTAGATACAGTTTAAAGCTCACTCTACACTATCCCATCAAACACACCCAGCACAGGTACAGCACGGGTCAGATAAAGAGTAAAGCTCCCTCTACACTGTCCCATCAAACAAACCCAGGGCACGTACAGCACGTGTTAGATACAGAGTAAAGCTCCCTCGACACTGTCGATCAAACACTGCCAGGGCAGCTACAGCACGGGTTAGATACAGAGTGAAGCTCCCTCAACATTGTCCCATCAAACACTCGAAGGGCAGGTTCAGCACGGGAAAGTCACAGAGTAAAACTGCCACTACACTGTCCCATCAAACACTCCCAGGGCAGGTACAGGATGGGTTAGATCCAGTGTAAAGCTCCCTCTACACTGTTCCATCAAACACTCCCAGGGCAGGTACAGCAGGGGTTAGATACAGAGTAAAGCTCTCTCTACACTGCCCCATCAAACACTCCCAGGGCAGGTGCTGCACGGGTTAGCTACAGAGTAAATCTCCCTCGACACTGTCCCATCAAACACTTCCAGGGCAGGTACAGCACAGGTTAGAGACAGAGTAAAGCTCCCTCTACAATGCCCCATCAAACACTCCCAGGGCAGGTAGAGCATTGGTTAGAGACAGAGTAAACTCCCTTTACAGTGTCCCATCAAACAATCCCAGGGCAGGTACAGCATGGTTAGATACAGAGTAAAGCTCCATCTAAACTGTCCCATCAAACACTCCCAGGGCAGGTACCGCACGGGTTAGATACAGAGTAAATCTCAGTCTACACTGTCCCATCAAACACTCACAGGGCAGGTACAGCATGGGTTATATACAGAGTAAAGCCTCCTCTACAGTGTCCCATCAAAATCACCCAGGCCGGGTACAGCACGGGTCAGATACAGAGTAAAGCTCCATCTACACTGTCCCATCAAACACAACCAGGGCACGTACAGCACGTGTTAGATAGTGAGTAAAGCTCCCTCTACACTGTCCATCAACCACACCCAGGTCAGTTACAGCACGGGTTAGTTACGGAGAAAAGCTCCCTCTACACTGTCCCATCAAATACACCCAGGGCAGGTACAGCCCGGGTTAGATACAGAGTGATGCTCCCTCTACGTTGTCCCATCAAACACTCCCAGGCCACGTACAGCACGGGTTAGATACAGAGTAAATCTCCCTCTACACTGTCCCATCAAACACACCCAGGGCAGAAACAGCATGAGATGGAAGATGGTGACGCTCCCTCTCTATTGTCCCATCAATCACTCCCAGGGCACTTACAGCACGGTTTAGATACAGAGTAAAGCTTCCTCTAAACTGTCCCAACAAACACTCCCAGGGCAGAAATAGCATGAGATGGATACAGAGTGAAGCTCCCTCTACAATGTCCCATCAAACACACCAGGGCAGGTACAGCATGGGATAGATACAGAGTAAAGCTCCCTCTATGCTGTCCCATCAAACACTCCCAGGACAGGTACAACACAGGTTAGATACAGAGTAAAGCTGCCTCTGCACTCTCCCATCAAACACTCCCAGGGCAGATAGAGCATGGGTTAGATACAGAGTAAAGCTCCCTCTACACTGTCTCATCAAACACTCCCAGGGCAGGTATCGCACGGGTTAGATACAGAGTAAAGCTCCGTTTACACTGTCCCATTAAACACACCCAGGATAGGTACAGCACGAGTCAGATACAGAGTAAAGCTCCCTCTACACTGTCCCATCAAACACACCCAGGTCACGTACAGCACGTGTTAGATACAGAGTAAAGCTCCCCCTACACTGTCCCATCAAACACTCCCAGGGCAGGTACAGCACGGGTTAGATACAGAGTAAAGCTCCGTCTGCACTGTCCCATCAAACACTCCCAGGGCAGGTACAGCATGGGTTAGATACAGAGTTAAGCTCTCTCTACACTGTCCCATCAAAAACTCCCAGGGCAGGTACTGCACGGGTTAGATACAGAGTAAAGCTCCCTCGACACTGTCCCATCAAACACTCCCAGGGCAGGTACAGCACGGGTTAGATACAGAGTAAAGCTCCCTCTACACTGTCCCATCAAACACTCCCAGAGCTGGTACAGCACGGGTTAGATAGAGAATAAAGCTCCCTCTCAACTGTCCCATCAAACACTCCCAGGGCAGGTACCGCACGGGTTAGATGCAGAGTAAATCTCAGTCTACACTGTCCCATCAAACACTCCCAGGGCAGGTACAGCATGGATTATATACAGAGTAATGCTTCCTCTACACTGTCCCATCAAAATCACCAAGGCCGCGTACAGTACCTGTTAGATAGAGAGTAAAGCTCCCTCTACACTGTCCCATCAAACACACCCAGGACAGGTACAGACCGGGTTAGATACAGAGTGAAGCTCCCTCTACAATGTCCCATCAAACATCCCAGGGCAGGTACAGCATGGGCTAGATACAGAGTAAAGCTCCCTCTACAATGTCTCATCAAAAGCTCTCCGGGCAGGTACAGCACGGGTTAGATACAGAGTAAAGCTCCCTCTACACTGTCGCATCAAACACTCTCAGGGCAGGTAGAGCATGGGTTACATACAGAGTAAAGCCCCCTGTACACTGTCCCATCAAAGACTCCCAGGGCAGGTACCGCTCAGGTTAGATACAGAGTACAGCTCCCTCTATATTGTCCCAACAAACACTCCCAGGACAGGTACAACACAGATTAGGTACAGAGTAAAGCTCCCTCTGCACTGTCTCATCAAACGCTCCCCGGGCAGGTACAGCACAGGTTAGATACAAAGTAAAGCTACCTCTACACTGTTTCATCAAACACTCTCAGGCCAGGTAGAGCATGGCTTAGATAGAGAGTAATGCTCCCTCTACACTGTCCCATCAAACAGTCCCAGGGCAGGTTCTGCACGGGTTAGATACAGAGTAAAGCTCCCACTACACTGTCCCATCAAACACTCCCAGGCCAGGTACCGCACGGGTTAGATACACTGTCCCATTAAACACACCCAGGACAGGTACAGCACGAGTCAGATACAGAGTAAAGCTTCCTCTACAGTGTCCCATCAAACACACCCAAGTCACGTACAGCACGTGTTAGATACAGCGTAAAGCTCCCTCTACAATGTCCCATCAATCACTCCCAGGGCAGAAACAGCATGAGATGGATACAGAGTGAAACTCCCTCTACATTTTCCCATCAAACACTCCAAGGGCAGGTACAACACGGGTTAGATACAGAGTAAAGCTCCCTCTACACTGTCGATCAAACACTGCCAGGGCAGGTACAGCATGGGTTAGATACAGAGTAAATCTCACTCTACACTGTCCCAATAAACACACCCAGGGCAGGTACAGCACGGGTTAGATACAGAGTAAAGCTCCCTCGACACTCTCCCATCAAACACTCCCAGGGCAGGTACAGCACGGGTTAGATACAGAGTAAAGCTCCCTCTACACTGTCCCATCAAACACTTCCAGGGCAGGTACAGCACGGGATAGATACAGAGTAAATCTCCCTCTACAATGCCCCATCAAACACTCCCAGGGCAGGTAGAGCATTGGTAGATATAGAGTAAAGCTCCCTCTACAGTGTCCCATCAAACACTCCCAGGGCAGGTACAGCACGGGTTAGATACAGAGTAAAGCTCCCTCTAAACTGTCCCATCAAACACTCCCAGGGCAAGTACCGCATGTGTTAGATACAGAGTAAATCTCAGTCTACAATGTCCCATCAAACACTCCAAGGGCAGGTACAGCATGGGTTATATACAGAGCAAAGCTTCCTCTACACTGTCCCATCAAAATCACCCAGGCCGCGTACAGCACGTGTTAGATAGCGAGTAAAGCTCCCTCTACACTGTCCCATCATACACACCCAGGGCAGGTACAGCCCGGGTTAGATACAGAGTGATGCTCCCTCTACATTGTCCCATCAAAAACTCCCAGGGCAGGAACAGCACGGGTTATATACAGAGTAAATCTCACTCTACACTGTCCCATCATACACACCCAGGGCAGAAACAGCATGTGATGGATTCAGAGTGACGCTCCCTCTCTATTGTCCCATCAAACAATCCCAGGGCACTTACAGCACGGTTTAGATACAGTGTAAAGCTCCCTCAAAACTGTCCCAACAAGCACTCCCAGGGCAGAAATAGCATGAGATGGATACAGAGTGAAGCTCTGTCTACAATATCCCATCAAACACGCCAGGGCAGGTACAGCATGGGTTAGATACAGAGTAAAGCTCCCTCTACACTGCCCCATCAAACACTCCCAGGGCAGGTACAGCATGGGTTAGATACAGAGTAAAGCTCCCTCTACACTGTCTCATCAAACGTTCCCCGGGCAGGTACAGCATGGGTTACATACAGGGTGAAGCTCCCTCTACACTGGCGCATCAAACACTCCCAGGGCAGGTACAGTACGTGTTAGATACAGAGTAAAGCTCCCACTACACTGTTCCATCAAACGCTCCCAGGGCAGGTTCTGCACGGGTTAGATACAGAGTAAAGCTCCCACTACACTGTCCCATCAAACACACCCAGCGCAGGTACAGCACGGGTCAGATACAGAGAAAAGCTCCCTCTAAACTGTCCCATCAAAAACACCCAGGGCACGTGCAGCACGTGTTAGATACACAGTAAAGCTCCCTCTACACTGTCGATCAAACACTGCCAGGGCAGGTACAACAAGGGTTAGTTACAGAGAAAAGCTCACTCTACACAGTCCCATCAAACACTCCCAGGGCAGGTACAGCACGGGTTAGATACAGAGTAAAGCTCCCTCTACACTGTCCCATCAAACACTCCCAGGGCATGTGCAGCACGGGTTAGATACAGAGTAAAGCTCTCGCTACACTGTCCCATCAAACACTTCCAGGGAAGGTGCAGTACGGGTTAGAAACAGTGTAAAACTCCCTCTACAATGCGCCATCAAACACTCCCAGGGCAGGGAGAGCATTGGTTAGATACAGAGTAAAGCTCCCAATGCAGTGTCACATCAAACACTCCCAGGGCAGGTACAGCACGGGTAAGACACAGAGTAAAGCTCCCTCTACACTGTCCCATCAAACACTCCCAGGGCAGGTACTGTACGGGTTAGATATAGAGTAAAGCTCCATCTACACTGTCCCATCAAACTCACCCAGGGCGGGTACAGCACGGGTCAGATACAGAGTAAAGCTCCCTCTACACTGTCCCATCAAACACAATCAGGGCACGTACAGCACGTATTAGATAGCGAGTAAATCTCCCTCAACACTGTCCATCAAACACTCCCAGGGCAGTTACAGCACGGGTTAGATACAGAGTAAAGCTCCATCTACACTGCCTCATCAACCACACTCAGGGCAGGTACAGCACGGGTTAGATACAGAGTGAAGCTCCCTCTACATTGTCCCATCAAACACTCCCTGGGCAGCTACAGCATGGGTTAGATACAGGGTAAAGCTCCATCTACACTGTCCCATCAAACACTCCCAGGGCAGAAACAGCATGAGATGGATACAGAGTAAAGCTCCCTCTACAGTGTCCCATCAAACACCCCCAGGGCAGGTACAGCACGGGTAAGATACAGAGTAAAGCTCCCTCTACACTGTCCCATCAAACACTCCCAGGGCAGTTACAGCATGGGTTAGATACAGAGTAAAGCTCCATCTACACTGTCTCATCAACCACACTCAGGGCAGCTGCAGCACGGGTTAGATACAGAGTGAAGCTCCCTCTACACTGTCCCATCAAATACTCCCAGGGCAGGTACAGCACCGGTTAGATACAGAGTAAAGCTCCCTCTACACTGTCCAATCAAACACTCCCAGGGCAGAAACAGCTTCAGATGGATACAGAGTGAAGCTCCCTCTACATTTCCCATCAAACACTCCCAGGGAAGGTACGGAACGGGTTAGATACAGTACAAAGCTCCCTCTACACTGTCCCATCAAACTCTCACAGGGCAGGTACAGGACGGGTTAGATACAGAGTAAAGCTCCCTCCACACTGTCCCATCAACTACACCCAGGGCAGGTACAGCACGAGTTAGATACAGAAAGAAGCTCCCTCTACATTGTCCCATCAAACACTCCCAGGGCATGTACTGCATGGGTTAGATACAGAGTAAAGCTCCCTCTACACTGTCGCATCAAACACTCCCAGGGCAGGTACAGCACGGGTTAGATACAGAGTAAAACTCCCTCTACACTGTCCCATCAAACACTCCCAGGGCAGCAACAGCACGGGTTAGATACAGAGTAATGCTCCCTTTTTCTTTCACAGCTGGTGCAGTCGGGAGAGCAGGAGGCCAGTAACTCTTATATAGGTGGAGCTGTTGCTAAACCCGAAACACTACAGTGTAGTGTCTCCGACCCTTCCACCTCCTCTAACCTTTTAGGGGTTAGGGGAAGTTGAAAAGGTTGGTTCAATTTATTTTATTTCAGGAGCCTAACCTAGGTGGAAAAGGTTCCAGGACAGGAGGCGGCAGTGAAAATACAACACCAGAAAACAGGTAGGTGACTGGTTGGTGAGTACTTTCACAAACTTATTCTAAGTAGAATTCAATAATTAAGCTAAATCGTAGTAAATAAAAGGGTATTGTAAGGGTTAAGTCATGGAAGGGCAGCTCGGACCCGTGTCATGCTCCTCCTGTGCCATGTGGGAAATCAGGGACACTGTCCCTAACAACTATGTGTGCAGGAAGTGTGTCCAGCTGCAGCTCCTAGCGGACCGCATGGCGGCGCTGGAGCTGCGAATGGACTCACTCTGGAGCATACGCGATGCTGAGGATGTTGTGGATAGCACATTCAGTGAGTTGGTCACACCGCAGGTAAAGGCTAGCTCAGACAGTAAATGGGTGACCAAAAGGCAGGGTAAAGGCAGGAAGGTAGTGCAGGAGTCACCTGCGGTCATCTCCCTCCAAAACAGGTTTACCGTTTTGGGTACTGTTGGGGGAGATGACTTATCAGGGGAAGGCACCAGCAGCCAGGTTCAGGGCACCATGACTGGCTCTGCAGCACAGAATGGCTGGAAAAAGAGGGATAGGGCTATAGTGATAGGGGATTCAATTGTAAGGGGGATAGATAGGAGTTTCTGTGGCCGAGACCGAGACTCCAAGATGGTATGTTGCCTCCCTGGTGCAAGGGTCAAGGATGTCTCGGAGCGGGTGCAGAGCATTCTGAAGGGGGAGGGGGATCAGCCAGTTGTCGTGGTACATGTAGGTACCAACGATGTAGGTAAAAAGAGGGAGGAGGTCCTACAAGCTGAATTTAGGGAGTTAGGAGCTAAATTGAAAAGCAGGACCTCAAAGGTAGTAATCTCTGGATTGCTACCAGTGCCACGAGCTAATAATTTTAGAGAGAGTAAGATAGATAAGCTAAATACGTGGCTTGAGCAGTGGTGCAAAGGAGAGGGATTTAAATTCTTGAGGCATTGGAACCAGTTCTTGGGGAGGAGTGACCTGTACCAAGGGGACGGTCTACACCTGAACTGTGAGGGAGCCGATGTCCTCGGGGTAATATTTTCTAGGGCGGTTCGGGAGGATTTAAACTAATTTGGCAGGGGGATGGGAACCTAGGTAATGGAAAAGAGGGAAGTCATATGAAGTCAGAAATAGATGGTAGAAAGGTGAGAAGCAACAAGCAAAGGAGAGAAACACAAAGGGCCAAACTAATTCATAATGAGAGTGTGAAAAAAGCAAGCCTGAAGGCTTTGTATCTTAATGCTAGAAGCATTAGGAACAAGGTGGATGAATTAGTTGTGGAAATAGAGGTAAACAAGTATGATTTGATTGGGATTACAGAAACGTGGCTGCAGGGTGGGCAAGGCTGGGAACTTAACATCCAGGGATATACAATATTTAGGAAGGATCGGCAAAAAGGTAGGGGAGGTGGGGTAGCATTGCTGGTAAAGGAGGGGATTAATGCAATGGAAAGGAAGGATATTAACTCGGATGAAACGGAATCTGTATGGGTAGAAATGAGAAATAGCAAGGGGAGGAAAACGTTAGTGGGTGTGATATATAGGCCTCCAAATAGTAATATGGAGGTGAGGGAAGGCATAAAAAGGGAAATTAGAGAAGCGTGCGATAAGAGCACAGCTGTCATCATGGGTGACTTTAATTTACATATTGATTGGACTACCCAAATTAGTAAAAATTCTGAGGAGGAGGAATTCCTGGAATGTTTTCGGGACGGTTATCTGGACCAATATGTCGAGGAGCCGACTCGAGATCAGGCCATTTTAGACTGGGTATTGTGCAATGAGAAGGGACTTATCAACAATCTTCTTGTACGAGGCCCCTTGGGTCAGAGCGATCATAATACGATCGAGCTCTCAGTCGAGATGGAGAGTGAGGAAATTGAATCAGAGACTAAGGTCCAGAACTTAAATAAAGGGAATTACGAGGGTATGAGACGGGAATTGGGTAAGATTGATTGGGTGGTGTTTCTGGGGGGATTGACAGTGGATAGACAATGGCAAGCATTCAAAGATAGAATGGAAGAATTCCAGAACATGTTTATACCGGTTTGGCATAAAAATAAACCTAAAAAGGTGACTCAACCGTGGATAACGAGGGAAATTAGGGACAGCATAAAATTAAAAAAAAGGGCATATCAACTGGCAAAAAAAAGCACCAGACCGGAAGATTGGGGGCAGTACAGGATACAGCAAAAGAGGACAAAGGGATTAATCAGGAAGGGGAAAATAGAATACGAAAGTAAACTTGCAGCAAACATAAAGACAGACTGCAAAAGCTTTTATCGGTATATCAGGAGGAAAAGACTGGTAAAATCCCAAGTCGGTCCCTTGCAGTCCGATTCGGGAGAATATATAATGGAGAATAAGGAAATGGCAGACCAATTAAACTCATACTTTGGTTCTGTATTCACAAAGGAGGACACAAATAACCTCCCAGGAATATTGGCAAACATAGGGACTAATGAGAGGGAGGAGCTGACAGAAATTAGTATCTCTAGGGATATGGTGTTGGGTAAGTTGAGGGGACTGAAGGCCGACAAATCCCCGGGGCCTGATAAACTACATCCTAGGGTACTTAAGGAGGTGGCCCTGGAGATAGCAGATGCTCTAAGGATCATCTTCCGGAACTCCATTGACTCGGGAACAGTGCCCGTGGATTGGAGGGTAGCTAATGTTACCCCAATATTTAAAAAGGGGGGTAGAGAGAAAGCAGGGAATTATAGACCAGTAAGCCTTACATCGGTTGTGGGCAAAATGCTAGAGTCCATTATTAAGGATAAAATAGCGGAGCACTTGACAAATGGGGAAAGGATCGGACAGAGTCAACATGGATTTACAAAGGGTAAATCGTGTTTGACTAATCTGCTGGAATTTTTTGAGGAAGTAACTGGTAAAATAGATGGGGGAGAGCCAGTGGATGTGGTGTACCTTGACTTCCAGAAAGCCTTCGATAAGGTTCCACACAAAAGATTATCATGCAAAATTAAGGCTCATGGGATTGGGGGCAAAGTATTAACGTGGATAGAGAACTGGCTGGCGGATAGAAAACAGAGAGTTGGAATAAACGGCTCGTTTTCGGAGTGGCAGGCAGTGACCAGCGGGGTGCCGCAAGGATCTGTCCTGGGACCCCAGCTGTTCACAATATATATAAATGATCTGGATCAGGGAATTGGATGCAATATTTCCAAATTCGCTGACGACACTAAACTAGGAGGAGGGGTGGGCTTTGATGAGGATGTCAGGAGGCTACAGTGCGATTTGGACAGGTTGGGGGAATGGGCGGATACGTGGCAGATGCACTATAATGTGGATAAATGCGAGGTTATCCACTTTGGGGGTAAAAACAGGAGGGTAGATTATTATCTAAATGGCAATAGATTGGGAGATGGGGAAGTGCAGAGGGACCTGGGTGTTCTTGTGCACCAGTCACTGAAGGAGAGCATGCAGGTGCAACAGGCGATTAAGAAGGCAAATGGTATGTTGGCCTTCATATCAAGGGGGTTCGAGTATAGGAATAGGGATACCTCACTACAGCTGTACAAGGTGCTGGTGAGACAGCATCTGGAGTATTGTGTACAGTTTTGGTCGCCCCATCTGCGGAAGGATGTTCTTGCCATGGAAAGAGTGCAACGGCGATTCACCAGGCTGATACCTGGAATGGCGGGAATGACCTACGAAGAGAGATTAAATAGTTTGGGCTTGTACTCACTGGAGTTTAGAAGATTGAGAGGGGATCTCATCGAAACATATAAAATTATGGCAGGCCTGGACAGGCTGAATTCAGAGAGAATGTTTCCAATGGCCGGGGAGCACAGAACCAGGGGCCACAGTCTAAAAATAGCGGGCAAATCATTTAAAACAGAGATGAGGAAGAATTTCTTCACTCAAAGAGTAGTGAGCCTGTGGAATTCCCTGCCACAGAGGGCTGTGAAGGCTAATTCAATAAATATTTTCAAGAGAGAATTGGATATATTTCTGAAGGCTAAGGGGATTAAGGGTTACGGAGAAAAGGCGGGGACGGGGTACTGAACTGGTAAGATCAGCTATGATCTCAGACGAAGATCAGCCATGATCTCATTGAATGGCGGAGCAGGCTCAAAGGGCCGAATGGCCTACTCCTGTTCCTATCTCTATGTTTCTATGTTTCTATACTGTCCCATCAAACACTCCCAGGGCAGGTACAGCATGGGTTAGATACAGAGTAAAGCTTCCTCTACGCTGTCCCATCAGACACTCCCAGGGCAGATACAGCACGGGTTAGATACAGAGTGAAACTCCCTCTACATTGTTCCATCAAACACTCCCAGGGCAGGTACAGCCCGGGTTAGCTACAGTGTAAAGCTCCCTGTACGCTGTCCCATCAAACACTCCCAGGGCAGGTACAGCATGGGTTAGATACAGAGTAAAGCTTCCTCTACACTGTCCCATCAGAAACTCCCAGGGCAGATACAGCATGGGTTAGATTCAGAGTAAAGCTCCCTCTACACTGTCCCATCAAACACTCCCAGGGCAGGTACAGCACTGGTAAGATACAGAGTAAAGCTCCCTCTACACTAACCCATCAAACACTCCGAGTGCAGGTACTGCATGGTTTAGATACAGAGTAAAGCTCCCTCTACACTGTCCGATCAAACAGTCCCAGGGCAGGTACAGCACTGGTAAGATACAGAGTAAAGCTCCCTCTACACTAACCCATCAAACACTCCGAGTGCAGGTACTGCATGGTTTAGATACAGAGTATAGCTCCCTCTACACTGTCCCATCAAACACTCACAGGGCAGAAACAGCATGAGATGGATTCAGAGTGAAGCTCCTTCTACATTGTCCCATCAAACGGCTCCCAGGGCAGGTACAGCACGGGTTAGATACAGAGTAAAACTCCCTCTACACTGTCCCATCAAACACTCCCAGGGCAGGTACAGCACGGGTTAGATACAGAGTAATGCTCCCTCTATACTGTCCCATCAACTACACCCAGGGCAGGTACAGCACGAGTTAGATACAGAATGAAGCTCCCTCTACATTGTCCCATCAAACACTCCCAGGGCAGGTACTGCATGGGTTAGATACCGAGTAAAGCTCCCTCTACACTGTCGCATCAAACACTCCCAGGGCAGGTACAGCACGGGTAAGATACAGAGTAAAGCTGCCGCTACACTGTCCCATCAAACACTCACAGGGCAGGTACTGCACTGGTTAGATACAGAGTAAAGCTCCCTCTGCACTGTCCCATCAAACACTCTCAGGGCAGTTACTGCACGGGTTAGATACAGAGTAAAGCTCCTTCTACACTGTCCCATCAAACACACCCAGCACAGGTGCAGCACGGGTCAGATACAGAGTAAAGCTGCCTCTACACTATCCCATCAAACACACCCAGGGCACTTACAGCACATGTTAGATACAGAGCAAAGCTCCGCTACACTGTCCATCAAACACTCCCAGGTCAGGTACAGCATGGATTAGATACAGAGAAAAGCTCGCTCTACACTGTCGCATCAAAAACCCCCAGGGCAGGTACAGCACGGGTTAGATACAGAGCGAATCTCCCTCTACACTGTCCCATCAAACACTCCCAGGGCAGGTACAGCCCGGGTTAGCTACAGTGTAAAGCTCCCTCTGCACTGTCCCATCAAACACTCCCAGGGCAGGTACAGCATGGGTTAGATACAGAGTAAAGCTCCCTCTACAGTGTCCCATCAAACACTCCCAGGGCAGGTACAGCACGGGTTAGATACAGAGTAAATGTCTGTCTACACTGTCCCATCAAACACTCCCAGTGCAGGTATAGCATGGGTTAGATACAGAGTAAAGCTCCCTCTACACTGTCCCATCAAACACCTCCAGGGCAGATTCAAAACTGGTTAGATACAGATTAAAGCTCCCTCTACAATCTCCCATCAAACACACCCAGGTCAGGTACAGCACGGATTAGATCCAGAGTAAAGCTCCCTCTACACTGTCCCATCAAACACTTCGAGGGTAGGTTCAGCACGGGTTAGATACAGAGTAAAGCTCCCTCTACAAAGCCACATCAAACACTCCCAGGGCAGGTAGAGCATGGGTCAGATACAGAGTAAATGTCTGTCTACACTGTCCCATCAAACACTCCCAGTGCAGGTATAGCATGGGTTAGATACAGAGTGAAGCTCCCTCTACACTGTCCCATCAAACACTCCCAGGGCAGGTACAGCACGGGTTAGATACAGAGTAAATCTCCCTCTACACTGTCCCATCAACCACCCCCAGGGCAGGTACAAAACTGGTTAGATACAGATTAAAGCTCCCTCTACAATCTCCCATCAAACACTCCCAGGGCAGGTACAGCACGGATTGGATACAGAGTAAAGCTCCCTCTACACTGTCCCATCCAACACTCCCAGGGCAGGTACAGCATGGGTTAGATACAGAGAAAAGCTCCCTCTACACTTTCCCATCAAACACACCCAGGTCAGGTACAGCACGGATTAGATCCAGAGTAAAGCTCTCTCTACACTGTCCCATCAAACACTTCCAGGGCAGGTACAGCACGGGTTAGATACAGAGTAAAGCTCCCTCTACAATGCCACATCAAACACTCCCAGGGCAGGTAGAGCATGGGTCAGATACACAGTAAATCTCCCTCTACAATGTCCCAACAAACACTCCCAGAGCAGGTACAGCACGGGTTAAATACAGAGTAAAGCTCCCTCTACACTGTCCCATCAAACACTCCCAGGGCAGGTACTGCACGTGTTAGATACAGAGTAAATCTCAGTCTACACTGTCCCATCAAACATTCCCAGGGGAGGTACAGCATAGGTTACATACAGAGTAAAGCTCCATCTACACTGTCCCATCAAACTCACCCAGGACCGGTACAGCACCGGTTAGATGCAGAGTAAATCCCCTTCTGCACAGTCGCATCAAACACAAACAGGGCACGTACAGCACGTGTTAGATTGAGAGTAAAGCTCCCTCTACACTGTCCATCAAACACTCCCAGGGCAGTTACAGCATGGATTAGATACAGAGTAAAGCTCCCTCTACATTGTGCCATCAAACACTCCAAGGGCAGGTACAGCATGTGTTAGAAAAAGAGTAAAGCACCCTCTACACTGTCCCATCAAACACACTCAGGGCAGAAAAAGCATGAGATGGATCCAGAATGATGCACCCTCTAAAATGTCCCATCAAACACTCCCAGGGCAGGTACAGCACAGGTTCGATACAGAGTAAAGCACCCTCTGCACTGTCCCATCAAACACTCCCAGGGCAGGTACAGCACGGGTCAGATACAGAGTAAAGCTCCCTCTACACTGTCCCATCAAACACAACCAGGGCACATACAGCACGTGTTAGATACAGACTAAAGCTCCCTCTACACTGTCCATCAAACACTCCCAGGGCAGGTATAGCACTGGTAAGATACAGAGTAAAGCTCCCTCTACACTAACCCATCAAACACTCCCAGTGCAGGTACAGCATCGGTTAGATACAGAGTAAAGCTTCCTCTACAGTGTCCCATCAAAGACTCCCAGGGCAGGTACAGCACGGGGTCAGATACAAAGTAAATCTCCCTCTACACTGTCCCATCAAACACTTCCAGGGCAGGTACAACACGGGTTAGATACAGATTAATGCTCCCTCTACACTGTCCCATCAAACACAACCAGCACAGGTACAGCACGGGACAGATACAGTGTAAAGCTCCCTCTACACTGTCCCATCAAACACACCCAGGGCACGTACAGCACGTGTTAGATACAGAGTAATGCTCCCTCTACACTGTCCATCAAACACTCCCAGGGCAGGTACAGCACGGATTGGATACAGAGTAAAGCTCTCTCTACACTGTCCCATCAAACACTTCCAGGGCAGGTACAGCACGGGTTAGATACAAAGTAAAGCTCCCTCTACAATGCCACATCAAACACTCCCAGGGCAGGTAGAGCATGGGTCAGATACACAGTAAATCTCCCTCTACAATGTCCCAACAAACACTCCCAGAGCAGGTACAGCACGGGTTAAATACACAGTAAAGCTCCCTCTACACTGTCCCATCAAACACTCCCAGGGCAGGTACTGCACGTGTTAGATACAGAGTAAATCTCAGTCTACACTGTCCCATCAAACATTCCCAGGGGAGGTACAGCATAGGTTACATACAGAGTAAAGCTCCACCTACACTGTCCCATCAAACTCACCCAGGACCGGTACAGCACCGGTTAGATGCAGAGTAAATCCCCTTCTGCACAGTCGCATCAAACACAAACAGGGCACGTACAGCACGTGTTAGATTGAGAGTAAAGCTCCCTCTACACTGTCCATCAAACACTCCCAGGGCAGTTACAGCATGGATTAGATACAGAGTAAAGCTCCCTCTACATTGTGCCATCAAACACTCCTAGGGCAGGTACAGCATGTGTTAGAAAAAGAGTAAAGCACCCTCTACACTGTCCCATCAAACACACTCAGGGCAGAAACAGCATGAGATGGATCCAGAATGATGCACCCTCTAAAATGTCCCATCAAACACTCCCAGGGCAGGTACAGCACAGGTTCAATACAGAGTAAAGCACCCTCTGCACTGTCCCATCAAACACTCCCAGGGCAGGTACAGCACGGGTCAGATACAGAGTAAAGCTCCCTCTACACTGTCCCATCAAACACAACCAGGGCACATACAGCACGTGTTAGATACAGACTAAAGCTCCCTCTACACTGTCCATCAAACACTCCCAGGGCAGGTATAGCACTGGTAAGATACAGAGTAAAGCTCCCTCTACACTAACCCATCAAACACTCCCAGTGCAGGTACAGCAGGGGTTAGATACAGAGTAAAGCTCCCTCTACAGTGTCCCATCAAAGACTCCCAGGGCAGGTACAGCACGGGGTCAGATACAGAGTAAATCTCCCTCTGCACTGTCCCATCAAACACTTCCAGGGCAGGTACAACACGGGTTAGATACAGATTAATGCTCCCTCTACACTGTCCCATCAAACACAACCAGCACAGGTACAGCACGGGACAGATACAGTGTAAAGCTCCCTCTACACTGTCCCATCAAACACACCCAGGGCACGTACAGCACGTGTTAGATACAGAGTAATGCTCCCTCTACACTGTCCATCAAACACTCCCAGGGCAGGTACAGCACGGATTGGATACAGAGTAAAGCTCCCGCTACACTGTCCCATCCAACACTCCCAGGGCAGGTACAGCACGGGTTAGATACAGAGAAAAGCTCCCTCTACACTTTCCCATCAAACACACCCAGGTCAGGTACAGCACGGATTAGATCCAGAGTAAAGCTCTCTCTACACTGTCCCATCAAACACTTCCAGGGCAGGTACAGCACGGGTTAGATACAGAGTAAAGCTCCCTCTACAATGCCACATCAAACACTCCCAGGGCAGGTAGAGCATGGGTCAGATACACAGTAAATCTCCCTCTACAATGTCCCAACAAACACTCCCAGAGCAGGTACAGCATGGGTTAAATACAGAGTAAAGCTCCCTCTACACTGTCCCATCAAACACTCCCAGGGCAGGTACTGCACGTGTTAGATACAGAGTAAATCTCAGTCTACACTGTCCCATCAAACATTCCCAGGGGAGGTACAGCATAGGTTACATACAGAGTAAAGCTCCATCTACACTGTCCCATCAAACTCACCCAGGACCGGTACAGCACCGGTTAGATGCAGAGTAAATCCCCTTCTGCACAGTCGCATCAAACACAAACAGGGCACGTACAGCACGTGTTAGATTGAGAGTAAAGCTCCCTCTACACTGTCCATCAAACACTCCCAGGGCAGTTACAGCATGGATTAGATACAGAGTAAAGCTCCCTCTACATTGTGCCATCAAACACTCCTAGGGCAGGTACAGCATGTGTTAGAAAAAGAGTAAAGCACCCTCTACACTGTCCCATCAAACACACTCAGGGCAGAAACAGCATGAGATGGATCCAGAATGATGCACCCTCTAAAATGTCCCATCAAACACTCCCAGGGCAGGTACAGCACAGGTTCGATACAGAGTAAAGCACCCTCTGCACTGTCCCATCAAACACTCCCAGGGCAGGTACAGCACGGGTCAGATACAGAGTAAAGCACCCTCTACACTGTCCCATCAAACACACTCAGGGCAGAAACAGCATGAGATGGATCCAGAATGATGCACCCTCTAAAATGTCCCAACAAACACTCCCAGAGCAGGTACAGCATGGGTTAGATACAGAGTAAAGCTCCCTCTATGCTGTCCCATCAAACACTCCCAGGGCAGGTACCGCACGGGTTAGATACAGAGTAAATCTCAGTCTACACTGTCCCATGAAACATTCCCAGGGCAGGTACAGCATAGGTTACATACAGAGTAAAGCTCCCTCTACACTGTCCCATCAAACTCAACCAGGGCACGTACAGCACGTGTTAGATTGAGAGTAAAGTTCCCTCTACACTGTCCATCAAACACTCCCAGGGCAGTTACAGCACGGATTAGATACAGAGTAAAGCTCCCTCTACATTGTGCCATCAAACACCCCTAGGGCAGGTACAGCATGTGTTAGAAACAGAGTAAATCTCCCTCTACACTGTCCCATCAAACACTCTCAGGGCAGAAACAGCATGAGATGGATCCAGAATGATGCTCCCTCTAAAATGTCCCATCAAACACTCCCAGGGCAGGTGCAGCACGGGTTAGATACAGAGTACAGCTCCCTCTACAGTGTCCCATCGAACACTCCCAGGGCAGAAAGAGCATGAGATGGATACAGAGTAAAGCTCCCTCTACACTGTCCCATCAAACACTCCCAGGGCTGGTACTGCAAGGGCTAGATACAGGGTAAACCTACCTCTACACTGTCCCGTCAAACACAACCAGGGCAGGTACAGCATGGGTTAGATATAGAGTAAAGCTCCCTCTACACAGTCCCATCAATCACTCCCAGGGTAGGTACTGCACGGGTTAGATACAGAGTAAAGCTCCCTCTACACTGTCCCATCAAACACTCCCAGGGCAGGTACAGCACGGGTTAGATGCAGAGTAAATCTCCCTCTACACTGTCCCATCAAACACTCCCAGGGCAGAAAAAGCATGAGACGGATACAGAGTGATGCGCCCTCTACATTGTCCCATCAAACTCTCCCAGGGCAGGTCCAGCACGGCTTAAATACAGAGCAAAGCTCCCACTAGAATCTCCCATCAAACACATCCAGGGCACTTACAGCACGTGTTTGATTCAGAGTAAAGCTCCCTCTACGCTGTCCATCAAACACTCCCAGGGCAGGTACAGCACGGATTAGATACAGAGTAAAGCTCCCTCTACACTGTCCCATCAAACACTCCCAGGGCAGGTACAGCACGGGTTAGATACAGAGTAAAGCTCCCTCTACACTGTCCCATCAACCACACCCAGGGCAGGTACAGCACAGATTAGATACAGAGGAAAGCCCCCTCTACACTGTCCCATCAAACATTCCCAGGGCAGGTACAGCACGGATTAGATACAGAGTAAAACTCCCTCTACACTGTCACATCAAACACACCCAGGGCAGGTACAGCACGGGATAGATACAGAGAAAAGCTCCCTCTACACTCTCCCATCAAATACTCCCAGGGCAGGTACAGCACAAGTTAGATACAGGGTGAAGCTCCCTCTACACTGACCCATCCAGCACTCCCAGAGCAGATACAGCTCGGGTTAGATACAGAGTAAATCTCCCTCTCCACTGTCCCATCAAACACTCCCAGGGCAGGTACAGCACGGGTTAGATACAGAGTACAGCTCCCTCTACACTGTCCCATCAACCACTCCCAGGGCAGGTACTGCAAGGGCTAGATACAGAGTAAACCTATCTCTACACTGTCCCATCAAACACTCCCAGGGCAGGTACAACACAGATTAGATACAAAGTAAAGCTCCCTCTACACTGTCCCATCAAACACTCCCAGGGCAGGTACAGCACAGGTTAGATACAGAGTGAAGCACCCTCTGCACTGTCCCATCAAACACTCCCAGGGCAGGTACAGCACGGGTCAGATACAGAGTAATGCTCCCTCTACACTGTCCCATCAAACACAACCAGGGCACATACAGCACGTGTTAGATACAGATAAAGCTCCCTCTACACTGTCCATCAAACTCTCCCAGGGCAGGGACAGCACTGGTAAGATACAGAGTAAAGCTCCCTCTACACTATCCCATCAAACACTCCCAGTGCGGGTACAGCATGGGTTAGATATAGAGTAAAGCTCCCTCTACACTGTCCCATCAAACACTCCCAGGGCAGGTACAGCACGGGTTAGATGCAGAGTAAATCTCCCTCTACTCTGTCCCATCAAGCACTCCCAGGGCAGAAACAGCATGAGATGGATACAGAGTGACGCGCCCTCTACATTGTCCCATCAAACTCTCCCAGGGCAGGTACAGCACGGCTTAAATACAGAGCAAATCTCCCACTACAATCTCCCATCAAACACATCCAGGGCACTTACAGCACATGTTTGATTCAGAGTAAAGCTCCCTCTACGCTGTCCATCAAACACTCCCAGGGCAGGTGAAGCACGGATTAGATACAGAGTAAAGCTCCCTCTACACTGTCCCATCAAACACTCCCAGGGCAGGTACAGCACGGGTTAGATACAGAGTAAATCTCCCTCCACACTGTCCCATCAACCACACCCAGGGCAGGTACAGCGCAGGTTAGATACAGAGTAAAGCCCCCTCTACACTGTCCCATCAAACATTCCCAGGGCAGGTACAGCACGGGTTAGATACAGAGTAAAACTCCCTCTACACTGTCACATCAAACACACCCAGGGCAGGTACAGCACGGGATAGATACAGAGAAAAGCTCCCTCTACACTGTCCCATCAAATACTCCCAGGGCAGGTACAGCACAAATTAGATACAGAGTGAAGCTCCCTCTACACTGACCCATCACACACTCCCAGAGCAGGTACAGCTCGGTTTAGATACAGAGTATATATCCCTCTACACTGTCCCATCAAACACTCCCAGGGCAGGTACAGCACGGGTTAGATACAGAGTAAAGCTCCCTCTGCACTGTCCCATCAAACACTCCCAGGGCAGGTACAGCACGGGTTAGATACAGAGTAAAGCTCCCTCTACACTCTCCCATCAAATACTCCCAGGGCAGTAACAGCATGCGTTATATACAGAGTTAAACTCACTCTTCATGGTCCCATCAGACAATCCCAGGGCAGGTACAGCATGGGTTAGATACAGAATAAAGCCCCCTCTACACTGTCCCATCAAACACTACCAGAAAGCAGGTAAGTGATTAGTTGGTGAGTGTTTCTCTCTTTATAAACTTTATGTCTGTGGTTTATAGTTTCTAAGTTCTCTGTGGTGTAGCGGGGTCTGTTTATAAACCAGGGCCCTTAAATATACTATTTAACTGTAGTGTAATTGGTGGGATTGATTTGACTTAATTTAATTGCAATTAATTAAAGTGTAATACATGGCAGGAGAGCCCAGTGCCGTGGCATGCTCCTCCTGCGCTATGTGGGAACGCAGGGATACTTCCTGTGTCCCTGAAAACCATGTGTGCAGGAAGTGTGTTCAGCTGCAGCTACTGGCAGACCGCATTGCGGCGCTGGAGCTGCCATTGGATTCATACTGGAACATTCGCGAGGCTGAGGACGTCGTGAATAGCACGTTTAATCAGTTGGTCACACTGCAGGCAAAGGTTGGACAGGCAGAAAGGGAATGGGTGACCAACAAACAGAGTACTAGGCACAGGCAGGTAGTGCAGGGGTCCTCTGTGGACAACCCCCTCTCAAACAGATACACCACTTTGAGTACTGTTGAGGGGGATGGCTTATCAGGGGAAAGCAGCAGCAGCCAACTTCCTGGCACCAAGGGTGGCTCTGCTGCACAGGACGGGAGGAAAAAGAGGGGTAGAGCTATAGTAATAGGGGATTCTATTGTAAGGGGAATAGATAGGTGTTTCTGCGGCTGCAAACGAGACTCCAGGATGGTGTGTTGCCTCCCTGGTGCAAGGGTCAAGGATGTCTCAGAGCGGCTGCAGAACATCATAAGAACATAAGAACATAAGAAATAGGAGCAGGAGTAGGCCATACGGCCCCTCGGGCCTGCTCCGCCATTCAATAGGATCATGGCTGATCTGAATCTAGACTCACGCCCACTTCCCTGCCCTCTCCCCGTAACCCCTAATTCCCTTATCTGCTAGGACAATGTCTATCTCCATTTTTAATTTATTTAATGTTGCAGCTTCCACAGCTCTCTGAGGTAGCAAATTCCATAGATTTACTACCCTCTGAGTGAAGAAGTTTCTCCTCATCTCAGTTTTGAAAGGGCAGCCCCTTATTCTAAGATTATGCTCCCTAGTTCTAGTCTCACCCATCAATGGAAACATCCTCACCGCATCCACCCGATCAAGACCCCTCACAATCTTATATGTTTCGATAAGATCGCCTCTCATTCTTCTGAACTCCAATGAGTAGAGTCCCAACCTATTCAACCTTTCCTCATACGTCAACACTGTTCAGCACCATTCGAGACTCGTCAGATACTGAAGCAGTCCGTGTCCATATGCAGCAAGACCTGGACAACATTCAGACTTGGGCTGACAAGTGGCAAGTAACATTCGCACCACACAAGTGCCAGGCAATGACCATCTCCAACAAGCAAGATTCTAACCATCTCCCCTTGACATTCAACGGCATTACCATCGCTGAATCCCCCACTATCAACATCCTGGGGGTTACCATTGATCAGAAACTGAACTGGACCAGCCATATAAATACTGTGGCTACAAGAGCAGGCCAGAGGCTGGGAATTCTGTGGCGAATGTCTCGCCTCCTGACTCCCCAAAGCCTTTCCACCATCTACAAGGCACAAGTCAGGAGTGTGATGGAATACTCAACACTTGCCTGGATGAGTGCAGCTCCAACAACACTCAAGAAGCTCGACACCATTCAGGATAAAGCAGCCCGCTTGATTGGCACTCCATCCACCACCTTCAACATTCACTCCCTCCACCACCGGCGCACTGTGGCTGCAGTGTGTACCATCTACAAGATGCACTGCAGCAACTCGCCAAAGCTCCTTCAACAGCACCTTCCAAACCCGCGACCTCTACCACTTAGAAGGACAAGGGCAGCAGACGCATGGGAACATCACCACCTACAAGTTCCCCTCCAAGCCACACACCATCCTGACTTGGACCTGTATCGCTGTTCCTTCACTGTCGTTGGGCCAAATTCCTGGAACTCCCTTCCTAACAGCATTGTGGGTGTACCTACACCATATGGACTGCAGCGGTTCAAGCAGGCGGCTCACCACCATCTTCTCAAGGGCAATTAGGGATGGGCACAAAATGCAGGCCTAGCCAGCGACGCCCACATCCTATCAATGAATAAAAAAAAACAAAAAAACCCCTCATCTCTGGAATCAACCGAGTGAACCTTCTCTGAACCGCCTCCAAAGCAAGTATATCTTTTCTTAAATATGGAAACCAAAACTGCACGCAGTATTCCAGGTGTGGCCTCACCAGTACCCTGTATAACTGCAGCAAGACTTCCCTGTTTTTATACTCCATCCCCCTCGCAATAAAAGCCAAGATTCCATTGGCCTTCCTGATCACCTGCTGCACCTGCATACTAACTTTTTGTGTTTCATGTACCAGGACCCCCAGATCCCTTTGTACTGTAGCACTTTGCAGTTTCTCTCCATTTAGGTAATAACTTGCTCTTTGATTTTTTCTGCCAAAGTGCATAACCTCACACTTTCCAACATTATATTGCATCTGCCAAATCTCTGCCCACTCACTTAGCCTGTCTATGTCCTTTTGCAGGTTTTTTATGTCCTCCTCACTCATTGCTTTCCCTCCCATCTTTGTATCGTCGGCAAACTTGGATATGTTGCACTCGGTCCCTTATTCCAAATCGTTAATATAGATTGTAAAGAGTTGGGGTCCCAGCACTGACCCCTGCGGAACACCACTAGTTACTGATTGCCAGCCCGAGAACGAACCATTTATCCCAACTCTTTGTTTTCTGTTAGATAGCCAATCTTCCACCCATGCCAGTATATTACCCCCAATCCCGTGATTTTTTATCTTGATCAGTAATCTTTTGTGTGGAACCTTGTCAAATGCCTTTTGGAAGTCCAAATACACTACATCCACTGGGTCCCCTTTATCCACCCTGTATGTTACATCCTCAAAGAATTCTTGGAAGGGGAGGGTGAACAGCCAGTTGTCGTGGTGCATATAGGTACCAAAGATATAGGTAAAAAGCGGGATCAGGTCCTAAAAGCGGAGTATAGGGAGTTAGGAGGTAAATTAAAAAATAGGACCTCAAAGGTTGTAATCTCAGGATTGCTACCAGTGCCACGTGCTAGTCAGAGTAGAAGTGGAAAGATATTTCAGATGAATATGTGGCTAGAGGAATGGTGCATGGGGGAGGGATTCAAATTCCTGGGGCATTGGAACCAGTTCTGGGGGAGGTGGGACCAGTTCAAACCGGACGGTTTGCACTTGGGCAGGGCCAGGACCGATGTCCTAGGGGGAGTGTTTGGTAGTGCTGTGGGGGAGGGTTTAAACTAAAATGGCAGGGGGTTGGGAACCTGAGCAGGGGGACAGAGGAAAGGGAAACGTGGATAAAAGCAAAAGATAGGAAGGAGAAAAAAAAAGTGGCAGTCAGAGAAATCAATGGTTTAAATCAAACATGGCCACAGTAAATAATAATTCTAATAGGTCTAAGAGCGTTAAAAAAACAAGCCTGAAGGCTTTGTGTCTTAATGCGAGGAGCATTCGTAATAAGGTGGATGAATTAGCTGCGCAAATAGAGGTAAACGAATATGATTTGATTGGGATTATGAAAACATGGCTCCAGGGTGGCCAAGGCTGGGAACTCAACATCCAGGGGCATTCAATATTCAGGAAAGATAGGCAAAAAGGAAAGGGAGGTGGGGTGGCATTGCTGGTTAAAGAAGGCATTAGGATCAGAGGGACCTTGGTGTGCATGTACATAGATCCCTGAAGGCAGCAGAACAGGTGGATAAGGTGGTTAAAAAGGCATATGGGATATTTGCCTTAGTTAGCCGAGGCATAGAATATAAGAGCAGGGAGGTTATGATGGAGCTGTACAAAACGCTGGTGAGGCCACAGCTGGAGTACTGTGTGCAGTTCTGGCCGCCACACTATAGGAAGGATGTGATTGCTTTGGAGAGGGTGCAGAGGAGATTCACCAGGATGTTACCTGGGCTGGAGCGCTTCAGCTATGAAGAAAGACTGGACAGGCTGGGGTTGTTTTCCATGGAGCAGAGAAGGCTGAGTGGGGACCTGATTGAGGTGTACAAAATTATGAGGGGCATAGATAGGGTAGATAGAAAGGAACTTTTCCCCTTAGTAGAGGGGTCAATAACAAGGGGGCATAGATTCAAGGTAAGGGGCAGGAGGTTTAGAGCGGATTTGAGGAAAAACTTTTTCACCCAGATGGTGGTTGGAATCTGGAACTCACTGCCTGAAAGGGTGGTAGAGGCAGGAACCCTCACAACATTCAAGAAGCATTTGGATGAGCACTTGAAATGCCATAGCATACAAGGCTACGGACCAAATGCTGGAAAATGGGATTAGATTAGACAGGGCTTGATGGCCGGCGCGGACGTGATGGGCCGAAGGGCCTCTTTCAGTGCTGTATAACTCTATGACTCTATGGCAATTGTAAGGAAGGATATTAGCTCTGATGATGTGGAATCTGTGTGGGTAGAATTGAGAAATACTAAGGGGCAGAAAACGCTAGTGGGAGTGGTATATAGACCTCCAAACAGTAATGCGGAGGTTGGGGATGGCATTAAAAGGGAAATTAGAGAAGCGTGCAATAAGGGCACAGCAGTCATCATGGGTGACTTTAATCTACATATAGATTGGGCTAACCAAATTAGTAACAATACTGTGGAGGAGGAATTCCTGGAGTGTTTAAGGGATGGTTTCCTGGACCAATATGTCGAGGAACCAACCAGAGATCAGGCCATCTTAGACGGGGTATTATGTAACGAGAAAGGATTAATTAGCAATCTTGTTGTATGAGGCCCCTTGGGTCGGAGCAATCATAATATGATCGAATTCTTCATTAAGATGGAGAATGAAGTAGTTGACTCAGAGACTAGGGTCCTGAACTTAAATAAAGGAAACTATGATGGTCTGAGGCACGAGTTGGGTAGGATTGATTGGGGAATGTCACTCAAAGGGTTGACGGTGGATAGGCAATGGCAAACATTAAAAGACTAGGGGCTAGATTTTCAGTATAGACAGTTTTGGGGCGCTAACCTTAGCGCCCGCCCGAAGTTAGCGCCCGCCCCAAAGTAGCGCCCTGTTGCCGGAAATTCAGTGGCTTCGCCCTAAGAGGTTGGTGGAGCGCTAAAAGAGGCGTTCCACTAGTATCTTTAGGCGCTAAGCCGGCGGTGGAGAGCGCAACACCCGAGCTCGGGCGCAGCGCACGGCAGACACTCTGGTGCCAGTGCGCTCTTAAAGGGGAAGGGTGCATGTGTTTTTTTCAAAGGCAAAGTGGGAGGAGGAGGAGGAGGAGGAGGAGGAGGAGGAGGAAACCATAAATACACCGGTCACAACAACACACTGGAGACTTCCACACAACACATGCACAGTGCCTTTTAATTTGCGCTCCCCAGAGTGAGTTGCGTTCCATTTTACAAACGCTCTGGACGCCAGCCGCACAATGGGGCGGTCCGACTGAAGTTTGCATTCGGGGCGGCCAAAGGGCGTTGCACGAGGATGTGACGTCATTTTCTGCGCGCGCATCCAGGCGGCCGCTAAACTTTGCGCCGGCGCTAACGGGCAACTTAATTTGGGGCGGGGCGCAAACTGCGCTGCGCCCAGGCGCTACACGCATAGCGCCCGAAAATCACTTCTCTTAAGGCGCTAACTGCTGGCGCAAGCAACTGAAAATCTAGCCCATTATACCTCCGCCCTTCCCACTGTCCAGGGCCCCAAACACCCCTTCCAGGTGAAACAGCGATTTACTTGTACTTCTTGCCATTTAGTATACTGTATTCGCTGCTCACAATGTGGTCTCCTCTACATTGGGGAGACCAAACGCAGATTGGGTGACCGCATTGGGGAACACCTCCGTTCAGTCCATAAGGGGGACCCTGAGCTTCCGGTCGCCTGTCCCTTTAATTCACCGCCCCATTCCCACTCAGACCTCACTGTCCTCGGCCTCTTGCATTGTTCCATGGAAGCTCAGCGTAAACTCGAGGAACAGCACCTCATCTTTCGATTAGGCACTTTACAGCCTTCCGGACTCAACATCGAGTTCAATAATTTCAGATCATAACCCCGGCCCCTATCATATAAGTATTTATTATCCACACTTTTTGTTTGTGCCTCCTGTTCTTCTCTCCCACATGGCAGCTGTCTTTCACTCTACCAGCGCAATTTATACTTCATCTAGAGCCATCCTTTGTTTCGTAACCTGCCCCATTACCATCTCCTCTTGCCTTGAATATCTCTTAATGTCTCTTAACCTCTCCGGCCTTCTATCCAATCACAGACCTTCCCTTTTGTTCTTTCATCCCCTCCCCCATTTCCCAGCCCCTCCCCTTGCTTAAAAATCTGTTCCATTTCCTGCTTTTTTCCAGTTCTGACGAAAGGTCATCGACCTGAAACGTTAACTCTGTTTCTCTCTTCACAGATGCTGCCTGACCTGCTGAGTATCTCCAGCATTGTCTGTTTTTATTTCAGATTTCCAGCAGCTGCAGTATTTTCTTTTTTTCTGGTTGACTCTTAACTGCCCTCTGAAGTAACCCAGCGAGCCCTCAGTTTGGATCAAACTGCACAGCAATGGTTCAAGAAGGCGGCCCACCACCACCTTCTCAGGACAAGGGACGGCCAATAAACACCGGCCTTGCCAGCGACGCCCACAGCCCGAGAATGGATTTTCTTAAAAATCTGGAACTCCAGGTGCATTTGACTGCTAATAGTGCTTAACTTCATCTCTTTCAGATGTGGAACGATCGGCTCCAGTTTAGAGATAAAAACATTTTCTTTTTCCTGCAATGCAATGGAGGGTCAATATGTGTTTATCGTCATCCCAGGAAATAGAAAAATTCTGACCCTTTGTGAGGTTGAGGTCTATGGGTCGAAGGTCCCAGTGAGCGGACATTGTTAAAGTGAATCGTTTCTGGTACGTCCCATTTTTATTGTTCATCGTATTACATTTATCCTCTGTGTCCAATTCAACAACTTGCCTTTATATAGTGCCTTTAATGTAGAGAATCATCCCATGGCTCAGTGCAGAATCAAACCAATGTTCACTGAACCAAAGAAGATCATAGTAGGAGGGGGACTGAAAGCTTGGTCAAAGAGGTAAAGTATCAGATTGCCTCAGTCTTCAGCACCTCAGTCAGAAGGTCGTGGGTTCAAGTCCCACTCCAGAGTCGAAAGCCCATAATACAAGCTAACACACCAGTACAGTACTGAGGGAGCACCGCACTGTCAGATGGTCACTACAGAGGGAGCGCCGCCCTGTCGGCGAGTCAGTACTGAGGGAGCACTGCACTTTCGGAAGGGGCAGCACTGAGGGAGTGCTGCACTTTCGGAAGAGGCAGCACTGAGGGAGCGCTGCACTGTCGGAGGTGCTATCTCTTTGATGAGACCGTAGCTGAAGTTTCCATTTATGGTTCAGGTAAAGGACACTATTGGGAACATTCTGCTCTCCACTACCACAAAACAAATACAGACCAACTGGTTTTACATCCCATTGTTGTCTGGGGGATCTTGCTGTGCACCAATAACTGCCAGGTTTAACTGCACCACTGTCAATACTTCAAAAGTGAGCCAGTGGTTGCGATGTTGGGCTATGCTGGTGAAATCCTGCATCACTGCACATCTGTTCTTTCTTCTGGAATTGAGGAAGCCAATTCTAATGCTCTTTGTTTGTTCATTTCAGATCTCGGGGTGCGATTTCTCACAGGCAGCTGATTGGCTTGTGTTGGAAAGACCATTAACAGCAGCTGCATTTACTGATGCATCGCAATAATTTAGTGTAACACTGACTGTAACTCTAAACTAATCCAAAATAAACTTCTTGAATGTGCTGTACCAGACCAATCATCTGCTAATAGTTTTATCATTAAGTCTATAAGGTTCAAAAACCACAAACAAAGGAACACTTTTCCCTGGTATAATCCCATCAAGTCCCAAGTACCCCTATTGTCAGCCTTGGTTCAGTGAGTAGCTCTCTCACCCCTGAGGCAGAGTGTTGTGGGTTCAAGCCCCGCTCCAGAGACTGAAGCCTATAATCCAGACTAACACTTCAGGGGAGTACTGAGGGGGTGCTGCACTGTGGGAGGGGCCATCTCTCTGATGGTGCCCTCTCAGGTGGGCATACAAGATCCCAGGGCACTGTTTCAACCAAAAGTAGGGGAGCTCGCCCAGGTGTGCTGGCCCCACATTTCCCCCCCTCGACCTACATTGTGAAAGCAGATTCTCTCATTGCTGTGTGTGGCAGCTTGCTGTGCACAAATTTGCAGCTGCGTTACCTACACTTCAACAGTGACAACACTTGAAAAATAAAAGTACAAGTACTTCTCTTGGCCATAAATAACTTAGGACATTGTGAAAGGTGCTACAGAAATACAAGTCTGCCCCTTTCCTGCAAGGACCCTTATTGTTCGCCACTGGGAGTGTGAGACCAGCATCAGTCCTTCACCCTGCAGCCTCAGGTAGCCCCAGTCTGGGGGCTCCAGCAGTAACTTGGATGGTCAGCAGACTGGAGGGGGTGGACGGGTTAGGGAGCAGCGGGCAGGGCAGGGGCTCAATGAGTTTGCGCACCTAGCTTTCTCTTAGGGGCCCAGGACACTCGGCCCCAGAGCTATGAGGGAGTTGGTTCCTGAATTACACAGCAGTGAGGCTGATACCCCTTCACATGGACAAACACTGAGGGTCAAATTCTCAGCTTTCACATTTCATACAGACAGTCTGTACATTAACAGCATTCTCTCTGCGCTTCTCACAAGAGCTCCCCCCTTGCCCACGTGTAGGGGCGTGTAGCTTCTCTCCACTACTTACACTGGTCCCATGAGAACGATCAGGGATTTTGAGCCTGTCCCAATGGGTGCAGCAAAAACCTGGTGGCACTACAATCCTCCCTTAGGGAGACCACTAGGAACACTGGTGTGGGAAATGGAAAGGAGGGTAGAGGATGCTGAAGAGGGTGCTTTAAAGCAGATTTCCCATCCACTGGACATGAAATGGACAGCAAGTCCAAGGTACACAGCCTTGTGCCATACTCGACCTGGAAGAGACTGATGGGACAGTGTAGAGGTTATTGGGCTGAAACTGGTGTACCATGGCTGCAGTGTGTACCATCTACAAGATGCACTGCAGCAACTCGCCAAGACTTTGACAGCACCTCCCAAACTTGCGACCTCTTCCATCTTGAAGGACAAGGGCAGCAAATGCATGGGAACACCACCACCTCCAAGTTACACTATCCCGACTTGGAAATATATTGTCATTCCTTCATAGTCACTGGGTCAAAGTCCTGGAACTCCCTCCTTAACAGCGCTGTAGGACTACCTTCACCACACAGACTGCAGCAGTTCAAGGCAGCAGCTCACCACCATCTTCTCAAGGGCAATAAACACTGGCCTTGCCAGTGACACCACATCCCAGGAACGAATACAAAACTGCTCTGGAACTCAAATTTGGCAGATACATATATATATTTTTTTGCGAGGCACAATTGTTGAGGCAGCTGTGAGATGTGGCCCAATAGATTCTCAAAACAGATACCCAATTAACACAGGAAAGGACAGTAAAATCCAGCCAGAATTTGGAACATAACGAGACCAGGGTTCATGTATAACAGGGGTTTATTGTCCAACAGACACATCTACAGTTCCATGGAGCTGCACTCGGAGCCCACCCTGCGGCGATGGTCCATTTTCCATATGGCAACAGTCCCGACCAACAGGGCCACGGAGAGCAGAGCTACCCCAACCGCTACTCCAGGAAGAACACGGGAGGGGGAATCAGCAGCAGCATCTGTGGGGAGAAGGGAGAGTTAGATAGGCACCAGTTACTCCATCACAACACAGTGGCAGGGGCCTCCTTTACCTTTCTCTTCCTGGTGGATCCCAGCTGCCAATCTCTCCTCATCTTCCAGAAAAATGATGGCTCCATCAGCTGTCACCAAGGACCCAGCCTGGTCATCGGCGCTTCTTCGCCTCTCTGGGGGAGACAAGAGACGGAGACAAGAGTTCAAGGTGGGCGATTCAATGTGCAGCTGTCTGAAGCCCCAAATCAGATGGTCAATCCGATGGCCCAATACAAAAATCCTCGGGCAGTGAGTACCGGAGAGAGATTGGACTGTAGTTAAACACGGTTCCCTCACTGTCAGAATAATATTCACTCCCTATTCTCAGAAGGATCCACTTCAACCCAGCAAAGTTTGCAGTCGTTGACGGGTCCAATGGCCAGTCTGGTCTCTGTGGGAAGAGACCCGTTTTAAGCACTAGTTTGACCAGCGGTTACACTGGACTTACACACATTGCCCAGGTCTCCCCCGCCCCCAGATATCGGTTCGCTTCCACCCTGGAAAACTCGGTGACAGCAGGATGCTGGATCAATGTTCAAGGCCAGAGGTGGATTCCATTCAGAACCAGTGCAAGATGTGCTCAGAGCCCCTGAGCCAGATTGCTATCCTGCTGTAGACTAACTGGGATAGAGTTGAGCGGGTAGATTGAGGACACCGCTCCTGTGCCCAGTGTTGGGCCCTTGCTGAGTGAGCCCAGTGTCCAGATGCCCCACACCCACCCCATCAGGGTTCAGTTTCTAGTCAGATCCCAGCTACTTACTGGGGCTGCAGGGAGCCGTGCAGTTCTCTCGGGTGGAAGGGAAGCAAACCTCAGCACTGCAGTGGAAGTGAACCTGGAAAGAGACAGTGCGGTGTGGTCAGTGCCACAGCTCCCAGTCAGGAGATTCATGCTTCTACAGTCAAAGGGTCAACAGGGGCCTCCTCACTGTGAGCAAGACCCAGGGAACAAGTTCAACCAAGAGAGCAAGACTGAAGGAAACTCACCTCCCCGCTCAGAGCCCGGCCCGAAACTCGGTCCCAGAAAGCGAAAGTGCTGACTACAAACCGATTCTGGTGAGTTGGGAACGGCGAATGGGAAGCGGCGTCTACCGGGAGGAGGCGGGTTTTGTAATTGTCACCAGTAAAGGGGCACCTGGAACAGAGAAAGAGCGGGTTATATGGAGAGGGCACCTGGAACTCCCAACTACAGAGTTACAGCGGCACATCAAAGCAAAGTCCCGAGATTAGACGAGATAAAGAAACCAGTCCATTCAAGTCATCAATCGTCAACCTGGAGCTCAGATTGGTTTGATTATTGGCCGTTCCTTCACCCAGTCCATGTCGCCCCCCTCCCCGATCACCAGCCTGCCCCAAGGTCCCTCACTCGCTGCCTTACCTGCCCACCAGGAGGTCCCATCGGAGCCCCGAATGCGGCTCGGGGGTGGGGGTCGCCCAGCAGTCATTGAGCACCAGCACAAGGGACGGATCGTTCCGGTTCAGGACTCGAACCTCCACAAACACGGGGTCCCGGAGCACACTCAGGATCGGGTAGTCACTGGCCACGTACCAGCTCCGGTAGCCACCATCTGGAAAGAGAAGACGATGAAGGACGGCCACTATTTGGAGAGAGAGCCTGAAGTTGGACACTGACCATCAGCAGCACTCGCTACCTCTCGCTATTCTCAGCTCCAGAACCAGGATCCCGGCCTCAGTGGCAGGCAGTGGCGGAGAAAGGCTGTAAACTCTGGGCTTCACCTGCAGGTCAGACTCCTGGCTCCCCTTGTAACTGCACTGGACATGGAGCCTGCAAGAGAACGGACACGGCTGGAGAATTCAGCTCCTCACCTTCTCTACCCGCTCCATGTGCTCCCAGTCTCACCTGAAGGGGCTGTCCCGGGTCACCGATCCCAAAGCTCCATCCAAGATCTCAAACTGACCCAACACATCCGTTTCATAGACGGCGTTCACCCCGTCCAGCTACAAGAGACAGAAGACCATCATTACAGAGAAATTGAGCAAGTCTGCCATTGCCTTATCACATGTAGTGTCTTTAAGGGCCCCCATTGCCCTTTAGACCCCCTCTTTCCCACCCGACTGACAGCCATTGATGGGGCTCCCAGCCCACAATACCTACCCGCTGAGTAGTGCCACACTCAGTGACTGCGAACTGAAAGAGCACAGTGTCTGCAGAGGCCACGGTCGGACTGCACTCCGCTCCGTGTCCATCCTTCAGATGGACCGTTGTCAGGTCTACAGGAGGCAGCGTCAAATCCTTGGAGATGGCGATCAGGACCCGCCCATCCTTGGTGCACACTGCAGGAGAGAGTCAATGAAAGGCGGTTAGTTGCTGCACGGGGAATGGCAAGGGAACCGTTACCGGGAGGGGGAGAAACTCCGCCCAGCGCAGCACCAGCTTCTAGTTTCCTTCTCTCCCCGTCCACACCCCAATTCTCCATCTAATGGAGACGGGTCACCAACTCCATCCCTACTGGACTGGTTACACAAGACCGGCATCAAATCCACAGCCTGTCCGGTCAGTGCCAGCCAGGGACTGATCTTCACTCTGCCCTCCTATCCTGGGGCGCAATTCAACCATCAGAAGTCCCAAGTCGCATAGAGAAGGAAGGAGAGATCCTGGGTCAGGATCTCAATGATCAGACTTTCAAACTGTAGAACTGAACACGTTTCCTAAACCCGCCAGCTCCCGGACTGGAGAGGTTGGAGACTCCAGCTGATGTTTCAGGACAGGAGGAGAGAGAGGATACTGTCCAGGGAATCCCCAGTGCAGTTGGATTGCGGCTGGTCCTGGGAAGCCCTGGCCCAGAATATAGGCGAGCCGAGAATACACCCACCTGGCAGATTGTGGAGTGAATAGAAACACGGCGGCACATCCCGGCTCCCGGCATCAAAGCAGCAGCCTCTCCGCACACACTCACTGCCTTCAATTCCCCCAAACCCGCAGTCTTGGCGGAATTTGGGAGACAGCCAACATTGATCGGCGGGGAGAAGGAGAGAGGGCGGCTGAGATGAACAGATTGTGAGAAAGAACAAGCCCAGAACCCGCAGCCCCTCCATTCTAACAAGCAAGGCTCCCAGATAAGTGAGGCTGTAGAGCCGACTCCCCCTTTTTATCCCCTGTTTAACCGGCAGTAAATGAATGGTCTCATTGGCCCACGGGCTCCCCATGTGAACCCGCATTCCCACGGGGCACACGGAGATATTGGGGCCTTGTGTTTTCTGCTCCTTGAGTAGAGGGAACTGTGTTTTTTAACAAAATATGGATGTGTATTTATTTGAAGTTGTAAAGTATGATTAAATTTACATCGGTTGAATACAATGTCTGTTCTTTAAGAGGCGGTACATGTTTCTTTCCTTATATTCTGTTTCAGTTCATCAATAAAGAAAGGCTGAACTTGTCTCGTTCCCATAGACCCAGATTGTCCATGTTTATATGGAGTGTGAGAGGTTGCAGTCCCTCTTCCATTATTTGAAGGGGCTGATCCTCGATTTTTGGCTGCACTTCAGTCCCACTTTCCTGATCTACGGCCACCCAGTGCGGAGGGGAGCGGGCGGGTCAGGGACCTCCTCGTGGGACTGCTCCTGGGCCTGGCCAAAGTGGCCATTAACTGGTCCAGGCAGCAGGCGGTCCAGGGGGTCATTTGGCCCACCTCTCTTCCGCGGCCACGTTCACCCCTGGGTGGCCCTGGAGATGGAGCACGCGGTGTCTGCCGGCACGCTCGAGGCCTTCCGAGACCGGTGGGCACCGCAGGCACTGGAGTGCTGCATCACCATAAGGAACAGTACTTTAATTTAATTTGTTCAATTTCCTTTTAACCTTTTTTAAAGTTACAGCACATGGTCATAGAATCATCGAATCATAGAATGGTTACAGCAGGAAAGGAGGCCATTCGGCCCGTCGAGCCCGTGCCGGCTCTCTGCAAGAGCACTTCACCCAGTCCCACTCCCCCGCCCTTTCCCCGTAGCCCTGCACATTTCTTCCCTTCAGATACTTATCCAACTCCCTTTTCAAAGCTGTGATTGAATCTGCCTCCACCACCCTTTCAGGGAGAACATTCCAAATCTTAACCACTCGCTGCGTAAAAAAGTCTTTCTTACGTGGCCTTTGGTTCTTTTGCCAATCACCTTAAATCTCTGTCCTCCGGTTCTCCACCCTTCTGCCAATGGGAACAGTTTCTCTCTATCTACTCTGTCCACACCCCTCATGGATTTGAACACCTCTATCAAATCTCCTCTCAATTTTCTCTGCTCCAAGGGGAAGGCAGCAGCAGCCAACTTCCTGGCACTGGGGGTGCTCCTGCTGCCCAGGAAGGGGGGAAAAAGAGTGGGAGAGCAATAGTGGTCGGGGATTCTATAGTAAGGGGAACAGATAGGCGTTTCTGTGGCCGTAGACGTGAATCCAGGATGGTTTGTTGCCTCCCTGGTGCCAGGGTCAAGGATGTCACTGAGCGGCTGCAGGGCATTCTGGAGGGGGAGGGTGAACAGCCAGTGGTCGTGGTCCACATTGGTACCAACGACATAGGTAAAAAGAGGGATGAGGTCCTGCAGCAAGAATTTAGGGAGCTAGGTGAAGGATTAAGGAGCAGGACCTCAAAGGTTGTAATCTCTGGATTACTCCCGGTGCCACGTGCTAGTAAGTATAGGAATAGGAAGATAGAACAGATGAATGCGTGGCTAAAGGGATGGTGCAGGGGGGAGGGCTTTAGTTTCCTGGATCACTGGGTCTGCTTCTGGGAAAGGTGGGACTTGTACAAGTCGGACGGTTTACACCTGAACCAGAGGGGAACCAATATCCTTGCGGGGAGGTTTGCTAGCACTGCTGGGGAGGGTTTAAACTAACTTGGCAGGGGGTTGGGGTACAGAGTGGAGCTATAGTAGGGGGTGATTTATGGCCAAATACAGAGGGAAAAACAAGTCAGCTGGGAAGGCAGAGCAAATATGTGAAGGCAAAAGAGAATATGGCAGGGCTGGAAGGCCTTTATTTTAATGCAAGGAGTCTTGCAAATAAGGTGGATGAACTGAAGTTGTTGTTGAACACATGGGAGTACGATATTGTTGCTATCACGGAGACATGGCTGAGGGAGGGTCAGGACTGGCAGCTCAATATTCAGGGGTATAGAATCTGCAGGCGAGACAGAGGGGGGTGTAAAAGGGGAGGGGGCGTTGCAATATTAATTAAGGAGTCAATTACGGCTGTAAGGAGGGATGATATATTAGCGGGTTCCTCTAATGAGGCCATATGGGTAGAACTTAAAAACAAAAATGGGGCAAGCACTTTGCTGGGAGTGTACTATAGGCCCCCAAACAGTCAGGGGGAGATAGAGGAACAGATATGTAGGCAAATCTCAGAAAAGTGCGAAAATAATAGGGTAATAATAGTGGGGGATTTCAACTTCCCCAATATAAATTGGGACAGTCAGAGTGTGAAAGGCTTAGAGGGTGCAGAATTCTTAAAGTGCATCCAGGAGAGCTTTTTGAGCCAACATGTAGAAAGTCCTACAAGAGAGGGGGCGGTACTGGACCAAATTCTGGGGAATGTCGCCGGGCAAGTGGTGGAAGTGTCAGTAGGGGAGCATTTTGGCGACAGTGACCATAATTCGGTGAGATTTAAGGTGGTCATGGAAAAAGACAAAGACGGCCCAGAAATAAGGGTTCTAAATTGGGGGAAGGCCGATTTTAATATGATAAGGCAGGATCTGGCCAAAGTGGACTGGGAGCAGCTGCTTATAGGAAAATCCACATCAAAACAATGGGAGACTTTCAGAAGGGAAATTGAGAGAGTACAACGCCAACATGTTCCTGTAAAGGTCAAGGGTGGGACCAACAAGCAAAGGGAACCTTGGATGACAAGGGATATACAAAAATGCATTAGAAATAAAAGGGGGGCTTTTGGCAGTTACAAAAGACTAAAGACGGAGGAAGCCCTAGAGGAGTATAAAAAGTGCAGGGGCATACTTAAAAAAGAAATTAGGAGGGCGAGGAAGGGCCATGAAATAACACTGGCGAGCAAAATAAAGGAAAATCCTAAGATGTTTTATAAGTATATTAAGGGCAAGAGGATAACCAGGGAAAGGGTAGGGCCCATTAGGGATCAAAGTGGCAATCTGTGTGTAGAGCCAGAGGATGTAGGCGGGGTTTTAAATGAATTTTTTGCATCTGTGTTCACTATGGAGAAAGACGATGCAGACATAGAAATCGGGCAAGGGGACTGTGACATACTTGAACATATTAGCATCGAGAGGGAGGAGGTGCTAGCGGTTTTAGCAGGCCAAAAAGTGGATAAATCCCCAGGCCTGGACGAGATGTATCCCAGGCTGCTGTGGGAGGCAAAGGAGGAGATTGCAGGGGCTCTGACACTAATTTTCAGAACCTCTCTGGCCACAGGGGATGTACCAGAGGACTGGAGAACAGCTAACGTAGTACCTTTATTCAAGAAGGGTAGCAGGGATAAACCAGGGAATTACAGGCCAGTGAGTCTAACATCTGTGGTGGGGAAATTATTGGAATAAATTCTGAGGGATAAAATTAATCTCCACTTGGAGAGGCAAGGATTAATCGGGGATAGTCAGCATGGCTTTATCAAGGGTAAATCATGTCTGACAAATCTGATCGAATTTTTCGAGGGGGTGACTAGTGGGGTGGATGAGGGAAATGCTGTGGATGTGGTTTACATGGACTTCAGTAAAGCTTTTGACAAAGTCCCGCATAGGAGACTGGTTAAGAAGGTAAGAGCCCATGGGATCCGGGGTGCCTTGGCACGTTGGATCCTAAACTGGCTGAGTGGCAGGAGGCAGAGGGTGATGGTTGAAGGTTGCTTTTGTGACTGGAAGCCTGTGTCCAGTGGGGTACCTCAGGGATCGGTGCTGGGTCCCTTGTTGTTCGTGATCTACATAAATGATTTGGATGAGAATGTAAAAGGTATGATCAGTAAGTTCGCAGATGACACGAAAATTGGTGGGGTGGTAAATTGCGAGGAGGAAAGCCTCCGGCTACAGGACGATATAAACGGGTTGGTCAGATGGGCGGAAAAGTGGCAAATGGAATTTAACCCTGAAAAGTGCGAGGTGATGCATTTTGGACGGACAAATAAGGCAAGGGAATACACAATGAGTGGTAGGACCCTAGGAAGTACAGAGGGTCAGAGGGACCTTGGTGTACATGTACATAGATCCCTGAAGGCAGCGGAGCAGGTAGATAAGGTGGTTAAAAAGGCATATGGGATACTTGCCTTCATTAGCCGAGGCATAGAATATAAGAGCAGGGAGGTTATGATGGAGCTGTACAAAACGCTGGTGAGGCCACAGCTGGAGTACTGTGTGCAGTTCTGGTCGCCTCACTATAGGAAGGATGTGATTGCTTTGGAGAGGGTGCAGAGAAGATTCACCAGGATGTTACCTGGGATGGAGCGCCTCAGCTATGAAGAGAGGCTGGACAGGCTGGGGTTGTTTTCCTTGGAGCAGAGAAGGCTGAGGGGGGACCTGATTGAGGTGTACAAAATGATGAGGGGCATAGATAGGGTAGATAAAGAGGAACATTTCCCCTTAGTGGGGGGGTCAATAACAAGGGGGCATAGATTCAGGGTAAGGGGCAGGAGATTTCGAGGGGATTTGAGGAGGAACTTTTTCACCCAGAGGGTGGTTGGAATGTGGAACTCAATGCCTGAAAGGGTGGTAGAGGCAGGAACCCTCACAACATTCAAGAAGCATTTGGATGAGCACTTGAAATGCCATTGCATACAAGGCTATGGACCAAATGCTGGAATATGGGATTAGACTGGACAGGGATGGATGGTCGGCGCAGACACGATGGGCCGAAGGGCCTCTTTCTGTGCTGTAAAAACTCTATGACTCTATGACTCTTCAGTCTTTCAACATAACTGTACTCCAGACTGGGGAATGAGGTTGGTCAGGTGGAGCAAGTTTCAATAGGTGAACATTTAGGGAACAGTAATCATAGTATCAGAAGGTTTTGGTTAGCTATGAAAAAGGACAGGGAGCAATCTAGAGTAAAAAAGTTTAACAGGGGGAAATGCAATTTCAGTGGGATGAGAACGGATCTGGCCCGGGTAAACTGGAATCAAAGATTGGCAGGCAAAACTGTAATGAACAATAGGCTGCCTTTAAAGAGGAAATAGTTCAGGTGCAGTTGAGGTACTTTCCAACGAGGGGGAAAGGCAGGACAACTAAAGTCAGGGCTCGCTGGATGATGAAAGAGATAGAGAATATGACGAAGCAGAAAAAGAGCGAATATGACAGATGTCAAGTTGCAAATGCATCTGAGAATCAGGCTCTATATAGAAAGTTCAGAGGAGAAGTGAAAAATCAAATAAGACGGGCAAAGAGAGGGTATGAGAATAGAATTGCAGCCAACATAAAAGGTAATCCAAAAGTCTTCTATAGGCATATAAATAGTAAAAGGGTAGTAAGAGGAGGGATGGGGATGATTAGGGACCAAAAAGGAGACCTATTCATGGAGGCAGAGGGTATGGTTGAGGTACTAAATGAGTACTATGCATCAGTCTTCACCAAGGAAGAGGATGCTGCCATAGACATTGTAAAGGAGGAGGCAGTGGAGATACTTGATAGGATATAAATTGATAAAAAGTGGCATTAGAAAGGCTGGCTGTATTTTAAGTAGATAAATCACCAGGAGCGGATGGGATGCATCCTAGGATGCTGCGGGAATTTAGGGAAGAAATCGCGGCGATACTGGCCATAATCTTCCAATCCTCCTTAGATACGGGGGCGGTGCCAGAGGACTGGAGAACTGCAAATATTATTCCCTTGTTCAAAAAAGTGTGTAAAGATAAACCCAGCAATTACAGCCCATTCAGTTTGACCTCGGTAGTGGGGAAGCTTTTAGAAACAGTAATCAGGGACAAAATTAACAGTCGCTTGGAAAGTGTGGTTTAATTAAGGAAAGCCAGCATGGATTTGTTAAAGGCAAATCATGTTTAACTAACTTGTTTGTGTTTTTTGATGAGGTAACAGGGAGGATTGATGAGGATAATGCAGTTGACGTAGTGAACATGGATTTCAAAAAGTCGTTCGAAAAAGTGCCACATAATATGCTTGCCAGCAAAGTTGAAGCCCATGGAATAAAAGGGACAGTGGACATGGATACGGAATTGGCTGAGTGACAGGAAACAGAGAGTAGTGGCGAACGGTTGTTTTTTGGACTGGAGGAAGGTATACAGTGGTGTTCCTAAGGGGTCGGTTCTAGGACCACTGCTTTTCTTGATACATATTAATGACTTGGACATGGGTGTACAGGGCACAATTTCAAAATTTGCAGATGAGACAAAACTTGGAAGTATAGTGAACAGTGAGGAGGAGAGTGACAGAAGTCAGGAAGACAGACAGGCAGGTGAAATGGGCGGACACGTGACAGATGAAATTTAGCACGGAAAATTGTGAAGTGATAGATTTTGGTAGAAAGAATGAGGAGAGGACATATAAACTAAATGGTCCAATCCTGAAGGGGGTGCAGGAACAGAGAGACCTGGGGGTATGTGTGCACAAATCGTTGAAGGTGGAAGGACAGGTTGAGAAAGCAGTTAAAAAGGCTTACGGGATTCTGGGCTTCATAAATAGCGGTGTAGAGTACAAAAGTGTGGAAATTGTAGTTGACTTGAAATTGGCAATTGCCGGTAATAAAAAGAGTCAGCTCCACAAGTGTCCCTCTTAAGGAGGCAGCAATAATAGAATTTAGACACCGAGTCTCATTAACTCGAGAAACCTATAATTTTAAATGATAATCGTGTTGTTTGTGTCAATGAGAGACTCGGTACCTTGCGGTGCAGAGAGGCAGCTTCCATCCCGTGGACATTGGGGAACATTGATTCAGCACCACACCTAACCTCTCTCAGAGACCCCATCTCCTGGAATCAGAGTGATACAGCACCGAAGGAGGCTGTTCGGCCCATCGTGTTTGTGTCGGCCTTTGAAAGAGCTATCCAATAAATCCCAGTCCCTGCTCTTTCCCCATGGCCCTGCTAATTGCTCCTGTTCAAGCACATATCCAATTACCTTGGGAGTGGTATTTCTGAATCTGCTTCCGTCATCCTTTCAGGCAGCGCATTCCAGATCACAACAACTCGCTGTGTAAACAAATTCTCCTCATCTCCCCCCTGGTCTTTGGCAATTGTTTGAAATCAGCGTCCTCTTGTTGCTGACCCTACTGCCAGTGGGAACAGTCTCTTCATATAATCTCTATGAAAACCCCTCATAATTTTGAACATCTATATTAAATCTTCCATTAACCTTCTCTGCTCTAAGGAGAAAAACCCGCAGTTTCTGCAGTCTCTCCACATAACGGAAGACTTTCATCCCTGGAACCATTCCAGTAAATCTCCTCTGCACCCTCTCGAAGGCCTGGACATCCTTCCTAAAGTGCGGTGCCCATTACTGGATGCAATACTACAGCTAAGGCCTAACCAGTGATTTTTGAAGCTTTACCATTACTTCCTTTACATTGTCCCTTTTATTTAGAAAGCAAAGGATTTTTAAGAGACATATTAACTTCAAAGATTTGTGTACGTACACCCCCAGATCTCTCTGTTCCTGCATTCCTTTAAAACGATACCATTTATTCCATATTGCCTCTGCTCATTTTTCCTCCTAAAATGAAACACTTCACACTTCTCTGCATTAAATGTCATCTGCCATGTGTCTGCCCATTTCACCAATCTCTCTCTGTCCTCCTGAAGTCTGTCACTATCCTCCTCACAGTTTGCTACATTTCTGAGTTTGGTGTCATCTGCAAACTCTGAAACGATGCCTCCTTTACCCAAGTCCAGGTCAGTAATCGATCTCAAGAAGAGCAGTGGTCCCAATACCGCCCCCTGGGGGACACCACTGTAAACCTCCCTCCAGTCTGATAAATATCCCTTCACCACTACTCTCTGCTTTCTGTCTCATAGCCAATTTAGTTTCCAAGCTGTCACTGCCCCTTTAATCCCGCTGCCTCCTTATAACCCCTGTAATGATATCAGCAAATAGTGATGATATTTGTCTGTGTTTGATTACTTATGCCTTACAGCATATTTGTCTGTGTTTTTGATAACTTGAGCCTGACCAGCAGAGGTCATGTGAGAGACAAGCAGTCCAGAGGAGTTTTACTTTCAGTTTCATTCTAGATGCATCACAGCATAGTGTGTTCTGTAAAAAGCTGTAGCAAGTCTTGAACAAGACTTTAGATTAAACAACATTCTCTTTCAGAAATGAGTCTTTATTGAACCCAAAAAGAAATCAAAACATGATGTCAGAAGTGGCTGAAAGAGAAAAAATCTGAAGTTAGCAACTTGATGGGACAGTGAAAGCAGTTGTGGCAAGTAAGCAAAATCAGCTCTCCACATATTAGCAAGCCAGAAGAGAACATCGTTGCTTACCATTAGAGAATAGCTAACGAAGTAAAAAATGGAAGGTTTACTCCCACCGGCGACGCTTCAATTGTCAGGTAATGTGGCTGAAAATTGGAGAAGGTTCAAACAACGTTTAGAGTTGTATTTAGCGGCAATCGGAGCTGACGAGAAAAGTGATAAACAAAAATCGTCCGTGTTCTTACATGTCGTGGGTGATGCAGCGCTGGAGGTATATAATAATTTCATATTTGCTGTTGATGGAGACAAAATGAAGCTAGATAAAATAATGGAACAGTTTGAGGCCTACTGCATACCTAAATGCAACGTGACCTTTGAGAGGCACAAATTTTTCACATGTGTACAGAAAATCGGTGAGACTATGGATCAGTATGTGACTGAACTGAGAAACTGGAGCAAATCGTGTGAATTTGGGGGACTCACAGACTCGCTGATAAAAGACAGACTGGTGTGTGGTATTCGAGATAATGGTCTAAGGGAAAGACTGCTAAGAGAGCAAGCTCTCACCTGGGAAAAGCCATAGCACTGTGTAGGGTTACAGAGACTGTGAAGTTGCAGGCAAAGGAGCTGTTCAGTGACAGTAGCTGTAACGTGGATGCAGTGAGAAAGAACGGATACAAACCGTTTAACAAAGAGAGCGCCAATGTGAAAAAAGAGACGTGGCCAGCAAACGAAAATGAAAGAGACAATCGGAAGTCATGTAGTTGATGCGGTACACAGCATCCACCAAGAAAGTGTCCAGCATATGGTAAAACATGCAATAGATGCAACAAAAACAACCATTATGCCCGTTGCTGTAAGAACCAAGCGCAACAAAGCAAGGTCGATACAGTAGATGAAAGCGAGATAGAGGAATTCAATGTAGATGTTGTGTCTGAAAACAAAAAAGAAAGAGACTGGATGTTGACACTAAAAGTGAATGACATACACATTCCATTTAAATTGGATACTGGAGCACAAGTTAATGTGATATCAGAGACCGATTTTAAGAGAATTAGACCCAGACCAAAGTTACATGGAATACAAGTGAAAATGACCGGATACTCAGGTACTGATATACCAGTGAAAGGAAAATGCATTGTCAAAGTAACACACAAGGACAAAGAGCACACGCTAGCATTAATCGTGGTGCCAAAGGATGTGCAAGCCATATTAGGTTTAAAAGCCTGTGAGAGACTGAACCTGGTAAAGAGAGTCCTCATTGTGGAAAGTGAAAGAGAGACAGTCTATGATGAACTGAATGTTGCGTACACACCGGGTAAGCTGATGTATACAGCAGACACGTTGTCCAGAGCTGTTGACCCAAGTGAGCCCGCAAACAGCACAATGGATGAAAAAGTGAACGCCTACGTGGACATGATCACAAGTGCGCTGCCCATAGCAGATGCAAAAATGGAGCTCATAAAGACTGAGACGAACAAAGATGAAACAATGAGACGACTGAGAAAAAGCATCTTGAATGGATGGCCCAACATGAAGCAAGACTGCTCACCTGATATAGCAGAGTGCTGGAACTGCAGGGCGGAACTATCAGTGGTCGAAGACATCATCTACAAAGGAAGTAAAATAGTTATCCCAAAGAGTCTGAGAAGAGAGATGCTAAAAAAGATCCATGGAGGACATCTGGGAATCGAAAAGTGTAAGAAAAGAGCACGAGAGGTGATGTACTGGCACGAATCAACTAAGATGTGACAAATGAGGTGTCAAACTGCACAATATGCCTGAAATATCGAGCAAGCAATCCGGTAGAACCACTAAAGCCACACCCAGCACCAGACAGACCTTACCAGAAGGTAGGTGCTGACCTATTCGTATGTCAAGGGAAGGACTATCTTGTCGTCACAGACTATTACTCCCTGTATCCAGAGGTTTGTAGACTGTACACCACCACTGCAGAAGCTGTGATAAGTATGAAAGCCATATTCTCCAGACATGGCGTGGCAAGCGAGGTCTTCACAGACAACGGACCCCAGTTTAACAGTGCAAATTTCCGACACTTTGCCAAAGAGTGGGACTTTGTCCACACAATGTCAAGTCCTCACTATCCACAGTCCAATGGACTAGTGGAAAAATCGGTCCAGACAGTGAAAAGACTGATGTACAAGGCAAAAGACAGTGGAACTGACTTCTACCAAAGCATGCTTGTATACCGCACAACGCCGCTCGAGTGTGGTATGTCACCAGCCCAACTCCTGATGGGACGTCGGATAAGGTCAAACCTACCCATCCCGGAGAACCTCCTGAAAACAAAAGAGGGGGAGAAAGTGAGGAAGTTCAAAGAGCAACAGAAAGAAAAGCAAAAGTACTACTATGACAGAGGAACACAAAACCTACCTGAACTCCACACTGGTGACCAAGTAAGGTTGAAAGACAAAAGAAACACATGGACTCAGAAGGGAACTGTCCTGAGTGAAGTTCAACCAAGATCATACACCATTCAGACAGATGAGGGTGCTGTTCTGAGAAGAAATCGTCGAGACCTTCTCATGGGACCAGCCACAGCAGGTCAAGAGACTGATACTGGTGAACAACCTGATCACACAGCTGAGAACCAATCATCTGAGGCAACAACTCAGATTCAAGGACAATCAATCAGAAAATCCTCAAGACACGTGAAGCCTCCTGAGAGACTCATTGAGCAAATTTAAGGACTATTGTTAAAGAAGGAAGTAATGTTATCTTATTCTTTCTTCAAGTTCTAGTGTATTGACATATTTCATGTGAACACACAAAGCAAGGGTAAAAAACCTTGATCATGATAATGATAATGTAAGTTCATTAAATGTTGTTAGTTAAAAGTAAAATACTTTTGTTTTAAGAAAGGGAGATGTAATGATATCAGCAAATAGTGATGATATTTGTCTGTGTTTGATTACTTATGCCTTACAGCATATTTGTCTGTGTTTTTGATTACTTGTGCCTGACCAGCAGAGGTCATGTGAGAGACAAGCAGTCCAGAGGAGTTTTACTTTCAGTTTCATTCTAGATGCATCACAGCATAGTGTGTTCTGTAAAAAGCTGTAGAAAGTCTTGAACAAGACTTTAGATTAAACAACATTCTCTTTCAGAAATGAGTCTTTATTGAACCCAAAAAGAAATCAAAACAACCCCAGTGTAGTGGAAGGATATCTTTTCAAACTCCCCCAGAGATCCCATCTCCTGGAATGGTCTCGGAGTGATCCCTGTAGTGGACAGATCCCTGGTCAAACTCCTCCTGTCAAAGGCTCTGAGAATCAGAGGGTGCATCACTTGTCCAAATGGAAATGACAATGTCAGCAACACCTGCCATGGCACAAGCCCTGGCCCTTGGCTGAATGGGATTCCAGCCGTGGCCAGAATGTGGTCGATGCAATGTTCATTCTGAAATGTAGGACTGAAACTTGTAGACCCCGGAAAATGTAACAGAGCACGGCGGGGACCCTGGGTTTACTGCCACCTCCCAATAACCTATTATACGGTTTACAGTCATTTGTGTCCGTAGATTTTGAGTGATGTCCTCTGTACAAGAGACCTGGTTTGGAGAAATTTACAGAACACAACATCCACTTTACAACAACAACTTGAATTTATATAGCACCTTAACGCAGCAACACGTCCCAAGGCCCTTCCCAAAGTTATCACACAGCAGGCCTTTGACCGTGTGTGGCGAGAAGGTCTCTGGCATGTCTTGTGGATGTTCGGTGTTCCTGAGAAACTTGTCAGACTGCTGGAGAACATTTCCCAGAAGTCCCTGTGTGCGCTGGAGTGGACAGGGAACTAGCGGAATGGTTTGGATCAACAGTTGGAGTGAGATAAGGGTGCTCATTGTCACCTGATAGATTTAGGGGGAGAAATTTGGTGTCGCCCCGTTTGGGGCTCAATTATCGGCCGGGCCCAAAGTTTAGCGCCTGGCGCTGATTATCACCGCCGACTGCAAACTTGGCGTTTATCATCCCTGGAGGTGATTGGAGCGCTAAATCAGGTGCTACACATCTGTCTTAAGGCGCAAAGGCCGAGGAGCGAGGCGCTAACTCAGAGTGCGGGTGAAGCGCAGGTGATGTCAGGTAGCAATGGAACACAGACACACTGGCACCGGCCAGTTCTTAAAGGGGAGGGTGGATCTTGCTCTCCAGAAACACCCTGCTCATTGCAGGCTTGAATCTCGGCCTGGACAGACCTGTGCCTAAATTTTCCAGCCAAGGACTATGGAAAGGGTGAGAGAACGAGCTCAGCACTTCAGTGACCGGGCCTTGGAGGCTCTGGTTGGCACGGTGGAGCGCAGAAGAGCTATACTGCAGCCTGAGAGTGGCAGGAGGCCATTGCCACGTGACTACAGAAGAGTCTGGAGGGAGGTGGCTCATCACGTCTCCTCCGGGAGCATGGTGCCCAGGTCCCACAACCAATGTCGCAAAAAGTTCAACGACTTCACTCGGGTGGTCAGGGTGAGTGGCTGTTGTTCAATACCTCTCCATCCCTCCATCTCAACCTCACTTTATGGCCAGAGGGTCTTAAAACCCCAATGCCCAACACTCATCCAACACCTATGGCCATTTAATAAAACACACACGCATATTTCACACCTTGCATACATTAAGGGCTATTCAACTATGGGAGGCACATCAGGAAAGACCATGGCTGCACATTTACTCAGACACCATCCTTTTTCTTGCAGGCCAAGCTATCTCATAACAGGAGACAGCAGCAACAGACGGGTGGAGGGCCGCCTCAGCTGCAACCCCTCAGCGATCTTGAGGCGCACGTCCACAGGATTGTGGCAATCCAGGTGATCAGTCCCGTCGCCCCTGGAGAGGTCGACCACGTTCGGGACAGCAATGGTATGGTCATCAGCTTTCTCTCCTCTCTCATTCCACTTGTCCCTCACAACACCAGCCTTTTACACTTTCAATCCAACTTACTAAATCGCTGCGCTCCTTCCTCCCTTACTGCCCCCCTGTCCTCACGCTAAAGCCACTCTTGTACCTCCCTGCTTTCAGCTGCTGATTCACCAGCTGAGGAGACGAGCCCTCAATCTGCCAGTGGGAGTGAAGCCACAGGCGAGGAGGAAGAGGAAGCCGGAGCTTCAGCGAACCCTCTCCCGAGGAAGCCCATGTCCACACTGGGGCCACATCTTCCCTGGAGGGTAGCAGGGGGGAATGGCCTGATGAAGGTGAAGCTCCGGGACCCAGCGGGTTGCAGCAATGCGATGGGGGTAGGGAAGCTCGCGGGCCCTCTCCCCAGAGGGAGAGTAGGTCAGTGAGTCCTGCTGCACTGGACACAGAGGAGGAGCGGCTCATCTCTGAAATGAACACCCAGGCGGTGGACAGGCACACTCAGCTCATGGGTGCTGTGGGAAGGGTGCCCGAAAGCATTGATGCACTGGCAAGGAGTGTGGAGCACAAAGCTGCAGCACAGGTGGACACCACGTAAATGCTCAGTGCTGCAATTCAGTCACTGGCTGCCGTGATCCAATCTCGGACTGCTCTCGTGCAGTCCCAGATTGAGGCAACGCAAGCACTGACTGCTGCCATCATCACTGCTTTGGCCACATTGCCCCGGGGCTCTCACGGTACCCAGGCCAGCAATCTGTGCTCCAGCAGATTGCTCCAGAAGCTGAGGTACTGCCCCGTGGGAGTGCCAGTGTGTCGGCCGAGCAGAGAGGTGCTTTCCACTCTCAAGATGACAGCATTCCTGCTCTCACCACTGGCACTTCCCCATTGCACTTGCCACCACCTGTAGCCCAGACTGCTGCTGCCCATGCAGAGTTGGTGCAGTCTGCAGCCGGGCCCTCCAGGCCCAGAGCTGGTCAAGGGCGTCCTTCAAGGGCATCTGTAGTCACAGGATCTGACATTCAGCAGCCTTCCACCAGCGTGCTGCAGCCACTGGGGCCCCATTATGGAGGAGCAGTAGAGTGGGAAGGGGGCAAGTGGCCAAGGGAAGGAGATCACCCTCGAAGGGCAAAAGGTAGGAGGTCTGACAAAATGTTGGGAATGTTTTTATTAAAGGCCGAGGTTTGTGTAATTCCTTTTGTTTAGTGTTTTGGCCATTATCTCCAGGTTGTGAGAACCAGTTATGTTAATTGATGATTTGTTGTGTTTGTTTCTATTAGTTTGTCATGAATAAATGACACACACAGAGTTTGTAAAATAAAAAAGATGTTGTATTCAAAATGTACATGTTTGGCCTTTGGAATCATTGCTGCCTCTTCTTCCTCCTCTTCCTCCTCCTCATCTGCTGGTGCACCAAGGCCCGGTGGCATTGGCTGGGTCCTGAGGATTGCCAGGTTATGAAGAATGCAGCACACAACTATGAAGAGGGAGACTCACTCAGGCGAGTACTGCAGGGCTCCTCCTGTGTGGTCCAGACAGTGGAACCGTTGCTTAAGGATGCCGATCGTCTGCTCAATGATGTTCCTGGTGGCGAGATGGCTCTCATTGTACTGCAGCTCAGTAAGGGTGCTGTGGTAATGGAGCCGTGTCATCAGCCAGGTGCAGAGTGGATAACCCTTGTCCCCGAGGAGCCAACCAGCTGGCTGTTGCATTGCCTGGAAAAGCTCTGGCACACCAGTCTGGCGCAGGATGGAAGCATCGTGGCTGCTGCCAGGATAGCGGGCATTGACAGCGAGTATCAGCTTACTGTGGTCACACACCAACTGGACATTTAAGGAGTTGAACCCCTTGCGGTTTCAGAAAACCTCTGCATTTTCATGCGGTGCCCCCAATGCCATATGCGTGCAGTCAATCGCGCCCTGCACCATGGGGAAGCCCGCTATCCTCGCAAAGCACAATGCGGGTTCATGCTGTTTCACCTGGTTCATCGGGAAAGAGATGTACTGGCGTCTCCTTTTATAGATGGTATTTCTGACCTGCCGGATACAGCAATGGACCACGAACTGGGAGATATTGGCAATGTCCCCAGTAGCAGCTTCAAAGAAGCCGGTGGCATAAAAATTCAGAGCCACTGAGACCTTCACTGCCACCGACAGAGACGTCCTGGTCCTCAGTTGAGGCTGCAGATCTGGCTGCAGCAGGTGGCAGAGCTCAGTGACCACCTCCTTGCTGAAGCGCAGCCTGCACATGCACTGCTCCTCAGACAAATGAATGTAGGAGAATTGTTCCCGGAATATCCTGGGAGGGTAAGGTCTCCTGTGCACAGGCCTGTTGGCCCTCCTCCCTCTGGCCATGATTGCCACCCTCTCTCTGTGTCTCTGATGCCTCCGAATCTGCAGGTGCAGGACGACGCCCCGAATCAGTGCAGCCCCCAAAGTCTCTTGACAGTTGAAGTAATGAAGGTCAAATTCAAAAGAACCTGTAAAGTGCTGCTCAGTAGCCGAAACTACTTCACCCAGCGTTGACTCTCTGCAGAAGTTTCTCTCTCTCTCAGAATCTCTCTCTCTCTGTCAGAAGGAGTGGTGCAAAAATGTCTCCCACAAAAAAAGGCAGGAAGAGGGTGCTTTTAAATACTGCTCCCCCAGTCCCTTACCGACTGGAAAACGTTCCAGTCTCCCTGTCGATGCTTGCAGCAGGCGGAAAGGAGGGGGGAGCCACGCAATATCCGGTCCGGGGCACCACCGGGGCGTTGCACGCTGGACTGACGTCAGGATCTGCGGGCGCAGGAGATCGGGGCGGTAGAGTTTAGCGCTGCCGCAAAAATTCAGGTCAATTTCGCGAGCGGCGCAAACATCGCCGTGCCCGAGCACTAGTTGCGTTGCGCCCCATTTGTGCACTCTTAGGGTGCTAACGGGAGGCGCTAAGCAACTGAATTGTTCCCCCTTTATCTATTACTGGAAGCAGTAATGACACTTTCAGTAAAAGATAATATTGGAGGAGGCTCATTATGGGGCAAGATTTTAAACAATCTCAAATTCGCTAATCATTGACTTGATGCAACATCTAAGACAGATTAGCAGAGAATGACTGATAAGGTGTTTGTGGAGAGTAGAGTCATAGAGTCATAGAGTCATAGAGTTTTACAGCACAGAAAGAGGCCCTTCGGCCCATCGTGTCTGCACCGCCCATCCATCCCTGTCCAGTCTAATCCCATTTTCCAGCATTTGGTCCATAGCCTTGTATGCAATGGCATTTCAAGTGCTCATCCAAATGCTTCTTGAATGTTGTGAGGGTTCGTGCCTCTACCACCCTTTCAGGCATTGAGTTCCACATTCCAACCACCCTCTGGGTGAAAAAGTTCCTCCTTAGATCCCCTCTAAATCTCCTGCCCCTTACCCTGAATCTATGCCCCCTTGTTATTGACCCCCCCACTAAGGGGAAAAGTTCCACTTTATCTACCCTATCTATGCCCCTCATCATTTTGTACACCTCAATCAGGTCCCCCCTCAGCCTTCTTTGCTCCAAGGAAAACAACCCCAGCCTGCCCAGCCTCTCTTCATAGCTGAGGCGCTCCATCCCAGGTAAGATCCTGGTGAATCTTCTCTGCACCCTCTCCAAAGCAATCACATCCTTAGAGAAGCGTGCGATAAGAGCACAGCTGTCATCATGGGTGACTTTAATTTACATATTGATTGGACTACCCAAATTAGTAAAAATTCTGAGGAGGAGGAATTCCTGGAATGTTTTCGGGACGGTTATCTGGACCAATATGTCGAGGAGCCGACTCGAGATCAGGCCATTTTAGACTGGGTATTGTGCAATGAGAAGGGACTTATCAGCAATCTTCTTGTACGAGGCCCCTTGGGTCAGAGCGATCATAATATGATCGAGCTCTCAGTCGAGATGGAGAGTGAGGAAATTGAATCAGAGACTAAGGTCCAGAACTTAAATAAAGGGAATTACGAGGGTATGAGACGGGAATTGGGTAAGATTGATTGGGTGGTGTTTCTGGGGGGATTGACAGTGGATAGACAATGGCAAGCATTCAAAGATAGAATGGAAGAATTCCAGAACATGTTTATACCGGTTTGGCATAAAAATAAACCTAAAAAGGTGACTCAACCGTGGATAACGAGGGAAATTAGGGACAGCATAAAATCAAAAAAAAGGGCATATCAACTGGCAAAAAAAAGCACCAGACCGGAAGATTGGGGGCAGTACAGGATACAGCAAAAGAGGACAAAGGGATTAATCAGGAAGGGGAAAATAGAATACGAAAGTAAACTTGCAGCAAACATAAAGACAGACTGCAAAAGCTTTTATCGGTATATCAGGAGCAAAAGACTGGTAAAATCCCAAGTCGGTCCCTTGCAGTCCGATTCGGGAGAATATATAATGGAGAATAAGGAAATGGCTGACCAATTAAACTCATACTTTTGTTCTGTATTCACAAAGGAGGACACAAATAACCTCCCAGGAATATCGGCAAACATAGGGACTAATGAGAGGGAGGAGCTGACAGAAATTAGTATCTCTAGGGATATGGTGTTGGGTAAGTTGAGGGGACTGAAGGCCGACAAATCCCCGGGGCCTGATAAACTACATCCTAGGGTACTTAAGGAGGTGGCCCTGGAGATAGCAGATGCTCTAAGGATCATCTTCCGGAACTCCATTGACTCGGGAACAGTACCCGTGGATTGGAGGGTAGCTAATGTTACCCCAATATTTAAAAAGGGGGGTAGAGAGAAAGCAGGGAATTATAGACCAGTAAGCCTTACATCGGTTGTGGGCAAAATGCTAGAGTCCATTATTAAGGATAAAATAGCGGAGCACTTGACAAATGGGGAAAGGATCGGACAGAGTCAACATGGATTTACAAAGGGTAAATCTTGTTTGACTAATCTGCTGGAATTTTTTGAGGAAGTAACTGGTAAAATAGATGGGGGAGAGCCAGTGGATGTGGTGTACCTTGACTTCCAGAAAGCCTTCGATAAGGTCCCACACAAAAGATTATCATGCAAAATTAAGGCTCATGGGATTGGGGGCAAAGTATTAACGTGGATAGAGAACTGGCTGGCGGATAGAAAACAGAGAGTTGGAATAAACGGCTCGTTTTCGGAGTGGCAGGCAGTGACCAGCGGGGTGCCGCAAGGATCTGTCCTGGGACCCCAGCTGTTCACAATATATATAAATGATCTGGATCAGGGAATTGGATGCAATATTTCCAAATTCGCTGACGACACTAAACTAGGAGGAGGGGTGGGCTCTGATGAGGATGTCAGGAGGCTACAGTGCGATTTGGACAGGTTGGGGGAATGGGCGGATACGTGGCAGATGCACTATAATGTGGATAAATGCGAGGTTATCCACTTTGGGGGTAAAAACAGGAGGGTAGATTATTATCTAAATGGCAATAGATTGGGAGATGGGGAAGTGCAGAGGGACCTGGGTGTTCTTGTGCACCAGTCACTGAAGGAGAGCATGCAGGTGCAACAGGCGATTCAGAAGGCAAATGGTATGTTGGCCTTCATATCAAGGGGGTTCGAGTATAGGAATAGGGGTACCTTACTACAGCTGTACAAGGTGCTGGTGAGACCGCATCTGGAGTATTGTGTACAGTTTTGGTCGCCCCATCTGCGGAAGGATGTTCTTGCCATGGAAAGAGTGCAACGGCGATTCACCAGGCTGATACCTGGAATGGCGGGAATGACCTACGAAGAGAGATTAAATAGTTTGGGCTTGTACTCACTGGAGTTTAGAAGATTGAGAGGGGATCTCATCGAAACATATAAAATTATGGCAGGCCTGGACAGGCTGAATTCAGAGAGAATGTTTCCAATGGCCGGGGAGCACAGAACCAGGGGCCACAGTCTAAAAATAGCGGGCAAATCATTTAAAACAGAGATGAGGAAAAATTTCTTCACTCAAAGAGTGGTGAGCCTGTGGAATTCCCTGCCACAGAGGGCTGTGAAGGCTAATTCAATAAATATTTTCAAGAGAGAATTGGATATATTTCTGAAGGCTAAGGGGATTAAGGGTTACGGAGAAAAGGCGGGGACGGGGTACTGAACTGGTAAGATCAGCTATGATCTCAGACGAAGATCAGCCATGATCTCATTGAATGGCGGAGCAGGCTCGAAGGGCCGAATGGCCTACTCCTGTTCCTATCTCTATGTTTCTATGTTTTCCTATAGTGAGGCGACCAGAACTGCACACAGTACTCCAGCTGTGGCCTCACCAGCGTTTTGTACAGCTCCATCATAACCTCCCTGCTCTTATATTCTATGCCTCGGCTAATGAAGGCAAGTATCCCATATGCCTTTTTAACCACCTTATCTACCTGCTCCACTGCCTTCAGGGATCTATGTACATGTACACCAAGGTCCCTCTGACCCTCTGTACTTCCTAGGGTCCTACCACTCATTGTGTATTCCCTTGCCTTATTTGTCCATCCAAAATGCATCACCTCGCACTTTTCAGGGTTAAATTCCATTTGCCACTTTTCCGCCCATCTGACCAACCCGTTTATATCGTCCTGTAGTCGGAGGCTTTCCTCCTCACAATTTACCACCCCACCAATTTTCGTGTCATCTGCGAACTTACTGATCATACCTTTTACATTCTCATCCAAATCATTTATGTAGATCACGAACAACAAGGGACCCAGCACTGATCCCTGAGGTACCCCACTGGACACAGGCTTCCAGTCACAAAAGCAGCCTTCAACCATCACCCTCTGCCTCCTGCCACTCAGCCAGTTTAGGATCCAACGCGCCAAGGCACCCTGGATCCCATGGGCTGTTACCTTCTTAACCAGTCTCCTATGCGGGACTTTGTCAAAAGCTTTACTGAAGTCCATGTAAACCACATCCACAGCATTTCCCTCATCCACACACCTAGTCACCCCCTCGAAAAATTCGATCAGATTTGTCAGACATGATTTACCCTTGACAAAGCCATGCTGACTATCCCCGATTAATCCTTGCCTCTCCAAGTGGAGATTAATTTTGTCCCTCAGAATTTTTTCCAATAATTTCCCCACCACAGATGTTAGACTCACTGGCCTGTAATTCCCTGGTTTATCCCTGCTACCCTTCTTGAATATATGGATTACCGATTCACAAAAAGACAAAGGTGATGTCATTTGGGAGGCATCGGGAAGATACTGAGATTACAATTGGAGGGGGAGCAGTTGAACAGGTGGAAAAGGTTGTACACCTTGGTGGGTTAGTGTGCTCCTCTAATTCTGGTGCACCCTCGGAGGTCAAACTCCAAACCATCGTCAACTAAGGGAGTTAGGAGGTAAATTAAAAAATAGGACCTCAAAGGTAGTAATCTCAGGATTGTTACCAGTGCCACGTGCTGGTCAGAGTAGAAATAGAAGGATATTTCAGATGAATACGTGGCTAGAGGAATGGTGCAAGGGGGAGGCATTCCAATTCCTGGGACATTGGAACCGGTTCTGGGGGAGGTTGGACCAGAACAAAATGGACGGTTTGCACCTGGGCAGGACTGGGACCAATGTCCTAGGGGGAGTGTTTGCTAGTGCTGTGGGGGAGTGTTTACGCTAAAATGGCAGGTGGTTGGGAACCTGTGCAGGGAGACAGAAGAAAGGGATACAAGGATAGAAGCAAAAGACAGGAAGGAGAAAAGCAAAAGTGGCAGTCAGAATAATCAAGGGTTTAAATCTAACATGGCCAGAGTAAATAATAATTCTAAAATGTCTAAGAGTGTTAAAAAAACAAGCCTGAAGGCTTTGTGTCTTAATGCGAGGAGCATTCATAATAAGGTGGATGAATTAGTTGTGCAAATAGATGTAAACAGATATGTTATGATTGGGATTACAGAAACATGGCTCCAGGCTGACCAAGGCTGGGAACTCAACATCCAGGAGTATTCAATATTCAGGAAAGATAGGCAAAAAGGAAAAGGAGGTGGGGTAGCATTTCTGGTTAAAGAGGAGATTAACACAATTGTAAGGAAGGATATTAGCTCTGATGATGTAGAATCTGTATGGGTAGAGCTGAGGAATACCAAGGGATAGAAAACGTTACTAGGAGATGTATACAGACCCCCAAACAGTAATGCGGAGGTTGGGGATGGCAACAAATGGGAAAATAGAGACATGTGCAATAAGGGCACAGCAGTTATCATGGGTGACTATAATCTACATATAGATTGGGCTAACCAAATTAGTAACAATACTGTGGAGGAGGAATTCCTGGAGTGTATACGGGATGGTTTCCTGGACCAATATGTCGAGGAACCAATTAGAGATCAGGCCATCTTAGGCTGGGTATTAAGTAATGAGAAAGGATTTATTAGCAATCTTTTTGTGCGAGGCCCCTTAGGGCGGAGCGATCATAATATGATTGAATTCTTTATTAAGATGGAGAGTGAAGAATTTGACTCAGAGACTAGGGTCCTGAAATTAAACAAAGGAAACTACGATGGTATGAGGCGTGAGTTGGGTAGGATCGATTGGGGAATGTTACTCAAAGGGTTGACAGTGGATAGGCAATGGCAAACATTTAAAGATCACATGGATGAACTACAGAATTTGTTCATCCCTGTTTGGCATAAAAATAAAACAAAAAAGGTGACTCAACCGTGGCTAACAAGGGAAATTAGGGATAGCATAAGATCCAAGGAGAGGACATATAAATTGGCCAGAAAAAGCAGTAAACCTGAGGATTGGGAGCAGTTTAGGATTCAACAAAAGAGGACAAAGGGATTAATTAAGAGGGGGGAAATAGAGTATGAGAGTAAGCTTGCTTGGAACATAAAAGCTGACAGGAACAGCTTCTATAGATATGTGAAGAGAAAAAGATTGGTGAAGCCAAGCATAGGTCCCTTGCAGGCAGAATCAGGGGAATTTATAATGGGGAACAAAGAAATGGCAGACCAATTAAATACATACTTTGGTCTGTCTTCACAAAGGAGGACACAAATAACCTCCCAGAGTTGTCGGGGAACATAGGGTCTAATGAGAGTGAGGAACTGAAAGAAATCAGTATTTGTAGGGAAATGGTGATAGAGAAATTGATGGGATTGAAGGCCGATAAATCCCCAGGGCCTGATAATCTACATCCTAGGGTACTTAAGGAAGTGGCCCTAGAAATAGTAGATGCATTGCTGGTCATCTTCCAATATTCAATAGACTCTGGCACAGTTCCCATGGATTGGAGGGTAGCTAATATTACCCCACGGTTCAAAAAAGTTGGTAGAGAGAAAACAGGGAATTATAGACCGGTAAGCCTGACATCGGAAGTGGGGAAAATGCTAGAGTCCATTATAAAAGATGTAATAGCAGAGCACGTGGAAAACAGTGACAGGATCGGACAAAGTCAACATGGATTTACAAAAGGTAAATCGTGCTTGCCTAATCTACTGGAATTTTTTGAGGATATTACTGGTAAAATAGATAAGGGAGAACCAGTGGATGTGGTGTATTTGGACTTTCAGAAGGCTTTTGATAAAGTCCCGCATAAGAGATTACCGTGTAAAGTTATGGCACAGGGGATTGGGGGCAAGCTACTGACTTGGATAGAGAACTGCGTTCCTTTAATTCTGACCATGGCACGTCCCCGATTTGAATCCTTCCACCATTGCTGGCCGTGCTTTCAGCTGTCTGGGCCCTAAGCTCTGGAATTCCCTTCCTAAACCTCTCCGCCTCGCCCCTCCTTTAAGATGCTCCTTAAATCTACTTCTTTCACCAAGCCTTTGGTCATCTGCCCCAATATGTGGCTGGGTGGCAAATCTTGTTTGCTAACACTCCTGTGAGTCACTCTGGGACGATTTACTACATTAAAGGTGCTATATAAATACAAGTTGTTGGCTTTGTTGTTGTGAAGAAGACAACAAAGAAGGATTGGACTTGGATCAGCAGCTTTTGGCAGACGTAGTGGGATACGGAAGGCTGAAGATATTTTGGTGAAACAAAGACGAGAGTTTATGAAGCAATATTATCCCCATATTATTATTCAGATCAGAGAGCTGGAACATGAGAAAAGTTGATGAGCAAAAGACACCAGGAGCAGAGATGAATAGTTGGAGAGGAATAACGGGAGTTTCCGGGATGCAAAAATCAGAATGTTGCACACAGAGGCACCTGGAACAAGAAGCCGAGGAAGACCAAGGAAGACCAAGGAGGTGCTGGATAGACAATGTCAGGAGTGACTTATCACAGAAAGGGATACAGGTGAGTGGAGTGGTCAGTCTAATTTAGAACCCACAACATTGGTGTCAATAAATTCAGCCCCATTGTCGCTACTGAGCTGATGGACGAGGATTTAGTAATAATATTAAACTTGTACAGCAACAATGTTATAAACGCAGAGCAGGGCTGAGCCCTTGGGCATGGTGGCAACTCCCAGTAACCTTTTATAAGGTTTAGATTCATTTGGTGCCCCGTAGTTTCTCAATTATATCCTGTGTGTGAGGAATAAACTGAACTTTTTCAGGTTGGCAGGCTGTAACTAGTGGGGTGCCGCAAGGATCAGCGTTGGGGCCTCAGCTATTTACAATATATATTAATGACCTAGATGAAGGGACCGAGTGTAATGTATCCAAGTTTGCTGATGATACCAAGCTATGTGGGACAGTAAGCTGTGAGGAGAACACAAAGAGTCTGCAAAGGGATATAGGTAGACTGAGTGACTGGGTAGTAAGGCGGCAGATGAAGTATAATGTAGGGAAATGTGAGGTTATTCACTTTGGTAGGAAGAATAGAGAAACTGAATATGTTTTTAAATGGTGAGAAACTTTCAAATGTTGGTGCTCAGAGAGATTTGAATATCCTCGTGCAAGAAACACAGAAAGCTGGCATGCAGGTACAGCAAGCAATAAGGAAGGCAAATGGCATGTTGGCCTTTATTTCAAGGGGATTGGAGTATAAGAGTAAGGAGGTATTGCTACAATTGTACAGGGCATTGGTGAGACCACACCTGGAGTACTGTGCACAGGTTTGGTCTCCTTATCTAAGGAAGGATATACTTGCCTTGGAGGCAACAACGTTTCACTAGATTGATTCCTGGGATGAGAGGGCTGTCCTATGATGAGAGATTGTGTAGAATGGGCCGATACTCTCTGGAGTTTAGAAGAATGAGAGGTGATCTCATTGAAACATACAAGATTCTGACAGGGATGGACAGGGTAAATGCTGAGAGGTTGGTTCCCCTGGCTGGAGTGTCTAGAACTAGGGGGCATAGTCTCAGGATAAGAGGTAGGCCATTTTAAACTGAGATGAGGAGGAATTTCTTCACTCAGAGGGTTGTGAATCTTTGGAATTCTCTGCCCCAGAGGGCTGTACATGCTGAGTCTTTGAGTGTATTCAGATTTTGGACCCATGGGGAAGCAAGGGATATGGAGATCGGGCGGGAAAGTGGAGTTGAGGTCGATGATCAGCTGTGATCTTATTGAATGGCGGAGCAGGCTCGAGGGGCTGTGTGGCCTACTCCTGCTCTTATTTCTTATGTTCATATGAATGGGGCGGATGTCAGCTGCTGTTAGATCATTTGAGTTTTTACAAATCTATCTGGAACCATATGTCCTTCTTAGCGATCGGTACCTGTGGAGTGGCTCAGTGTAGTACGGCCCAGATAGTGCCTGCTCCAGCGTATCCTGCCCTTCTCTGGAGATTGCTGTGGTCTCAGCATTGATTGATGAAGCAGTTACATTTATTGTCCATCCCTCGTTGCCCTGAGACGGTGGTGGTGATGGGTCTTCTCCTTGACCCACTGCAGTCCTTGTGGTGATGGTGCTGCTGTATTGAAGCTCAGCAGATAATTCCAATACTTTGACCCAGGGACAATGAAGGAACTGTTCTATATAGTTTAGGCGGGGTGGTGTGTGACATGGCGTGGAACACGGAGGTGATGATGTTCCCACACCGTTGCTGCTCTTGTCCTTTCCAACGATGGAGGTAGCAGTGGAGGGAGGTGCTGTTGAAGTAACATTGGCGAGTTGCTGCAGTGCATTGTATGGGCCATGGACACTGCAGCCACAGTGCATTGGTAATGGAGGGCTGAAGATTAAACCCAGTGGCTGTGAAGCAAACCGACCTGTGCTGGATGGTGTGGAACTGGATAATGGTTTTTAGCTGCAGCTTTATCAACCCAGGCGAGTGTTCCATCACACTCCTGCTGTGAGCGTTATACCTGGAGAGACTTTGATCGGTCAGTAGGTCAGCCAATCGTCAGAGTAGCCAGCCTGGGCCCTGCAATCCAGAGTTACTATGATTGGCCCAGTAACAATACTGGAAGAATTCCTGCTGGCTGGGGTCCTGCTGAGAGTGGTACTATTGAAGGACAGAGATAGTTTGCTGTGCTTTCTTACTCCAGGTGATCATTAGTTGCATTTAAGGGGCATACTGTTTACAACACAGCACCTTGAGAAGCTATCCAGGCACTTGAAACAGCAATATGTAGGGGGAAGCAGACAACAAAGGGATTGGTAGCTTGATCAGAATATTAATCAACTTTCACCCCCGTCCCCCACTGCAGGCAGTGCCTGGGGGGGGGGGGGGGGGGGGGCGGGGGGGGGGAAAGAACGATGGTTATTTGGTTTGCCAAACTGTCCCACATTAACTGGCTTAGATTAATTGAGTATTTCCACTGCCACCCCCTCATTACGATACACTGACTGACTGGATTTACTCTTGCACAAGAAACCACACAACTGAGGAATTGTTTATTAATTACATAAGCAGCACTTAATTAAATCCAGAGAGCAAAGCCATTCGACTACAGCACAGTAATTCATCAGAATCCAGTTTGATTATCAATTTCCAGTTGGGATGAGTAATTTCATCTTAATAAATTGGGACAACTAGTTTACTATCAGACTCCTCAGATAGCTGACACGTTAACATCCTTTGATATTGGAGAGCTAGTCTATTAGATAGAATCGAGATTATAAAGCCACACTTGTGATCTCAGGTGAAGTGTGAGGATGGTGTAGCCTCGACAGGTCAGTGATGGACATTCAGCTGAAGGCTCGGTCTATTCTTCAATGCTCTGCTGCTGGGACCATTCACTATCTACACCATTACCTGTACAAGCTGTCTTCAATCTCACTTCACTTGCTCTTCAGGAAACTCACTGACTAACTGGTGTCGTTATAAAGATTTAGCTAACGGAAGCTCTCACAGCACAAGGGGCGATTTGCCTGGAAATAAACACCACCCTCTACCTACTCTAAAGGACCCCTACAGGTAACAGGTTCATGTCACTACAATACACCCATGCACCTGCTGTAAACATACCGTCGTGTGAAAACACGAACTCACGTTTGGAAATGTCCTGCTCCATTTCACCAATAACCAATCGGAGCCACCTGCTTCAGGTGTCCCTCACTGAAGCAGTTATGTTGGTACTACAGAAGACCTCAAGCTAATGAAGAATTACAGTCCAGAATGCTCAGGTTATGTGTGCAGCCTCGGTGGCTTGAGCCGGCCACTACTGGCAAGGAATACTTTGCATACACGGGCCTGCACTAAAATTATCTTAACTTCCCTGAATGCTGGCGGATTTAGGTCATTGCAATGACCCGTCCTGCAATTCTTGGGGCATTTTCCTCACAGAAACTATGAACAGAGATTAAGGCAGTGATCAAAACCATGGTCAAAATCAGTTGGGTGAGAAATGGAATCACCAGGGGAGCGCCTCAGTGCTTTAGGGCAAGAGTTACATAAGAATTAGGAGCAAGAGTCGTCCATGTGGCCCCTCGAGCCCACTCCGCCATTCACCAAGATCATGGCTGCTCTGATCTTGGCCTCAACTCCATTTTCCTGCCTGTTCCCATAACCCTCGACTCCCCTGTAGCTCAAATATCTATCTCCACCTTGAATATATTCACTGACTCAGCCTCCACAGCACTCGGATACAGAATTACAAAGATTCACAACTCCGGAAATTCCTCCTCATCCTATGCCCCCTAGTTCTGAATTCCCCACGAGGGGAAACATCCTCTCAGCATCTACCCTGTCAAGCCCCCTCAGAATCTTATGTTTCAATAAGATGACGTCTCATTCTTCTAAACTCCAATGAATATAGGCCCAACCTACTCAACCTTTCCTCATAAGGCAACCCTTTCATCTCAGGAATCAACCTTGTGAACCTTCTCTGAACAGCCTCCAATGCAAGCATGTCCCTCCTTAAATAAGCTGACCAAAACTGTATGCAGTGCCCTGTACAGTTGTAGCAAGACTTCCCTACTTGTATACTCCATCCCTTCAAATAAAGGCCAACATTCCATTTGCCTTCCTATTTACTTGCTGTACCTGCTGGCTAACTTTCATGTACGAGGACTCCCAGATCCTTCTGTAATGCAGCATGATGCAGTCTATCTCCATTTAAATAATATTTTACTTTTCTATTCTTCCTACTAAAGTGGAAGACCTCAGTTTCCCACATTATACTCCAGCTGCCAAATCTTTGCCCACTCACTTACCTATCTATATCCCTTTGCAGACTGTCATCCTCAACTTGCTTTCCCACCTATCTTTATAGCATTACAAAGTTGACTACAGTACTGTCCCTCATCCAAGTCATTAATATAGATTGTAAATAGTTGAGACCCCAGCACTGATGCTGTGGCACCCCACCAGTTACAGTTTGCCAATTGCCAAATGACCCATAGAAACAGAGAAGATAGGAGCAGGAGTAGGCCATTCGGCCCCTCGAGCCTGCTCCACCACTCAATGCGATCATGGCTGATCATTCAAATTCAGTACTGGTCCCTGCTTTCTCCCCATATCCCTTTAGCCATAAGAAATATATCCAACTCCTTCTTGAATATATTTAGTGTATTGGTGTCTACTGCCTTCTGTGGTAGAGAATTCCACAGGTTCACCACTCTCTGGGTGAAGAAATTCCTCCTCATTTCCATCCTAAATGGCCTACCCCTTATCCTTAGACTGTGACCCCTGGTTCTGGTCTCCCTGACCATCAGGAACATCCTGCCTGCATCTAGTCTGTCCAGTCCTTTCAGAATTTTATAAGTTTCAATGAGATCCCCTCTCATTCTTCTAAACTCCAGCGAGTACAAGCCCAATCTCTCCTCAGAAGTCATTCCTGCCATCCCAGGTATCAGCCTGGTGACTCTTTGCTGAACTCCTTGCATGGCAAGAACATCCTTCCTCAGATAAGGCAACCAAAGCTGCACACAATAGTCAAGGTGTGGTCTCACCAAGGCCCTGTACAACTGCAGTAAGACGTCCTTGTTCCTGTACTCATACCCTCTTGCTACGAAGGCCAACATACCATTTGCCTTCTTAACCGCCTGCTGCACCTGCATGCTTACCTTCAGCGACTGGTGCACAAGGACACCCAGGTCTTGTTGCACTTCCCCATCTATTGCCATTCAGATTATAATCTGCCTTTGTTTTTGCCACCAAAGTGGATAACCTCACATTTATCCACGTTATATTACATCTGCCATGCACTTGCCCAATCACCCAACCAGGTATTTCTCAGCATCCTCCTCACAGCACACACCCAGCTTTGTGGCATCTGCAAATTTGGAGATATTACATCTAGTTCCCTTGTCTAGATTAATATATATCTAGATCATTAATATATATTGTGAATAGCTGGGGTCCAAGGACCGATCCCTCCGGCACCCCACTAGTCACTGCCTGCCACTCAGAAAAAGAGCCGTTTATTCCAACTCTTTGCTTTCTGTCTGCCAACCAGTTTGCTATCCAAGTCAATACCTTGCCCCCAATCCCATGTGCCTTAACTGTATACACTAATCTTATGCAGGACCTTATTAAAAGCTTCCTGAAAGTCCATTTATCCCAACTCTTTCCTGTTAGCCAATCCTCTATCCATGCTAATATTACCATCAACACTGAGCTCTTATTTTGTGCAGTAACCTTTAACGTGGCACCTTAGCGAATGACTTTTGGAAATCCAAATCACCCTGCTCGTTACATACGCAAAGAATTCATATACATTTGTCAAACACTATTTCCCTTTCATAAAACAGAACATAATAGGAGCAGGAGCAAGCCATTTGGCCCTTTGAGCCTGCTTTGCCATTCAATAAGATCATGGCTGATCTTCTACCTCATCTCCACTATCCCCATATCCCTCAATTCCATTGATAGTCAAAAATCCATCGATCTCAGTCTTGAATACACTGACCGACAGCCTCCACAGCCCACTGGGGTGGAGAATGCCAAAGATTCACCACCCTCAGTGAAGACATTTCTCCTCCTCAGTCCTCAAATGGCCAACCCCTTATCTTTAGACTGTGACCCTGGTTTTGGACTCCCAGCCAGAAGAAACATCCTCCTTGCATCTAGTCTGTCAATCCCCTCATTCTACTAAACTCTAGGGTATATATTCCCAGTCTACTCATGACAAACCCATATCCTAAGAACCCATCTGCTGAACGTTCATTGCACTCCCTCTATGGCAAGTACATCCTTCCTTAGGCAAGATGACCAAAGCTGTACACAATACTCCAGGTGTGGTCTCACAAGGGCCCTATTTAATTGCAGTAAGCCATCTTCACTCATACTCAAATCCTCTTGTAATAAAGGCCAACATACCATTTGCTTTCCTAATTGCTTGCAGTTCCAGCACGTTAACTGATTTGTGTATAAGGACACCCAGGTCCCTCTGAACAAACATATCCCCAATTGCTCCATTAGTTAACTTCACATTTCTCTACATTATATTCCATTTGCCATGTTCTCGCCCACTCACTAAGCCTGTCTAAATCCCCTTGAAGCCTCCTTGCATCCTCCTCAACTGAGTTCTCACCCAGCTTTAGATCAGCAAACCTGGATATATTCTATTTGGTTCCTCATCCAAATCATTGATTAGATTGTGAATAGCTGAGGCCCAAGCACCGATCCTTGCGGTACCCCACTAGTTACAACCTGCCATCCCAAAAATGACCTGTTTATTGCTGTTGTTTTCTGTCCATTAACCAAGCCTCAATCCATGCTAGTATATTACCCCCAATCCCATGAGCTCTAATTTTGTTTAATAACCTACTGTGGCACCTTAGCAAATGTCTGCTGAAAAGCCAAATACACCACATCCACTGGTTCCCCCTTAACTATTCTGCTAGTTACAACCTCAAAAATCTCCAACAGATTTGTCAAACATGATTTCCTTCAAATCTGTGTTGACTCTGCCCAATCCTGTTATTATTTTCCAAGTGCCATGTTGAGTTCAATGAAGAGGGACCAAGGACCAAGGCAGCTGAATTACATTCTAACTTTGTATTTGACACCAACATTATTCTTGCTCAACCACATTTAGTGCACTCCTTCCATGTATTGAAGATGCAATACTTCACCTTTCCCTACATTGAACCCAATGTGCCACTGACCCATGATCCTGGACAATCCATGGCCCAGAACACACTACCCACAGTCCCAGTTTGGGGGGCTTGGATTGAAATTTTTCAATCTGCATCATTGCTGTGGGTCTTGCAGAAGCCCCACAGTCCCCACTATGGATCTACTGGCACCTGTCAGTGGGTGAAACACGATTCTGAGAGGGGTGTGGATAGCACATTTAGTGAGTTGGTCACACCGCAGGTTAAGGCCAGCGTAGACAGTACATGGGTGACCAAAAGGCAGAGCAAGGGCAGGAAGGTAGTGCAGAAATCCCCTGGGGTTGTCTCCCTTAGCAACAGGTTCACCGTCTTAGGTACTGTTGTCGGGGGGGGTGACGCATCGGGGGAAGGCACCAGCAGCCAGGCTCATGGCACCATGACTGGCTCTGTTGCAAAGAAGGGAGGGAAAAAGAGTGGCAGGGCTATAGTAATAGGGGATTCGATTGTAAGGGGAATAGATAGGGGTTTCTGTGGTCGCGACCGAGACTCCAGGATGGTATGTTGCCTCCCTGGTGCAAGGGTCAAGGATGTCTCGGCGCGGGTGCAGAACATTCTGGAGGGGGAGGGGGAACAGCCAGTTGTCGTGATACATGTTGGTACCAACGACGTAGCTAAAAAAAGGGAAGAGGTCCTACAAGTAGAATTTAGGGAGTTAGGAGCCAAGCTAAAAAGTAGGACCTCGAAGGTAGTAATCTCTGGATTACTACCAGTGCCACGTGCTAGTAAGAGTACAGAGAACAGGATAGTTAGGCTAAATACGTGGCTTGAGCAGTGGTGTAAGAGGGAGGGTTTTAAATTTTTGAGGCATTGGAACCAGTTTTGTGGTAGGTGTGACCTATACAAAAGGGACGGTCTACACCTGTGCAGAGATGGAACTGATGTTCTCGGGGTAATTTTTGATAAAGCAGTTCGGGAGCATTTAAACTAGTATGGCAGGGGGCTAGAAACCTATGTAGTGAAATAGAGGAAAGTGAAAGGCAGACAGAAATAAATGGTAAAAGGGTGAGGAACAAAAAACAAAGGGCCAAACTAATTCATAAAAAATGTGAGCATAAAAAAAGCCTGAGGGTTTTATACCTTAATGCGAGAAGCATCAGGAACAAGGTAGATGAATTAGCTGTGGAAATAGAGGTTAATAATTATGATCTAATTGGGATTACGGAAACATGGTTGCAGGGTGAGCAGGGCTGGGAGCTTAACATACAGGGGTATTCAGTATTTAGGAAGGATCGACAAAAAAGAAAGGGAGGAGGGGTAGCATTGCTAGTAAAAGAGGGGATAAATGCAATTGAAAGGAAGGATATTAACTCAGTTAATACAGAATCTATATGGGTGGAGCTAAGAAATAGCGAGGGGCGAAAAACATTAATAGGAGTGGTATATAGGCCTCCAAATAGTAAAATAGAGGTTAGGGAGGGCATCACGAGGGAAATTAGAGAAGCGTGCAATAAGAGCACAGCTGTCATCATAGGTGACTTTAACTTACATATAGATTGGACTAGCCTAATCAGTAAAAATAATGAGGAGGAGGAATTCCTTGAGTGTTTAAGGGATGGTTATCTGGATCAATATGTCGAGGAACCAACTCGGGAACAGGCTATATTGGACTGGGTACTGTGCAATGAGAAGGGACTAATCAGTAATCTTGTTGTACGGGGACCCTTGGGTCAGAGCGATCATAACATGATCGATTTCTCACTCGAAATGGAGAGCGAAGAAATTGACTCAGAGACTAAGGTCCTGAATTTAAACAAGGGGAATTATGATGCCATGAGACGGGAACTGAGTAGGTCTGATTGGACAACGTTCCTGAGAGGACTGGAGGTAGATAAACAATGGCAAACATTTAAAGATAGAATGACAAAATTGCAAAAATTGTTTATACCAATCTGGCATAAAAGGAAATCTAAAAAGGTGACTCAACCGTGGATAACAGGGGAAATTAGAGACAGCATAAAATCCAAAGATAGGGCGTATAAAATAGCCAAAAAAAGCGCCAGAGCGGAAGATTGGGAACAGTTTAAGATAGAGCAACGGAAGGCAAAGGGCATGATCAAGAGGGGCAAAATAGCTTACGAAAACAAGCTGGCGGAAAATATAAAAACTAACTCCAAAAGCTTTTATAAATATATCAAAAGGAAAAGACTGGTGAAAACCAAAGTTGGTCCATTGCAGTCAGATACGGGGGAATATATAATGGGAAATAAGGAAATGGCAGATCAACTAAATGCATACTTTGGGTCAGTCTTTACGAAGGAAGACACAAAAAACCTCCCTGGGATATCGGGAAAAATAGGGACATTGGCAAAGGAGGAACTGACGCAAATCAATATCTCTAAGGATATGGTGTTAAGGAAGCTAAAGGGATTGAAGGTGGACAAATCCCCAGGGCCTGATAACATGCATCCTAGGGTACTGAAGGAGGTGGCCCTAGAGATAGCGGATGCACTAAGGATGATTTTTCAGAATTCATTAGACTCGGGAACAGTGCCGATGGATTGGAGGGTAGCTAACGTTACCCCACTATTCAAAAAGGGGGGTAGGGAAAAAGCAGGTAATTACAGACCTGTAAGCCTTACATCAGTTGTGGGCAAAATGCTGGAGTCCATCATTAAGGATGAAATAGCGGAGCACTTAGCAAATGGGGACAGGATAGGACAGAGTCAACATGGATTTACAAAGGGTAAATCGTGCTTGACTAATCTATTGGAATTTTTTGAGGGAGTAACTGGTAGAATAGATGGGGGAGAGCCAGTAGATGTGGTGTACCTGGACTTCCAAAAGGCCTTCGATAAGGTCCCACATAAAAGATTAGCATGGAAAATTGAGGCTCATGGGATAAAGGGGAAAGTTTTGGCGTGGATAGGGAACTGGCTGTCAGATAGAAAACAGAGAGTTGGAATAAACGGCTCATTTTCTGAATGGCAGGCAGTAACAAGTGGGGTACCACAGGGATCTGTCCTGGGCCCCCAGCTGTTCACAATTTACATTAATGACCTGGATCAGGGAGTCGGATGCAGCATTTCCAAATTTGCAGACGACACTAAACTAGGAGGTGGGGTGGGCTCAGAGGAAGAGACCAGGAAGCTCCAGAGCGATTTGGACAGACTGGGCGATTGGGCGGATAAATGGCAGATGCACTATAATGTGGACAAGTGCGAAGTTATCCACCTTGGGTGCAGGAACGGGAGGGCAAATTATTATTTAAATGGCAATAGATTGGGAGAGGGGGAAGTACAGAGAGACCTGGGTGTTCTTGTACACCAGTCACTGAAGGCGAGCATGCAGGTGCAACAGGCGGTCAAGAAGGCAAACGGTATGCTGGCCTTCATAGCAAAAGGGTTAGAATACAGGAACAGGGATACCTTGCTGCAGCTGTACAGGGCACTGGTGAGACCACACCTCGAGTACTGTGTACAGTTTTGGTCGCCTCATCTGAGGAAGGATGTTCTTGCCATGGAGGGGGTGCAGCGGCGATTCACCAGGCTGATACCAGGAATGGCGGGAATGACCTATGAGGAGAGACTATGTAGTTTAGGGATGTACACACTGGAGTTTAGAAGATTGAGAGGGGACCTCATAGAAGTGTATAAAATTCTGACAGGTCTAGACAGACTGGATGCAGAAGGAATGTTTCCCTTGGCGGGTGAGAACAGAACTAGAGGACATAATTTAAGGATAAGGGCTAAACCATTTAGGACAGAGATGAGGGGGAATTTCTTCACTCAGAGAGTGGTGAACCTGTGGAACTCATTGCCACAGAGGGCAGTGTACGCCAGCTCATTAAATATATTTAAGAGGGAATTAGATATATTTCTACGGGCAAAAGGGGTTAAGGGTTACGGAGAGAAGGCGGGGACGGGATACTGAATTAAAGGATCAGCCATGATCTCATTAAATGGCGGAGCAGGCACGAAGGGCCGAATGGCCTACTCCTGCTCCTATCTTCTATGTATCTATGTATGTATTACCACTAACCATGTGCCACAGTGGCTTTGCTTCTGTAACCATCATCTTTCCATAATTCAGGCCACATCTTGAAACTAGATCAATGAAAAGCAGAGCATTTCTTTCATCAATACTCCTGTCAGAGTTCTGTGCAGCAGCTCAAGCACCACCTGGCTTTAGGAAATCTCTGCCGACTGATCATTGTTAACTCAGGATTCTCCAAAGTCAAACTCAAAGTATCCTGTATTGTCAAAACTAGTTTCTCAGCAACTGAAACTAGACTAGCCAACTGATAATGACCTACCCTCAATCCCCGACTTCCTGTAGAGGTTGTCCCCACAATAAAGGCTCCTTCAGACACCAGTGATTCTGGGGAAAGCCTCTTGTGCAGGAGTTCCACTCCGCACTGTGGGCATCACACCCCACATTGAGTGGGGTGACTGGATTAGTGCTTCCTACAGTTCCAGATCAGTAAGGATAAGAAAGGCCGCGACATCTCCACCCTCAATTGATGTGCTAATACTCCCCCTACTGCTTTATTGAATTGACTGGAGTTTTGATCGATACTGGAACTGGATTCCAGACAGATGCTGGAAGGCTGTTCAGAGCAGCTGCTGATGACCAGGAGTGAGCTTCCCACTGCCGGTCTAGCGAGGCCCAAAACAACCCAACTAGTGGTTGAATAAAAGCAGGAAATAGGCAGGTCAGGCAGCCTCTGTGGAGAGAAACAGAGTTAATGTTTCAGGTCAATGACCTTTCATCAGAATGGGTAAAAGTTAGTGATGTAACAGAGTTTAAGCAAGTACAGGGGCAGGGAAAGGAGTGTGATAGACTTCAAGACAGCCAGGCTGGTGGAATGGGCAGACAGATGAAATTTAACACAAACGTGCAAAGTGAAACATTTGGTAGGAAGAACGAAGACAGGCAATATAAACTAAAGGGTACAATCCTAAAGTGGTTGCATGAACAGAGAGACCTGGGAGTATGTGTGCACAAATCATTGAAGGCGGCAGGGCAGGTTGACAAAGCAATTAAAAAAGCATATGGGATACTGGGCTTTACAAGTAGAGGCATGGAGTACAAAAATCAAGGAAATGAACTTTTAGAAAACACTGGTTTGGCCTCAACTGGAGTATTGTGTCCAATTCTGGGCAGCGCTCTTTGGGAATGATGTGACGGCCCTCGAGAGGATGCATGGAAGAATGATTCCAGGGATGAGGAGGTCAGTTACATGGATGGTGAGAGAAGCTGGGGTTCTTAGAGCAGAGAAGGTTCAGAGAGCAGATTTGAGGGGTTTTCAAAAGCATGAGGCGTCGAGACAGTAGATAGAGGGGCACTGTCGCCATTGGCAGAACGGGCCAGAGCCAGAGGACACAGATTGAACGTTAGTTGTAAAAGATCCAAAGGAGACATGAGGAAAATCCTTTTTTTGTTTTTTTACTCGGAGTGGTTAATAACTGGAATGCACGGTCTGAAAGGTTGGTGGAGGCCGATTAAATCGTGGATTTCAAAAGGGAATTGGATAAGTTACTGAAAGAAATAAATTGCAGGGCTACAGGGAAAGGGCCGAGGAGTGGGACTAGCTGAAGTGCTCTTGCAAACAGCAGGCACGGGCTCAATGGTGACAGCACAGAAGGAGGCCATTCTCTGATTCTATGAACACAAGATCAGGGTTCATGTATAACAGGGTTTTATTGTCCAACAGACACATCTACATTTCCATGGAGCTGCACTCGGAGCCCACCCTGCGGCGATGGTCCATTTTCCACATGGCAACAGTCCCGACCAACAGGGCCACGGAGAGCAGAGCTACCCCAACCGCGACTCCAGGAAGAACACGGGAGGGGGAATCAGCAGCAGCATCTGTGGGGAGAAGGGAGGGTTAGATAGGCACCAGTTACTCCATCACTAGACAGTAGCAGGGGCCTCCTTTACCTTTCTCTTCCTGGTGGATCCCAGCAGCCAATCTCTCATCTTCCAGGAAAACGATGGCTCCATCAGAGGTCACCAAGGACCCAACCCGGTCATCGGCGCTTCTTCGCCTCTCTGGGGGAGACAAGAGTTCAAGGTGGGCAATTCAATGTGCAGCTGTCTGAAGCGCTGAATCAGGTGTACAATCCGATGGCCCAATGCAAAAACCCTCGGGCAGTGAGTACCGGAGAGCTTGGACTGCAGTTAAACACTGTTCCCTCACTGTCAGACTAAGATTCACTCCTGATTCTCAGAAGGAGCCGCATCAACCCGGCAAAGTTTGCAGTCGTTGACGGGTCCAATGGCCAGGCTGGTCTCCTGGGGAAAGAGACCCGTTTTAAGCACGAGTTTGACGAGCGGTTACACTGGACATACACACATTGCCCAGGTCTCCCCGCCCCCAGATATCGGTTCAGTTCCACCCTGGAACTCCTGGTGACAGCAGGATGCTGGATCAATGTTCAAGGCCAGAGGTGGATTCCATTCAGAACCAGTGCAAGATGTGCTCAGAGCCCCTGAGCCAGATTGCTATTCTGCTGTAGACTAACTGGGATAGAGTTGAGCGGGCAGATTGAGGACACTGCTCCTGTGCCCACTGTTGGGCCCAGTGTCCAGATGCCCCACACCCACCCCTCCCCATCAGGGTTCAGTTTCTAGTCAGATCCCAGCTACTTACTGGGGCTGCAGGGAGCCGTGCAGTTCTCTCGGGTGGAAGGGAAGCAAACTTCAGCACTGCAGTGGAAGTGAACCTGGAAAGAGACAGTGCGGTGTGGTCAGTGCCACAGCTCCCAGTCAGGAGATTCATGCTTCTACAGTCAAAGGGTCAACAGGGGCCTCCTCACTGTGAGCAAGACCCAGGGAACAAGTTCAACCAAGAGAGCAAGACTGAAGGAAACTCACCTCCCCGCTCAGAGCCCGGCCCGAAACTCGGTCCCAGAAAGCGAAAGTGCTGACTACAAACCGATTCTGGTGAGTTGGGAACGGCGAATGGGAAGCGGCGTCTACCGGGAGGAGGCGGGTTTTGTAATTGTCTCCAGTAAAGGGGCACCTGGAACAGAGAAAGAGCGGGTTATATGGAGAGGGCACCTGGAACTCCCAACTACAGAGTTACAGCGGCACATCAAAGCAAAGTCCCGAGATTAGACGAGATAAAGAAACCAGTCCATTCAAGTCACCAATCGTCAACCTGGAGCTCAGATTGGTTTGATTATTGGCCGTTCCTTCACCCAGTCCATGTCGCCCCCCTCCCCGATCACCAGCCTGCCCCAAGGTCCCTCACTCGCTGCCTTACCTGCCCACCAGGAGGTCCCATCGGAGCCCCGAATGCGGCTCGGGGGTGGGGGTCGCCCAGCAGTCATTGAGCACCAGCACAAGGGACGGATCGTTCCGGTTCAGGACTCGAACCTCCACAAACACGGGGTCCCGGAGCACACTCAGGATCGGGTAGTCACTGGCCACGTACCAGCTCCGGTAGCCACCATCTGGAAAGAGAAGACGATGAAGGACGGCCACTATTTGGAGAGAGAGCCTGAAGTTGGACACTAACCATCAGCAGCACTCGCTACCTCTCGCTATTCTCAGCTCCAGAACCAGGATCCCGGCCTCAGTGGCAGGCAGTGGCGGAGAAAGGCTGTAAACTCTGGGCTTCACCTGCAATTCAGACTCCTGGCTCCCCTTGTAACTGCACTGGACATGGAGCCTGCAAGAGAACGGACACGGCTGGAGAATTCAGCTCCTCACCTTCTCTACCCGCTCCATGTGCTCCCAGTCTCACCTGAAGGGGCTGTCCCGGGTCACCGATCCCAAAGCTCCATCCAAGATCTCAAACTGACCCAACACATCCGTTTCATAGACGGCGTTCACCCCGTCCAGCTACAAGAGACAGAAGACCATCATTACAGAGAAATTGAGCAAGTCTGCCATTGCCTTATCACATGTAGTGTCTTTAAGGGCCCCCATTGCCCTTTAGACCCCCTCTTTCCCACCCGACTGACAGCCATTGATGGGGCGCCCAGCCCACAATACCTACCCGCTGAGTAGTGCCACACTCAGTGACTGCGAACTGAAAGAGCACAGTGTCTGCAGAGGCCACGGTCGGACTGCACTCCGCTCCGTGTCCATCCTTCAGATGGACCGTTGTCAGGTCTACAGGAGGCAGCGTCAAATCCTTGGAGATGGCGATCAGGACCCGCCCATCCTTGGTGCACACTGCAAGAGAGAGTCAATGAAAGGCGGTTAGTTGCTGCACGGGGAATGGCAAGGGAACCGTTACCGGGAGGGGGAGAAACTCCGCCCAGCGCAGCACCAGCTTCTAGTTTCCTTCTCTCCCCGTCCACACCCCAATTCTCCATCTAATGGAGACGGGTCACCAACTCCATCCCTACTGGACTGGTTACACAAGACCGGCATCAAATCCACAGCCTGTCCGGTCAGTGCCAGCCAGGGACTGATCTTCACTCTGCCCTCCTATCCTGGGGCGCAATTCAACCATCAGAAGTCCCAAGTCGCATAGAGAAGGAAGGAGAGATCCTGGGTCAGGATCTCAATGATCAGACTTTCAAACTGTAGAACTGAACACACTTCCTAAACCCGCCAGCTCCCGGACTGGAGAGGTTGGAGACTCCAGCTGATGTTTCAGGACAGGAGGAGAGAGAGGATACTGTCCAGGGAATCCCCAGTGCAGTTGGATTGCGGCTGGTCCTGGGAAGCCCTGGCCCAGAATAGAGGCGAGCCGAGAATACACCCACCTGGCAGATTGTGGAGTGAATAGAAACACGGCGGCACATCCCGGCTCCCGGCATCAAAGCAGCAGCCTCTCCGCACACACTCACTGCCTTCAATTCCCCCAAACCCGCAGTCTTGGCGGAATTTGGGAGACAGCCAACATTGATCGGCGGGGAGAAGGAGAGAGGGCGGCTGAGATGAACAGATTGTAAGAAAGAACAAGCCCAGAACCCGCAGCCCCTCCATTCTAACAAGCAAGGCTCCCAGGTAAGTGAGGCTGTAGAGCCGACTCCCCCTTTTTATCCCCTGTTTAACCGGCAGTAAATGAATGGTCTCATTGGCCCACGGGCTCCCCATGTGAACCCGCATTCCCACGGGGCACACGGAGATATTGGGGCCTTGTGTTTTCTGCTCCTTGAGTAGAGGGAACTGTGTTTTTTAACAAAATATAGATGTGTATTTATTTGAAGTTGTAAAGTATGATTAAATTTACATCGGTTGAATACAATGTCTGTTCTTTAAGAGGCGGTACATGTTTCTTTCCTTATATTCTGTTTCAGTTCATCAATAAAGAAAGGCTGAACTTGTCTCGTTCCCATAGACCCAGATTGTCCATGTTTATACGGAGTGTGAGAGGTTGCAGTCCCTCTTCCATTATTTGAAGGGGCTGATCCTCGATTTTTGGCTGCACTTCAGTCCCACTCTCCTGATCTACGGCCACCCAGTGCGGAGGGGAGCGGGCGGGTCAGGGACCTCCTCGTGGGACTGCTCCTGGGCCTGGCCAAAGTGGCCATTAACTGGTCCAGGCAGCAGGCGGTCCAGGGGGTCATTCGGCCCACCTCTCTTCCGCGGCCACGTTCACCCCTGGGTGGCCCTGGAGATGGAGCACGCGGTGTCTGCCGGCACGCTCGAGGCCTTCCGAGACCGGTGGGCACCGCAGGCACTGGAGTGCTGCATCACCATAAGGAACAGTACTTTAATTTAATTTGTTCAATTTCCTTTTAACCTTTTTTAAAGTTACAGCACATGGTCATAGAATCATCGAATCATAGAATGGTTACAGCAGGAAAGGAGGCCATTCGGCCCGTCGAGCCCGTGCCGGCTCTCTGCAAGAGCACTTCAGCCAGTCCCACTCCCCCGCCCTTTCCCCGTAGCCCTGCACATTTCTTCCCTTCAGATACTTATCCAACTCCCTTTTCAAAGCTGTGATTGAATCTGCCTCCACCACCCTTTCAGGGAGAACATTCCAAATCTTAACCACTCGCTGCGTAAAAAAGTCTTTCTTACGTGGCCTTTGGTTCTTTTGCCAATCACCTTAAATCTCTGTCCTCCGGTTCTCCACCCTTCTGCCAATGGGAACAGTTTCTCTCTATCTACTCTGTCCACACCCCTCATGGATTTGAACACCTCTATCAAATCTCCTCTCAATTCTCTCTGCTCCAAGGAGAACAACGCCAGCTTCTTCACTCTTTCAACGTAACTGTACTCCAGACTGGGGAATGAGGTTGGTCAGGTGGAGCAAGTTTCAATAGGTGAACATTTAGGGAACAGTGATCATAGTATCATAATGTTTTGGTTAGCTATGAAAAAGGACAGAGAGCAATCTAGAGTAAAAATGTTTAACAGGGGGAAATGCAATTTCAGTGGGATGAGAATGGATCTGGCCCGGCTAAACTGGAATCAAAGATTGGCAGGAAAAACTGTAATGAACAATAGGCTGCCTTTAAAGAGGAAATAGTTCAGGTGCAGTTGAGGTACTTTCCAACGAGGGGGGAAGGCAGGACAACTAAAGTCAGGGCTCGCTGGATGATGAAAGAGATAGAGAATATGATGAAGCAGAAAAAGAGCGAGTATGACAGATGTCAAGTTTCAAATGCATCTGAGAATCAGGCTATATATAGAAAGGTCAGAGGAGAAGTGAAAAATCAAATAAGACGGGAAAAGAGAGGGTATGAGAATAGAATGGCAGCCAACATAAAAGGTAATCCAAAAGTCTTCTATCGGCATATAAGTAGTAAAAGGGTAGTAAGAGGAGTGATGGGGCCGATTAGTAAATTAGTAAAAATTCTGAGGAGGAGGAATTCCTGGAATGTTTTCGGGACGGTTATCTGGACCAATATGTCGAGGAGCCGACTCGAGATCAGGCCATTTTAGACTGGGTATTGTGCAATGAGAAGGGACTTATCAGCAATCTTCTTGTACGAGGCCCCTTGGGTCAGAGCGATCATAATATGATCGAGCTCTCAGTCGAGATGGAGAGTGAGGAAATTGAATCAGAGACTAAGGTCCAGAACTTAAATAAAGGGAATTACGAGGGTATGAGACGGGAATTGGGTAAGATTGATTGGGTGGTGTTTCTGGGGGGATTGACAGTGGATAGACAATGGCAAGCATTCAAAGATAGAATGGAAGAATTCCAGAACATGTTTATACCGGTTTGGCATAAAAATAAACCTAAAAAGGTGACTCAACCATGGATAACGAGGGAAATTAGGGACAGCATAAATTAAAAAAAAAGGGCTTATCAACTGGCAAAAAAAAGCACCAGACCGGAAGATTGGGGGCAGTACAGGATACAGCAAAAGAGGACAAAGGGATTAATCAGGAAGGGGGAAATAGAATACGAAAGTAAACTTGCAGCAAACATAAAGACAGACTGCAAAAGCTTTTATCGGTATATCAGGAGGAAAAGACTGGTAAAATCCCAAGTCGGTCCCTTGCAGTCCGATTCGGGAGAATATATAATGGAGAATAAGGAAATGGCAGACCAATTAAACTCATACTTTGGTTCTGTATTCACAAAGGAGGACACAAATAACCTCCCAGGAATATCGACAAACATAGGGACTAATGAGAGGGAGGAGCTGACAGAAATTAGTGTCTCTAGGGATATGGTGTTGGGTAAGTTGAGGGGACTGAAGGCCGACAAATCCCCGGGGCCTGATAAACTACATACTAGGGTACTTAAGGAGGTGGCCCTGGAGATAGCAGATGCTCTAAGGATCATCTTCCGGAACTCCATTGACTCGGGAACAGTACCCGTGGATTGGAGGGTAGCTAATGTTACCCCAATATTTAAAAAGGGGGGTAGAGAGAAAGCAGGGAATTATAGACCAGTAAGCCTTACATCGGTTGTGGGCAAAATGCTAGAGTCCATTATTAAGGATAAAATAGCGGAGCACTTGACAAATGGGGAAAGGATCGGACAGAGTCAACATGGATTTACAAAGGGTAAATCTTGTTTGACTAATCTGCTGGAATTTTTTGAGGAAGTAACTGGTAAAATAGATGGGGGAGAGCCAGTGGATGTGGTGTACCTTGACTTCCAGAAAGCCTTCGATAAGGTTCCACACAAAAGATTATCATGCAAAATTAAGGCTCATGGGATTGGGGGCAAAGTATTAACGTGGATAGAGAACTGGCTGGCGGATAGAAAACAGAGAGTTGGAATAAACGGCTCGTTTTCGGAGTGGCAGGCAGTGACCAGCGGGGTGCCGCAAGGATCTGTCCTGGGACCCCAGCTGTTCACAATATATATAAATGATCTGGATCAGGGAATTGGATGCAATATTTCCAAATTCGCTGATGACACTAAACTAGGAGGAGGGGTGGGCTCTGATGAGGATGTCAGGAGGCTACAGTGCGATTTGGACAGGTTGGGGGAATGGGCGGATACGTGGCAGATGCACTATAATGTGGATAAATGCGAGGTTATCCACTTTGGGGGTAAAAACAGGAGGGTGGATTATTATCTAAATGGCAATAGATTGGGAGATGGGGAAGTGCAGAGGGACCTGGGTGTTCTTGTGCACCAGTCACTGAAGGAGAGCATGCAGGTGCAACAGGCGATTAAGAAGGCAAATGGTATGTTGGCCTTCATATCAAGGGGGTTCGAGTATAGGAATAGGGATACCTTACTACAGCTGTACAAGGTGCTGGTGAGACCGCATCTGGAGTATTGTGTACAGTTTTGGTCGCCCCATCTGCGGAAGGATGTTCTTGCCATGGAAAGAGTGCAGCGGCGATTCACCAGGCTGATACCTGGAATGGCGGGAATGACCTACGAGGAGAGATTGAATAGTTTGGGCTTGTACTCATTGGAGTTTAGAAGATTGAGAGGGGATCTCATCGAAACATATAAAATTATGGCAGGCCTGGACAGGCTGAATTCAGAGAGAATGCTTCCAATGGCAGGGGAGCACAGAACCAGGGGCCACAGTCTAAAAATAGCGGGCAAATCATTTAAAACAGAGATGAGGAAGAATTTCTTCACTCAAAGAGTGGTGAGCCTGTGGAATTCCCTGCCACAGAGGGCTGTGAAGGCTAATTCAATAAATATTTTCAAGAGAGAATTGGATATATTTCTGAAGGCTAAGGGGATTAAGGGTTACGGAGAAAAGGCGGGGACGGGGTACTGAACTGGTAAGATCAGCTATGATCTCAGACGAAGATCAGCCATGATCTCATTGAATGGCGGAGCAGGCTCGAAGGGCCGAATGGCCTACTCCTGTTCCTATCTCTATGTTTCTATGTTTTCTATGATTAGGGACCAAAAAGGAGACCTATTCATGGAGGCAGAAGGTATGGCTGAGGTACTAAATGAGTACTTTGCATCAGTCTTCACCAAGGAAGAGGATGCTGCCATAGGCATAGTAAAGGAGGAGGTAGTGGAGATAGTTGATAGGATAAAAATTAATAAAAAAGAGGTATTAGAAAGGCTGGCTGTATTTAAAGTAGATAAATCACCAGGAGTGGATGGGATGCATCCTAGGATGCTGCGGGAATTTAGGGAGGAAATCGTGGTGGTACTGGCCATAATCTTCCAATCCTCCTTAGATACGGGGGTGGTGCCATAGGACTGGAGAACTGCAAATTTTATTCCCTTGTTCAAAAAAGTGTGTAAAGATAAACCCAGCAACTACAGGCCATTCAGTTTGACCTCGGTAGTGGGGAAGCTTTTAGAAACGGTAATCAGGGACAAAATTAACAGTCACTTGGACAAGTGTGGTTTAATTAAGGAAAGCCAGCACGGATTTGTTAAAGGCAAATCGTGTTTAACTAACTTCACGAGTTCTTTGATGAGGCAACAGCGAGGATTGATGAGGGTAATACAGTTGACGTAGTGAACATGGATTTCAAAAAGGCGTTCGACAAAGTGCCACATAATAGGCTTGCCAGCAAAGTTGAAGCCCATGGTATAAAAGGGACAGTGGACATGGATACAGAATTGGCTGAGTGACAGGAAACAGAGGGTAGTGGTGAACGGTTATTTTTTGGACTGGAGGAAGGTATACAGTGGTGATCCTAAGGGGTCGGTTCTAGGACCACTGCTTTTCTTGATACATATTAATGACTTGGACGTGGGTGTACAGAGCACAATTTCAAAATATGCAGATGAGACTAAACTTGGAAGTATAGTGAACAGTGAGGAGGAGAGTGATAGAAGTCAGGAAGACATAGACAGGCAGGTGAAATGGGCGGACACGTGGCAGATGAAATTTAACGCAGAAAAGTGTGAAGTGATACATTTTGTTAGAAAGAATGAGGAGAGGACATATAAACTAACTGGTACAATCCTGAAGGGGGTGCAGGAACAGAGAGACCTGGGGGTATGTGTGCACAAATCATTGAAGGTGGAAGGACAGGTTGAGAAAGCAGTTAAAAAGGCTTACGGGATTCTGGGCTTCATAAATAGAGGTATAGAGTACAAAAGTGTGGAAATTGTAGTTGACTTTAAATTGGCAATTGCCAGTAATAAGAAGAGTCAGCTCCACAAGTGTCCCTCTTAAGGAGGCAGCACCAATAGAATTTAGACACCAAGGCCTAGAAATTCAGTATAGCCACGTTTGGGGCGCTACGGCATGGCGTTCGCTAACTTTTGCGCCCGGCGCAACTTAGCACCACCTTCGCCGATATTCAGTTGCATCGCCCCAAGAGGTTGCTGCTGCACTAAAGCAGGCGATGCATGACTATCATTAGGCGCTAAGCCGGCGATCCAGGGCGCAAACACCGAGGGTGGGCGCAGCGCAGGTGCGGCGAGTTGCTCATTGAGGGCAGACAGTCAGGCGCCGGTCAGCACTTAAAGGGGGAGGGTGGAATTGCTTGGCTGCCACGCCCTGCACACTGCAGCCCTAAGGCAAGGCCTGAACACTGCTTCTGGAACAGCTCCATGCCCAGGAGAATGCAGAAGGCCAGGGAGAGAGTGCAGCGCTTCGGCGAGGGTGACCTGAGGCTGCTGGTTGGTGCAGTGGACCGCAGGTGCCATATCCTCTTCCCTGAGGGTGGCAGGAGGCCGCTGCCCGCCGAATATCGGAAAGCATGGAGGGATGTGGCAAACAAGGTCATGTCCAACAGCGTGGTTGGCAGGACACCAACCCAGTGCCGGAAAAAATTCAACGTCCTCACTCGGGTTGTCAGGGTGAGTACCCTTTCCAGTATCCTCCTCATCCCTGCATGTGCACCTCACTTTATGGCCAAACGAGTCTGAAAGCTCTAATGGCCAGCCCTCATCCAGCAGCTATGGGACTGTCATGAAAAGCACTTGCACATTCAGGACTTTAGACACTGTCAGGGCTATTCGACCATGGGAGGCAGTGCGGGCAATATCAGGGCTTGACACTGCACTTAGAGGCGGTCCTTTCTCTTGCAGTCCAAGCTGGCGCATAACAGAAGACAGCAGCGACAGACCGGGGGAGGCCGTCCTGACCTGAAACAGCTGAGCGACCTCGAGCAGAGAGTGGAGCAGATCATGGCAGGCCGGCTGAGTGGCCCCGTCGCCACTGGAGATGCTGACCCTGTTCTGGGCACCAATGGTAAGGTCATCACCTTTTTGACCTCTCCCTTTCCACTTGCGCCTCACACCAGCATCCTTTGCCACTATCGAACCAATGCAGTGCACAGCAGCTCTCATGCCTCCCTCGCTGCCGCCCTGTCCTCACTCTAAAGCAACTCTTGTGCCTCCCTGCTTTCAGATGGTGACTCGCCAGGTGAGCAGGCGGCCCCTCAAGCTGACACTGTGTCCGAGTCAGACATAGAGGAGGAGGAAGAGGTGATTGGGCAAAAGATCCATCTGTGTGGAGTTTGCACATTCTCCCCGTGTTTGCGTGGGTTTCCTCCGGGTGCTCCGGTTTCCTCCCACAGTCCAAAGATGTGCGGGTTAGGTTGATTGGCTATGATAAATTGACCCTTATTGTTAGGGGGATTAAATACGTGGGGTTACAAGGATAGGGTGGGATATGTGTTGGTGTAGGGGTTACGGGGATCGGGTGGGATATGTGTCGGTGTAGGGGTTACGGGGATCGGGTGGGATATGTGTCGGTGCAGGCTCGATGGGCCGAAATGGCCTCTATCTGCACTGTGGGGTTTCTGTGATTCTGTGATTCTGTGAAAAGCATGGCAGATGCAGTATAATGTGGATAAATGCGAGGTTATCCACTTTGGTGGCAAAAACAGGAAGGCAGATTATTATCTGAACGGCAATAGATTGGGAGAAGGGGAAGTGCAACGAGACCTGGGTGTCCCTGTGCACCAGTCGCTGAAGGTAAGCATGCAGGTGCAGCAGGCGGTTAAGAAGGCAAATGGTATGTTGGCCTTCATAGCGAGAGGGTTCGAGTACAGGAACAAGGATGTCTTGCTGCAGTTGTACAGGGCCTTGGTGAGACCACACCTTGAGTATTGTGTGCAGTTTTGGTCGCCTTATCTGAGGGAGGATGTTCTTGCCATGGAGGGAGTGCAGTGAATATTCACCAGACTGATACCTGGGATGGCAGGAATGACATATGAGGAGAGATTGGGTCGATTGGGCTTATACTCGCTGGAGTTTAGAAGAATGAGATGGGATCTCATTGAAACTTATAGAATTATGACAGGACTAGACAGACTAGATGCAGGAAGGATGTTCCCGATGGCCGGGGAGTCCAGAACCAGGGGTCTCAGTCTAAGGATAAGGGGTAAGCCATTTAGGACAGAGATGAGGAGGAATTTCGTTACCCAGAGAGTGGTGAACCTGTGGAATTCTCTACCAGAGAAGGCAGTGGAGGCCAATTCATTAAATATATTCAAGAAGGATTTAGATATATTTCTTAAGGCTAAAGGGATCAAGGGGTATGGGGAGAAGGAAGGGACAGGGTACTTGATATACCTATCAATTCGTCCAATAAAAGGCGACGAGTTAGGAACGTAACTAAAGGTTTTTATTGACTAAATAACAAAGCCCACCCTCGTGGGTGATCGGGTCCAACAAGGAGGAATACCAGCCAGTCGACTACCTTTATACCTGGGCAGGTAGGTGGAGCCATGGGCGGAGTCGGAGGTGGTCAGCCCAGGTATAACAGCGCGACAAGAGGCGACCTCGTATCGTGATACAACAGTGATAACGGTGATAACAATACAACAGTGATAACTATAGTGTAACGATAAAAGTGGTTTACCACAGTACTGAATTTGGATGATTAGCCATGATCTCATTGAATGGCGGAGAAGGCTCGAGGGGCCGAATGGCCTACTCCTGCTCCTATCTTCTATGTTTCTATGACTGTCTGCGAGGGGCGCTGCTGTAGATGAGGCTGCAGTACCGGCGACTGTCGGCGAGGGGGCGCTGCTGAAGATCAGGCTGCAGTACCGGCGACTGTCTGCGAGGGGGGCGCTGCTGTAGATGAGGCTGCGGTACCGGCGACTATCTTTTTTTTTATTCATTGATGGGATGTGGGCGTTGTTGTGTCGGTACCTTTCTACCTAGACACAATTTAGGACTCAGAGATTCAAACATGAAGTGCTTTATTGGAAGGAAAGGAAGTTCTGGAAAGTTCCGAACAAAGAGAGCTAAACTTAACAGAGAACACCCAACCATTTATCTCCTGTGACAGCGGCACCACAGGTGGGAGGAGAACACAAAATACATAACATTTCCTCCCCTCTGAAATGGAAGGTCCACATTATTCCTCAACAGGTAAGTTACTTTCATTGCACTCAACGAACCTAGGGTAGAGGTAGACTGCCTCAACCCCTGACTTTACCCTGGGGTTTATTCTGCCCCAGTCTTGTGGGTAAGTCACTAAGCCTACAGATCCAAGCGTCTTGGAGGCCGCCGCTCTCTGACAGGATACCGGCGGTCATCGCTGGCTTCCACAGCAGTAGGCATTGACACAGGCCTGGATGGAGAAGGTGCCTGTGTCAGTCGAAAGTCAGGAGTTTGCACAGGTGGAACAGTCTCTTTGACTTCCTGTGTTGGAGAAGAGCACTGTGGCAAAGGATGCTGGTTTGCGGTATCATCCGGAAACAGTTCAGGCCAAACAGCCGTTGGAGCCTCTGTGGCTGTCTCTGCTCCTACCAACAGTTGATCTGTGTGTCTTCTCCAGACGACGTCCTCAGCAGTCTCAACCGTGTAAGACACAGGGCCCGTCTGCACGATCACCGTAGCAGGAACCCATTTCGGTCCAGTGTTGTAGTTTCGAGCTAGGACGTGCTCTCCCGGATGAAACCGTCTCTCCTTGGCTCTTTTCTCTCTCTTTTCAACTGGAGCTTGTTGTTGACGATGGACAACCTGCTCTGCCCTTGGAGGTTTGAGTAAGTCAAAACTTGTCCGCAACTGCCTCTTCATCATGAGCGAAGCGGGGGAAGTTTTGGTTGTGGCATGCGGCTCGTTCCTGTAGGACAACAGGAAGCTGTTCAGACGTTGGTGGATTGTGTCCTGACCTTGCGATGCCTTCAAGGCGTGCTTCAAAGTTTGCATGAACCTTTCTGCCTGGCCGTTAGTAGAGGGATGATAGGGCGCAGACCTGATGTGTTGGACACCATACACATGCAGGAAGGTTGCAAACTCCTGTGATACAAATTGTGGACCGTTGTCACTTACGAGTTGTTCCAGTGAGCCATAACGGCTGAACATCTCACCAAGTTTCTCAATTGTTTTCTCTGCCATGGTAGACCTCATTACAGCGACCTCCGGCCACTTGCTACGAGCATCTACAACCACCATAAACATCTTCTCTTCGAAAGGACCGGCGAAGTCCACATGTACTCGCTGCCACACTTCTGCAGGCCAATCCCAGGGGTGTAGGGTTGCCAGCTGTGGAACATTCTGGACCCTTTGACATGGGGAACATGTTTTGGCTTTCTCCTCAATATTCCCATTGAGACCTGGCCACCAGAAGTAGCTTCTTGCCATTTCCTTCATCCGAACCATCCCACTGTGGCCTGTATGAAGTTGTTGCAGTATAGATTCCCTCAGAGGTGGCGGAATGATGACACGGCATCCCCAAAGAAGACAACCTGCCTGGATGGAGAGCTCATTTCTTTTTGAAACGTAAGGTTTCAAACTAGGAGAATCTCCTATAGCTCTCCCTCGAATGACATCGTCCATTACCTCAGACAGGACTGGATCGTTGCGGGTGTACCTTCGCACCTGAACTGCAGTGACAGGTGCTCCCTCCACTTGTCTAAAGTAGAAGATGTCTATCTGACGAGGCTCTGGGGGAGTAACAGGCAAGGGTAGCCTCGAGAGACCGCCTGCGTTGCTGTGCAAGTCTGATTTGCGATATTTGATGTCGTATGTGTGTCCTGGCAACAGTAAAGCCCACCTTTGCATCCTGCTTGCAGCGAGAGACGGAATTCCGGTGTGGGGCCCGAAGATTGAAGTCAATGGACGGTGGTCTGTCAGGAGTGTGAACCTTCTCCCAAACAGGTACTGATGAAATTTTCGAATTCCAAAAACGATTCCCAAGGCCTCGCGCTCGATCTGCGCATAGTTACTCTCGGCCTTGTTCAAGGTGCGTGATGCAGAGGCGATAGATTTCTCTTTACCCAAAGGCATGATGTGGGATTTGACTGCTCCCACACCATCTGGTGATGCATCACATGCTAGCTGCACGGGTCGCTTTGGGTCGAAGTGTGTCAGGACCTCCGATTTCAGCAATGCTTTCTTTGCTTGGGCGAAAGCTTCGTTGCACAGTTCAGTCCATTTCCATGTTTTGCCTTGACATAGCAACTGATGTAACGGCTTCAGCAATGTTGCTAAGTCTGGAATAAACTTCCCATAGTAGTTAAGTAGCCCCAGAAATGAACGTAACTGGCTCGCATTCTGGGGTGCTGGGGCCTCCACGATCGCCTTGACCTTTGAAGGCGCCTTATGCAGGCCAGTAGCGTCAATCACATGCCCCAGGTACTCAACTGAAGACTGAAAGAATTCACATTTGTCTTTACGAACTCTGAGTCCGTACTCTTTCAGTCGTTGTAGTGTCGCATCCAAGTTCAGAAGATGATCCTCCTCATTTGTCCCAGTGACAAGGATGTCGTCCAGGTAGCACTGGACTCCTGGCAGTCCACTCAAAATCTGATCCATTGCCCTTTGGAATAGAGCAGGGGCCGACGTAATTCCAAACGGAAGACGGCAGTACCTGTACAGCCCTTTGTGTGTCACAATTGTCAGCAGCTCCTATGATTTGTCATCGACATGCATTTGTAGATAAGCCTGGCATAAGTCTATTTTGCTGAACTTTGGCCCTCCAGCCAGGCCCGTAAAAAGATCATCAATGAGGGGAAGAGGGTACTGTTCCGCAAACAGCACCGGGTTAATAGTCACTTTAAAATCCCCGCAGATTCGAACAGATCCATCCTTTTTCAGGACAGGAACAATGGGTGTGGCCCATTTGCTCATGCTCACAGGCTCCAGGTCTCCATTCTCGACTAAGGCCTCCAAGTTAGCCTCAACTTTTGGCCTAATTGCATAGGGTACAGGTCGGGCTTTGTGAAACTTCGGCTTGCTGTCAGGTTTAATGTCCAGTCTCACGCTGATCTTTTTCATGCTCCCAAGTTCCCCATTGAAGAGTTCTGCATGTTTGTTTAACACTGCAGTCAGACCTGACTCCCCTTTTGACATCATGCGGACTGCAGGCCAGTCCAGCGTGATTTTCTCTAGCCACGCACATCCCAGTAGCGATGGGTAATTTCCCTTTACCACATATAGTGGCAGTTTTGCAGTCTGTCCGTTCAATTTAACTGTCACCTCAATGACGCCTCTCATGGCCACAGGTTCGCCGGTATACGTCTTTAGCACAATGTTTGTCGGCTGAAGGGTAAGATGCTTTAGCATTTTGTTGTAGACAGTTTCTGAAACAAGGGACACAGCCGCGCCTGTGTCCACCTCCATCCGCACTGATTGTCCCTCCACCAGTGGTGACACCCAGTAGCCATTTGAATCACCTGCAACCGTCAGTATGTGCACCTCTTCCTCCTCAGAGGTGTCGCTCCCCTCTGTTTTGCTTGTTCCATCATACTGCACTGAATGAACACTCTTTTTCCTCTCTTGTACAAATACAGACATTTTGCTTCCATGCTTCCCAGCTCTGTCTGTTCTTTTTTTTACCTCTACAGGCGCGTTCAATGTGACCCTTTTTGCCACAATTTTGGCATTCCAGGTCCGTACACCAGCAGCCATTAGCGTGATGGCCCATTTTCCCACAACGGCAACATGTGCCGTTCCGCGCACCTTTAGGCTCAGACGACACCTTGTGAACTCTCCCTGTTGAACTCGACTGGTGAGCCTCCTTTTCTGCCATCTCCATGGAGACACTAACTTCAATGGCCTTTTCAAGAGTAAGGTTGTCCTCAGTAAGAAGGCGCTTCTGTGTGGCTGCATTTTGCAGACCACACACGAGTCTGTCTCTAATGGTGTCCTTCAGCACCTCCTTGAACTCGCAGTGTTCTGATAACCTTTTTAAAGCAGCAATAAACATCGTCACTGATTCCCCCTCCTCTTGATTCCGTTTGTGAAATCTAAATCTCTCAGCAATAACCAGAGGTTTTGGTGAAAAATGTGCTCCAAGAATTTCCACTAGTTGCTTATATGTTTTAGTTCCTGGCTTATCTGGCTGCACGAGGCTGCGAAGTAAATTGAATGTCTTCGGCCCGATTACACTCAAAAAGGTAGGCACGACCTTTTCATTTGCCACCGCATTCGCCAATACAAAATAGTCAAAACGTTCCGTATATGCGCTCCATTGCTCCACATTTTCATCAAAATCACCGATGTTTCCTAATATAGTAGCCATCTCACGTTTCAAATTAAAATTTCTGTTTACTCGCTGCACCCGTAACGTACACAGATTCATCCGCTCCTCGTTGCCACTTGTTGTGTCGGTACCTTTCTACCTAGACACAATTTAGGACTCAGAGCTCAGAGATTCAAACATGAAGTGCTTTATTGGAAGGAAAGGAAGTTCTGGAAAGTTCCGAACAAAGAGAGCTAAACTTAACAGAGAACACCCAACCATTTATCTCCTGTGACAGCGCCACCACAGGTGGGAGGAGAACACAAAACACATAACAGGCGTCGCTGGCTGGCTTGGCCTGCATTTAGTGCCCATCCCTAATTGCCCTTAAGAAGATGGTGGTGAGCCACCTTCTTGAACCGCTGCAGTCCATATGGTGTAGGTACACCCACAATGCTGTTAGGAAGGGAGTTCCAGGATTTTGGCCCAGTGACAGTGAAGGAACGGCGATACAGGTCCAAGTCAGGATGGTGTGTGGCTTGGAGGGGAACTTGTAGGTGGTGATGTTCCCATGCGTCTGCTGCCCTTGTCCTTCTAAATGGTAGAGGTCGCGGGTTTGGAAGGTGCTGTTGAAGGAGCTTTGGCGAGTTGCTGCAGTGCATCTTATAGATGGTACACACTGCAGCCACAGTGCACCGGTGGTGGAGGGAGTGAATGTTGAAGGTGGATGGAGAGCCAATCAAGCAGGCTGCTTTATCCTGAATGGTGTCGAGCTTCTTGAGTGTTGTTGGAGCTGCACTCATCCAGGCAAGTGGAGAGTATTCCATCACACTCCTGACTTGTGCCTTGTAGATGGTGGAAAGGCTTTGGGGAGTCAGGAGGTGAGACATTCGCTGCAGATTTCCCAGCCTCTGGCCTGCTCTTGTAGCCACAGTATTTATATGGCTGGTCCAGTTCAGTTTCTGATCAATGGTAACCCCCAGGATGTTGATAGTGGGGGATTCAGCGATGGTAATGCCATTGAATGTCAAGGGGAGATGGTTAAAGTCTCACTTGTTGGAGATGGTCATTGCCTGGCACTTGTGTGATGCGAATGTTACTTGCCACTTGTCAGCCCAAGTCTGAATGTTGTTCAGGTCTTGCTGCATATGGACACGGACTGCGTCAGTATCTGGCGAGTCTCGAATGGTGCTGCACAGTGTGCAATCATCAGCGAACATCCCCACTTCTGACCTTATGATGGTGTCGAAGTCTCGGCTCCCGAGTAAGACTCTTAAACACAAAGTATCGTTAAAGACAGGCTTTATTTGCTTGCAAGGGAAGAGTTGTGTAGACAAGGGCTACATCAGACCTCTTCAAAGTAATACAGGAGTTGTAGTATATTTATACAGTACAGAAGCAAAACAGGCTTTCTATGCCACATGACATAGTATTGAATCATAACTGATAAGTTATGTTAATTAATGATTTGTTGTGTTTGTTTCTATTAGTTTGTCATGAATAAATGACACACAGTTTGTAAAACAAAAAGTTGTTGTATTCAAAATGTACATGTTTGGCCGTTGGAATCATTGCTGCCTTGGCCAGCTATAGGGATTGCGGGTTGCTTTTGATCATGTTGTTCTCTATGCCAGAAACCATTTCCTGAGTAGGGGCCTAGCGGCGTCTTGTTATCAGCCATCGATGGACGGCCCTTGCAGTTTCAACATTGTTGCTGATCATCCTCCTCTTCCGGTGGTGCACCAATCCCTGGTGGCATTGGCTGGGTCCTGAGGATTGCCAGGTTATGAAGAATGCAGCAAACAACTATGAAGAGGGAGACTCGCTCAGGCGAGTACTGCAGGGCTCCTCCAGAGTTGTCCAGACAGCAGAACCGTTGCTTGAGGACGCCGATCGTCTGCTCAATGACGTTCCTGGTGGCGAGAAGGCTCTCATTGTACCACAGCTCAGTACGGGTGTTGGGGTAATGGAGCGATGTCATCAGCCAGGTGCAGAGTGGATAATCCTGGTCTCCGCAGAGCCAACCACCTGGCTGTTGCACTGCCTGGAAAAGCTCTGGCACACCACTCTGCCGCAGAATAGAAGCATCGTGGCTGCTGCCAGGATAGCAGTCATTGACAGCAAGTATCAGCTGTCTATAGTCACACACCAACTGGACATTAAGCAGTAGAACCCCTTGCGGTTTCAGAAAACCTCTGCATTCTTCTGCGGTGCCCGCAGTGCCACATGCGTGCAGTCAATGGCGCCCTGCACCGCCCACTATCCTTGCAAAGCACAATGCACGTTCATGGTGTTGCACCCCACTAGTTAGTTTGCCATTTGGCAAATGACCCATTTATCCTGACCCTTTTCTCTGTTAGCCTATCCTCTATCCATGCTAAAGTATTACCCTCAACACCGTGAGCTCTTATCTTGTGCAGTAACCTTTTATGTGGCACCTTACTGAATGACTTTTGGAAATCCAAATACACTACATCTCCTGGATCCCCTTGATCCAGCCTGCTCGTTACATACTCAAAGAATTCTTCTACATTTGTCAAACACGATTTTGCTTTCTTAAAACAGAACATAATAGTAGCAGGAGCAGGCCATTTGGCCCATCAAGCCTGCTCTGCCATTCAATAAGATCACGGCTGATCTTCTACCTCATCTCCACTTTCCGGCACTATCCCCATATCCCTTAGTCAAAAATCCAGCGATCTCGGTCTTGAATACTCTCACCGACTGAGCCTCCACAGCCCACTGCGGTGGAGAATGCCAAAGATTCACCGCCCTCCGAGTGAAGACATTTCTCCTCCTCAGTCCTAAATAGCCAACCCCTTATTCGGAGACTGTGACCACTGGTTCGAGACGCCCCAGCCAGGGGAAACATCCTCCCTGCATCTGGCCTGTCAATCTAAGAATTTCATATGTTTCAATGAGATCGCCTCATTCTTCTAAACTCTAGGGAATATAGTCCCAGTCCACTCACTCTCCTCATATGACCAACCCCCAGCCCAGGAACCAGTCCGGTGAACCTTCGTTGCACTCCCTCTATAGCAAGTATATCCTTCTTTAGGAAAGGAGACCAAGACTGTACACAATACTCTAGCTGTGGTCTCACCAGGGACCTATATAATTGCAGTAAGCCAGCTTTACTCTTATATTCAAATCCTCTTGTAATAAAGGCCAACATACCATTTGCTTTCCTAATTGCTTGCTGTTCCTGCATGTTAGCTTTCAGTGATTTGTTTAAAAGGACACCCAGGTCCCTCTGAACACCAACATTTCCCCAATCTCTCACCATTTAAAAAATGCTCTGCTTTTCTATTCTTCCCCTACCAAAGTGGTTAACTTCACATTTCTCTACATTATATTCCATTTGCCATGTTCTCACCCACTCACTTAGCCTGTCTATATCCCCTCAACTTCAATTCCCACCAAGCTTTGGATCAGCAAACTTGGATATATTATCTTTGGTCGCCTCATCCAAATCATTGATGTAGATTGTGAATGGCCGAGGCCCAAGCACTGATCCCTGCGGTACCCCACTAGTTATAGCCTGCCAGCCCAAGAATGACACATTTAGTCCTACTGTTCCGGGTTAACCAATCCTCAATCCATGCTAGTATACTACCCCCAATCCCAAGGACCCTATTTATGTTTAATAACCTTGTGTGGCACTTGATCAGATGTCTGCTGAAAAACCAAATGCACCACATCCACAGATTCCCCCTTAACTGTGCTGCTAGTTACAAACTCAAAAATGTCCAACAGATTTGTCAAACACGATTTCCCTTTCGCAAATCTATTGACTCTGCACAATCCTGTTATTTTCTAAGTGGCATGTTGAGTTCAATGAAGAGGGACCAAGGACCAAGGCAGCTGAATTACATTCTAACTTTGTATTTGACACCAACATGATTCTTGCTCGACCACATGGAGCTGCTCTCCACTCCTTCCATGTATTGAAGATGCAAGACGTCACCTTTCCCTACATTGAACCCAATGTGCCACTGACCCATGATCCTGGACAATCCATGGCCCAGAACATCCTCTACCCACAGTCCCAGTTTGGGGGGCTTGGATTGAAATTTTTCAATCTGCATCATTGCTGTGGGTCTTGCAGAAGCCCCACAGTCCCCACTATGGATCTACCGGCACCTGTCAGTGGGTGAAACATGGGCCCTGCCCCATTACCACTAACCATGGGCCACAGTGGCTTTGGTTCCGTTACCATCATCTTTCCCATAATTCAGGTCACATCTTGAAACTAGATCAATGAAAAGCAGAGCATTTCTTTCATCAATACTCCTGTCAGAGTTCTGTGCAGCAGCTCAAGCACCACCTGGCTTTGGGAAATCTCTGCCGACTGATCATTGTTAACTCAGGATTCTCCAAAGTCAAACTCAAAGTATCCTGTATTGTCTAAACTAGTTTCTCAGCAACTGAAACTAGACAATTGATAGTGACCTACCTGATCCTATTTATTCCCTCAATCCCAGACTTCCTGTAGAGGTTGTCCCCACAATAAAGGCTCCTGCAGACACCAGTGATTCTGAGGAAAGCCTCTTGTGCAGGAGTTCCACTCCGCACTGTGGGCATCACACCCCACATTGAGTGGGGTGACTGGATTTGCGCTTCCTACAGTTCCAGATCAGTAAGGATAAGAAAGGCCACGATGTCTCCACCCTCAATTGATGTGCTGATACTCCCCCTACTGCTTTATTGAATTGACTGGAGTTTTGATCGATACTGGAACTGGATTCCAAACCGATGCTGGAAGGTTGTTCACAGCAGCTGTTGAAGACCAGGAGTGAGCTTTCCACTACTGGTCTAGCGAGGCCCAAAACAACCCAACTAGTGGTTTAATAAAAGCAGGAAATGATGGAAATACTCAGGTCAGGCAGCCTCTGTGGAGAGAAACAGAGTTAATGTTTCAGGTCGATGACCCTTCATGGGAATGGGTAAAAGTTAGTGATGTAACAAAGTTTAAGCAAGTACAGGGGCAGGGAAAGGTGTGTGATAGATTTCAAGACAGCCAGGCTGGTGCAATGGGCAGACAGATGAAATTTAACACAAACGTGCAAAGTGAAACATTTGGTGGGAAGAACGAGGACAGGCAACATAAACTAAAGGGTACAATCCTAAAGTGGCTGCATGAACAGAGAGACTGGGAGTATGTGTGCACAAATCATTGAAGGCAGCAGGGCAGGTTGACAAAGCAATTAAAAAGCATATGGGATACTGGGCTTTACAAGCAGTGGCATGGAGTACAAAATCAAGGAAGTTATGATGAACCTTTATAAAACATCAGTTGGCCTCAACTGGAGTATTGTGTCAATTCTGGGCACCGCTCTTTAGGAATGATGTGACGGCCCTAGGAGAGGGTGCATGGAAGAATGATTCCAGGGATGAGGATGTCAGTTACATGGATGACTAGAGAAGCTGGGGTTCTTAGAGCAGAGAAGTTTCAGAGAGCAGAGAAGGTTGAGAGCAGATTGGAGAGGTTTTCAAAAGCATGAGGTGTCTAGACAGTAGATAGAGGGGAACTGCGGCCATTGGCAGAACGGGCCAGAACCAGAGGACACAGATTGAAGGTTAGTTGTAAAAGAACCAAAGGGGACATGAAGAAAAACCATTTTGTTTTTTTACTCGGAGTGGTTAATAACTGGAATGCACTGCCCGAAAGGTTGGTGGAGGCGGATTAAATCGTGGCTTTCAAAAGGGAATTGGATAAGCAACAAATAAGAAAAATTGCAGGGCTACAGGGAAAGGGCCGAGGAGTGAGACTAGCTGAAGTGCTCTTGCAAACAGCAGGCACGGGCTCAAGGGTGACAGCACAGAAGGAGGCCATTCTCTGATTCTATGAAAACAAGACCAGGGTTCATGTATAACAGGAGTTTATTGTCCAACAGACACATCTACATTTTCATGGAGCTGCTCTCGGAGCCCACCCTGCGGCGATGGTCCATTTTCCACATGGCAACAGTCCCGACCAACAGGGCCACGGAGAGCAGAGCTACCCCAACCGCTACTCCAGGAAGAACACGGGAGGGGGAATCAGCAGCAGCATCTGTGGGGAGAAGGGAGGGTTAGATAGGCACCAGTTACTCCATCACTAGACAGTAGCAGGGGCCTCCTTTACCTTTCTCTTCCTGGTGGATCCCAGCACCCAATCTCTCATCTTCCAGGAAAATGATGGCTCCATCAGAGGTCACCAAGGACCCAGCCCGGTCATCGGTGCTTCTTCGCCTCTCTGGGGGAGACAAGAGACAAGAGTTCAAGGTGGGCAATTCAATGTGCAGCTGTCTGAAGCGCTGAATCAGGTGTACAATCCGATGGCCCAATGCAAAAACCCTCGGGCAGTGAGAACCGGAGAGATTGGACTGTAGTTAAACACTGTTCCCTCACTGTCAGACTAAGATTCACTCCTGATTCTCAGAAGGACCCGCATCAACCCGGCAAAGTTTGCAGTCGTTGACAGGTCCAATGGCCAGGCTGGACTCCTGGGGAAAGAGACCCGTTTTAAGCACTAGTTTGACGAGCGGTTACACTGGACATACACACATTGCCCAGGTCTCCCCGCCCCCAGATATCGGTTCAGTACCACCCTGGAACTCCTGGTGACAGCAGGATGCTGGATCAATGTTCAAGGCCAGAGGTGGACTCCATTCAGAACCAGTGCAAGATGTGCTCAGAGCCCCGGAGGAGATTGCTATTCTGCTGTAGACTAACTGGGATAGAGTTGAGCGGGCAGATTGAGGACACTGCTCCTGTGCCCACTTTTGGGCCCAGTGTCCAGATGCCCCACACCCACCCCTCCCCATCAGGGTTCAGTTTCTAGTCAGATCCCAGCTACTTACTGGGGCTGCAGGGAGCCGTGCAGTTCTCTCGGGTGGAAGGGAAGCAAACCTCAGCACTGCAGTGGAAGTGAACCTGGAAAGAGACATTGCGGTGTGGTCAGTGCCACAGCTCCCAGTCAGGAGATTCATGCTTCTACAGTCAAAGGGTTAACAGGGGCCTCCTCACTGTGAGCAAGACCCAGGGAACAAGTTCAACCAAGAGAGCAAGACTGAAGGAAACTCACCTCCCCGCTCAGAGCCCGGCCCGAAACTCGGTCCCAGAAAGCGAAAGTGCTGACTACAAACCGATTCTGGTGAGTTGGGAACGGCGAATGGGAAGCGGCGTCTACCGGGAGGAGGCGGGTTTTGTAATTGTCTCCAGTAAAGGGGCACCTGGAACAGAGAAAGAGCGGGTTATATGGAGAGGGCACCTGGAACTCCCAACTACAGAGTTACAGCGGCACATCAAAGCAAAGTCCCGAGATTAGACGAGATAAAGGAACCAGTCCATTCAAGTCATCAATCGTCAACCTGGAGCTCAGATTGGTTTGATTATTGGCCGTTCCTTCACCCAGTCCATGTCGCCCCCCTCCCCGATCACCAGCCTGCCCCAAGGTCCCTCACTCGCTGCCTTACCTGCCCACCAGAAGGTCCCATCGGAGCCCCGAATGCGGCTCGGGGGTGGGGGTCGCCCAGCAGTCATTGAGCACCAGCACAAGGGACGGATCGTTCCGGTTCAGGACTCGAACCTCCACAAACACGGGGTCCCGGAGCACACTCAGGATCGGGTAGTCACTGGCCACGTACCAGCTCCGGTAGCCACCATCTGGAAAGAGAAGACGATGAAGGACGGCCACTATTTGGAGAGAGAGCCTGAAGTTGGACACTAACCATCAGCAGCACTCGCTACCTCTCGCTATTCTCAGCTCCAGAACCAGGATCCCGTCCTCAGTGGCAGGCAGTGGCGGAGATAGGCTGTAAACTCTGGGCTTCACCTGCAATTCAGACTCCTGGCTCCCCTTGTAACTGCACTGGACATGGAGCCTGCAAGAGAACGGACACGGCTGGAGAATTCAGCTCCTCACCTTCTCTACCCGCTCCATGTGCTCCCAGTCTCACCTGAAGGGGCTGTCCCGGGTCACCGATCCCAAAGCTCCATCCAAGATCTCAAACTGACCCAACACATCCGTTTCATAGACGGCGTTCACCCCGTCCAGCTACAAGAGACAGAAGACCATCATTACAGAGAAATTGAGCAAGTCTGCCATTGCCTTATCACATGTAGTGTCTTGAAGGGCCCCCATTGCCCTTTAGAACCCCTCTTTCCCACCCGACTGACAGCCATTGATGGGGCTCCCAGCCCACAATACCTACCCGCTGAGTAGTGCCACACTCAGTGACTGCGAACTGAAAGAGCACAGTGTCTGCAGAGGCCACGGTCGGACTTCACTCCGCTCCGTGTCCATCCTTCAGATGGACCGTTGTCAGGTCTACAGGAGGCAGCGTCAAATCCTTGGAGATGGCGATCAGGACCCGCCCATCCTTGGTGCACACTGCAAGAGAGAGTCAATGAAAGGCGGTTAGTTGCTGCACGGGGAATGGCAAGGGAACCGTTACCGGGAGGGCGAGAAACTCCGCCCAGCGCAGCACCAGCTTCTAGTTTCCTTCTCTCCCCGTCCACACCCCAATTCTCCATCTAATGGAGACGGGTCACCAACTCCATCCCTACTGGACTGGTTACACAAGACCGGCATCAAATCAACAGCCTGTCCGGTCAGTGCCAGCCAGGGACTGATCTTCACTCTGCCCTCCTATCCTGGGGCGCAATTCAACCATCAGAAGTCCCAAGTCGCATAGAGAAGGAAGGAGAGATCCTGGGTCAGGATCTCAATGATCAGACTTTCAAACTGTAGAACTGAACACGGTTCCTAAACCCGCCAGCTCCCGGACTGGAGAGGTTGGAGACTCCAGCTGATGTTTCAGGACAGGAGGAGAGAGGATACTGTCCAGGGAATCCCCAGTGCAGTTGGATTGCGGCTGGTCCTGGGAAGCCATGGCCCAGAATATAGGCGAGCCGAGAATACACCCACCTGGCAGATTGTGGAATGAATAGAAACACGACGGCACATCCCGGCTCCCGGCATCAAAGCAGCAGCCTCTCCGCACACACTCACTGCCTTCAATTCCCCCAAACCCGCAGTCTTGGCGGAATTTGGGAGACAGCCAACATTGATCGGCGGGGAGAAGGAGAGAGGGCGGCTGAGATGAACAGATTGTAAGAAAGAACAAGCCCAGAACCCGCAGCCCCTCCATTCTAACAAGCAAGGCTCCCAGATAAGTGAGGCTGTAGAGCCGACTCCCCCTTTTTATCCCCTGTTTAACCGGCAGTAAATGAATGGTCTCATTGGCCCACGGGCTCCCCATGTGAACCCGCATTCCCACGGGGCACACGGAGATATTGGGGCCTAGTGTTTTCTGCTCCTTGAGTAGAGGGAACTGTGTTTTTTAACAAAATATAGATGTGTATTTATTTGAAGTTGTAAAGTATGATTAAATTTACATCGGTTGAATACAATGTCTGTTCTTTAAGAGGCGGTACATGTTTCTTTCCTTATATTCTGTTTCAGTTCATCAATAAAGAAAGGCTGAACTTGTCTCGTTCCCATAGACCCAGATTGTCCATGTTTATACGGTGTGTGAGAGGTTGCAGTCCCTCTTCCATTATTTGAAGGGGCTGATCCTCGATTTTTGGCTGCACTTCAGTCCCACTCTCCTGATCTACGGCCACCCAGTGCGGAGGGGAGCGGGCGGGTCAGGGACCTCCTCGTGGGACTGCTCCTGGGCCTGGCCAAAGTGGCCATTAACTGGTCCAGGCAGCAGGCGGTCCAGGGGGTCATTCGGCCCACCTCTCTTCCGCGGCCACGTTCACCCCTGGGTGGCCCTGGAGATGGAGCACGCGGTGTCCGCCGGCACGCTCGAGGCCTTCCGAGACCGGTGGGCACCGCAGGCACTGGAGTGCTGCATCACCATAAGGAACAGTACTTTAATTTAATTTGTTCAATTTCCTTTTATCCTTTTTTAAAGTTACAGCACATGGTCATAGAATCATCGAATCATAGAATGGTTACAGCAGGAAAGGAGGCCATTCGGCCCGTCGAGCCCGTGCCGGCTCTCTGCAAGAGCACTTCAGCCAGTCCCACTCCCCCGCCCTTTCCCCGTAGCCCTGCACATTTCTTCCCTTCAGATACTTATCCAACTCCCTTTTCAAAGCTGTGATTGAATCTGCCTCCACCACCCTTTCAGGGAGAACATTCCAAATCTTAACCACTCGCTGCGTAAAAAAGTCTTTCTTACGTGGCCTTTGGTTCTTTTGCCAATCACCTTAAATCTCTGTCCTCCGGTTCTCCACCCTTCTGCCAATGGGAACAGTTTCTCTCTATCTACTCTGTCCACACCCCTCATGGATTTGAACACCTCTATCAAATCTCCTCTCAATTTTCTCTGCTCCAAGGAGAACAACGCCAGCTTCTTCAGTCTTTCAACATAACTGTACTCCAGACTGGGGAATGAGGTTGGTCAGGTGGAGCAAGTTTCAATAGGTGAACATTTAGGGAACAGTAATCATAGTATCAGAAGGATTTGGTTAGCTATGAAAAAGGACAGGGAGCAATCTGGAGTAAAAATGTTTAACAGGGGGAAATGCAATTTCAGTGGGATGAGAACGGATCTGGCCCGGGTAAACTGGAATCAAAGATTGTCAGGCAAAACTGTAATGAACAATAGGCTGCCTTTAAAGAGGAAATAGTTCAGGTGCAGTTGAGGTACTTTCCAACGAGGGGGAAAGGCAGGACAACTAAAGTCAGGGCTCGCTGGATGATGAAAGAGATAGAGAATATGACGAAGCAGAAAAAGAGCGAATATGACAGATGTCAAGTTGCAAATGCATCTGAGAATCAGGCTCTATATAGAAAGTTCAGAGGAGAAGTGAAAAATCAAATAAGACGGGCAAAGAGAGGGTATGAGAATAGAATTGCAGCCAACATAAAAGGTAATCCAAAAGTCTTCTATAGGCATATAAATAGTAAAAGGGTAGTAAGAGGAGGGATGGGGATGATTAGGGACCAAAAAGGAGACCTATTCATGGAGGCAGAGGGTATGGTTGAGGTACTAAATGAGTACTATGCATCAGTCTTCACCAAGGAAGAGGATGCTGCCATAGACATTGTAAAGGAGGAGGCAGTGGAGATACTTGATAGGATATAAACTGATAAAAAGTGGCATTAGAAAGGCTGGCTGTATTTTAAGTAGATAAATCACCAGGAGCGGATGGGATGCATCCTAGGATGCTGCGGGAATTTAGGGAAGAAATCGCGGCGATACTGGCCATAATCTTCCAATCCTCCTTAGATACGGGGGCGGTGCCAGAGGACTGGAGAACTGCAAATATTATTCCCTTGTTCAAAAAAGTGTGTAAAGATAAACCCAGCAACTACAGCCCATTCAGTTTGACCTCGGTAGTGCGGAAGCTTTTAGAAACAGTAATCAGGGACAAAATTAACAGTCGCTTGGAAAGTGTGGTTTAATTAAGGAAAGCCAGCATGGATTTGTTAAAGGCAAATCATGTTTAACTAACTTGTTTGAGTTTTTTGATGAGGTAACAGGGAGGATTGATGAGGATAATGCAGTTGACGTAGTGAACATGGATTTCAAAAAGTCGTTCGAAAAAGTGCCACATAATATGCTTGCCAGCAAAGTTGAAGCCCATGGAATAAAAGGGACAGTGGACATGGATACGGAATTGGCTGAGTGACAGGAAACAGAGGGTAGTGGTGAACGGTTGTTTTTTGGACTGGAGGAAGGTATACAGTGGTGTTCCTAAGGGGTCGGTTCTAGGACCACTGCTTTTCTTGATACATATTAATGACTTGGACATGGGTGTACAGGGCACAATTTCAAAATTTGCAGATGAGACAAAACTTGGAAGTATAGTGAACAGTGAGGAGGAGAGTGACAGAAGTCAGGAAGACAGACAGGCAGGTGAAATGGGCGGACACGTGACAGATGAAATTTAGCACGGAAAATTGTGAAGTGATAGATTTTGGTAGAAAGAATGAGGAGAGGACATATAAACTAAATGGTCCAATCCTGAAGGGGGTGCAGGAACAGAGAGACCTGGGGGTATGTGTGCACAAATCGTTGAAGGTGGAAGGACAGGTTGAGAAAGCAGTTAAAAAGGCTTACAGGATTCTGGGCTTCATAAATAGCGGTGTAGAGTACAAAAGTGTGGAAATTGTAGTTGACTTGAAATTGGCAATTGCCGGTAATAAAAAGAGTCAGCTCCACAAGTGTCCCTCTTAAGGAGGCAGCACTAATAGAATTTAGACACCGAGTCTCATTAACTCGAGAAACCTATAATTTTAAATGATAATCGTGTTGTTTGTGTCAATGAGAGACTCGGTACCTTGCGGTGCAGAGAGGCAGCTTCCATCCCATGGACATTGGGGAACATTGATTCAGCACCACACCTAACCCCTCTCAGAGACCCCATCTCCTGGAATCAGAGTGATACAGCACCGAAGGAGGCTGTTCAGCCCATCGTGTTTGTGTCGGCCTTTGAAAGAGCTATCCAATAAATCCCAGTCCCTGCTCTTTCCCCATGGCCCTGCTAATTGCTCCTGTTCAAGCACATATCCAATTACCTTGGGAGTGGTATTTCTGAATCTGCTTCCGTCATCCTTTCAGGCAGCGCATTCCAGATCACAACAACTTGCTGTGTAAACAAATTCTCCTCATCTCCCCCCTGGTCTTTGGCAATTGTTTGAAATCAGCGTCCTCTTGTTGCTGACCCTACTGCCAGTGGGAACAGTCTCTTCATATAATCTCTATGAAAACCCCTCATAATTTTGAACATCTATATTAAATCTTCCATTAACCTTCTCTGCTCTAAGGAGAAAAACCCTCAGTTTCTGCAGTCTCTCCACATAACGGAAGACTTTCATCCCTGGAACCATTCCAGTAAATCTCCTCTGCACCCTCTCGAAGGCCTGGACATCCTTCCTAAAGTGCGGTGCCCATTACTGGATGCAATACTACAGCTAAGGCCTAACCAGTGATTTTTGAAGCTTTACCATTACTTCCTTTACTTTGTCCCTTTATTTATAAAGCAAAGGATTTTTAAGAGCCATATGAACTTCAAAGATTCGTGTACGTGCACCCCCAGATCTCTCTGTTCCTACATTCCTTTAAAACGATACCATTTAGTCCATATTGCCTCTGCTCATTTTTCCTCCTAAAATGAAACACTTCACACTTCTCTGCATTAAATGTCATCTGCCATGTGTCTGCCCATTTCACCAATCTCTCTCTGTCCTCCTGAAATCTGTTACTATCCTCCTCACTGTTTACTACATTTCTGAGTTTGGTGTCATCTGCAAACTCTGAAACGATGCCTCCTTTACCCAAGTCCAGGTCAGTAATAGATCTCAAGAAGAGCAGTGGTCCCAATACCGCCCCCTGGGGGACACCACTGTAAACCTCCCTCCAGTCTGATAAATATCCCTTCACCACTACTCTCTGCTTTCTGTCTCATAGCCAATTTAGTTTCCAAGCTGTCACTGCCCCTTTAATCCTGCTGTCTCCTTATAACCCCAGTGTAGTGGAAGGATATCTTTTCAAACTCCCCCAGAGATCCCATCTCCTGGAATGGTCTCGGTGTGATCCCTGTAGTGGACAGATCCCTGTTCAAACTCCTCCTGTTAAAGGCTCTGAGAATCAGAGGGTGCATCACTAGTCCAAATGGAAATGACAATGTCAGCAACACCTGCCATGGTACAAGCCCTGGCCCGTGGCTGAATGGAATTCCAGCCGTGGCCAGAATCTGGTTGATGCAATGTTCATTCTGAAATGTAGGACTGAAACTTGTAGACCCCGGAAAATGTAACAGAGCACAGCGGGGCCCCTGGGTTTACTGCCACCTCCCAATAACCTATTATACGGTTTACAGTCATTTGTGTCCGTAGATTGTGAGTGATGTCCACTGTACAAGAGACATGGTTCGGAGAAATTTACAGAACACAATATCCACTTTACAACAACAACTTGCATTTATATAGCGCCTTAACGCAGCAACACGTCCCAAGGCCCTTCCCAAAGTTATCACAAAGCAGACCTTTGACCGTGTGTGGCGAGAAGGTCTCTGGCATGCCTTGTGGATGTTCGGTGTTCCTGAGAAACTTGTCAGACTGTGAGAGAACATCTCCCAGAAGTCCTTGTGTGCGCTGGAGTGGACAGGGAACTAGCGGAATGGTTTGGATCAACAGTTGGGGTGAGATAAGGGTGCTCATTGTCACCTGATAGATTTAGGGGGAGAAATTCGGTGTCGCCCCGTTAGCGGCTCAATTATCGGCCGGGCCCAAAGTTTAGCGCCTGGCGCTAATTATCGCCTCCGACTGGAAACTTGGTGTTTATCACCCCTGGAGGTGATTGGAGCGCTAAATCAGGTGCTACACACATGGCTTAAGGTGCAAAGACCGAGGAGCGAGGCGCTAACTCAGAGCGCAGGTGAAGCGCAGGTGATGTCAGGTAGCAATGGAACACAGACACACTGGCACCGGCCAGTTCTTAAAGGGGAGGGTGGATCTTGCTCTCTGTAGTGTCCGTGTGTAGATGAAGACAGGAGTTGTTTCATAGGTATTTACTAAGCAAGTCTGGGGGGGGGTTCTAAAGGATATACACAATACACAGGCTTATATAGCCCAAGTGGCAATTACCGGCATTACGCACACCTGGGGCTCTTAAAGGCACATACACCATAATTGCTCTTAAAGGCACATACACCACAATTCCTCCCCTTCTAGCTAACTAGTACATCATATTTTAAGTAATTATTAATTACATGTTATATGCAAAATAATATACATTGCTGTATTAATTAATTATAAGTTAGTCTCTCAGGAGGCTTCCTGACTCGGTCCGGATAACGCCTCGGGGGTGTAGTAGTTTCTGGTGGTGTAGTAGGTTCTTCTGGCAAGGCTGATTCGGCTTGAAGGCCAGTGTCGGGTTCATCGGGCTCCAGTATCACCGGATCGGAGGTAGATATGGGTATCTCTACTTCATCGTTAGATGTATAGAGTGGTGGTGTAGGTTGTCCCTTTTCGGATGACTTGATGATTTGGTCAGCATGGCGCCTTATTATGCTGTCTCCGATGTCCACGGTATACATCAGTGGTCCTAGTCGTGTGCAGATAGTTCCAGGCTGCCATTTCTCGGTACGGTAGTCCCGGGCCAAAACCGGTTGGCCTATCTGGGAGGCCCTAGTTGGCCTTTCATTCATGCCCTGAAACTGCCGGTTCTCCACGTCCCTTCGGATGTTGGGCTTGACCAAATCCAGCCGGCATCTTAGGTTTCTATTGTAGAACATCATGGCGGGAGTTTGGTTAGTAACCATATGTGTTGCATTCCTATATGCAAATAAGAAGTTATCCACCTTGTGCTGAAGTTTTATATCTTCATTACCCATGGCCTTGATGGCCTTCTTGAAGGTCTGGACAAACCTTTCAGCCAATCCATTGGTGGCGGGATGGTATGGGGCGGACGTGTAGTGCTTTACCCCATTGTTCTTTAAGAACATTCTGAATTCTTCGGACACAAATTGCGGTCCATTATCCGAACATATCTGCTCCGGCAGCCCATTCCTGGCAAATATGGTCCTTAATACTGTGATGGTTTTTTCCGTGGTGGTGGAGGACATCTTTATTACCTCCGGCCACTTGGAGTGTGCATCAACTGCGATTAAGAACATTGAGTCCATAAATGGACCAGCAAAGTCGATGTGCACCCTTTGCCAGGGAGATGAGGGCCACTCCCATGGATGTAGAGGGGCCTGTGGCGGAGCATTTTGGACCTTCTGGCATCCTAGGCAGCTCTTGGTCATGTCTTCGATGTCTCCATCGATACCTGGCCACCATACAAACGCCCTAGCTAGGTTCTTCATTTTCACTCCACCCAGATGCCCCTCGTGAAGCTCCTTTAGCACTTTATCCTGGAGTTTGGGTGGAATCACCACTCTGGATCCACACATCAAGGTTCCTCGGCACACTGACAGCTGTTCTCTTCTTTGCGAGAATGCTGGCAACAGTGGTTCGCCATGTGCTGGCCATCCCTTCACTGTTAAATCGTAGACCCGTGAGAGAGTAGGGTCATTTCTTGTCTCCCTTTCAATGGCAGAATTTGTCACCGGTAGACACTCCACTGTGGTAGAGTGGAATATCTCTACTGGGTCTACTGTAGGTGCCTCTTCTATCGTTGGCAACGGTAGGCGTGATAAACCGTCAGCATTCCCATGCTGTTTTGACCCTTTGTATTCAATGTTGTATTGGTGTGCCCCTAGAAAAAGGGACCACCTCTGTAGTCTTTGTGCCGTCATAATGGGGACACCTTTTTTAGGGTTGAATATGGAGATGAGGCGTTGATGGTCAGTCAGGAAGGTAAATTTTTGTCTGTGTAGGTAATGGTTGAATTTCTTCACTCCCCATACCAGGCTGAGTGCTTCCCTGTCTATCTGGGCATAGTTACGCTCAGCTGAGTTCAATGAGCGTGACGCAAAAGCTATCGGCCGTTCCGAGCCATCAGGGAATCTATGGGACAATACCGCTCCTATGCCGTAAGGGGATGCATCGCACGCCAGTCTGATTGGTAGTGATGGGTTGTAATGAGCCAAACTTTTCTCGGATGTGATTAAGTCTTTACATTTATGGAAGGCACGTTTACAGTCTTCGTTCCATTTCCAAATCACTCCTGTCTGTAGAAGATCATTAAGAGGGTGTAGAATAGTTGATAAGTTCGGTAAAAATTTATGATAGTAATTTATTAATCCCAGGAATGACCTTAATTGTGAAACATTTTCAGGTGCTGGGGCTTTTATAACTGCTTCAATTTTTTCAGGTGACTTATGCAACCCTTCCTTATTAATTATGTGGCCACAATATGATATCTGATTTTGGAAAAATTCGCACTTGGGGCGATTTGCTCGTAGGCCCCGTTCTTTCAGCCTAGTGAGCACCTGCTCCAAATTGGCAAGGTGCTCGTTGTCATTTTCTCCTGTTATAAGGATGTCGTCTAGGTAGCATTGAGTCCCCGGAATCCCTTGCAGGACTTGCTCCATAGCTCTTTGCCAGATAGCTGGAGCTGATGCTATTCCAAAAACCAGTCGATTGTACTGGTACAGGCCTTTGTGTGTGTTTATTGTGAGATACTTTTTAGAGGTCGCCTCAACCTCCATCTGTAGATATGCCTGTGCCAAGTCAATTTTTGTGAAACGTTTCCCTCCGGATAGTGAGGCGAAAATATCTTCTATCCTCGGAAGAGGATACTGTACCGTGTGAAGGATCGGGTTTACAGTCACCTTAAAGTCCCCACAGATGCGAATTTTTTTCTGTTCCTCAGAGTTATTTTTCAATGTTTTTTTCATGACTGGAACAATGGGTGTTGCCCATTCGCTCCAATCTATTTTGGATAATACGCCTGCCTTTTCCAAATTCTTCAGCTCTGCCTCGACTGCCGGACGTATTGCGTATGGCACCGGTCTTGCCTTAAAATTTTTTGGAATTGCTGTATCTTCCACTTTTATTGAGGCGGTGATGCCTTTCAAGGTTCCTAGTTTCTCTTGAAACACTTCTTTGGCGTTGGCCAAGATGTCTTTTAATCGTTCAGGTATGATGTCATCATTGTTTTTTTCCTTACTGGTCACCGTCAGTGCCTGAATGGAGTGCCAGTCTAAACGTATCTTCCTTATCCATTCACGTCCCAACAACGGTGGACCACCATCTTGTAGAATGTATAAATACAACTTTTGTATTTCTTTGCCGTTGTATACCACAGGCACCCTTATTTTTCCTTTGGGGTAGACTTTCTGCCCCGTATATGTTTTTAAGATAACGGATGTGTCTTTTAGAGGTATATGCGAAAATAGCCTCTCGTAATCTCGTCGATTTATTACGGTTAGAGCCGATCCTGTATCTAGCTCCATTTTAACTGGGGACCCTGCTATTGTGAGGCTAACCCAAATGGTTTGGTAATCCTCTTTGGCAAGTACATTATGTAATTTGAGACAGCTTAGTCTCTTGTTTCCGGAGTCGCTATCGCTATTCTGGTCTTCGGAGCTATTGTCCGTCATCATTTGTACCTTCCTGTACTTTTCTTTATTGATTTTTTGTTTTCTGTCAGTGGATTTATTTTGTCCAGATTGGCATACCCGTGCAATGTGTCCAATCTTACCACATCGCCTGCATGCTTTGCCCTTGAACCAGCAGTCCCTCTGGTTATGGGTGGATCTGCCGCAGCGATAACATCTTCCGAACTCCTGTGTCATTTTATGGGTGCCGAAGTCCTGTGTCTCTTGTTGTATCTCTGCAGCTCCTTTTGCTGCCGCTTCGTATGATACAGCCATACTGAAAGCTTTGTCCAATGTTAAATCTTTTTCAGAAAGCAGTCTTTTTTGTGTTCCTTCACTTAAGAGACCGCAAACAAATTTGTCTCGAAGTTAATCCGATAGTCCTGCTCCGAATTGGCAGTACTTTGATAGCTTTCTTAATTCGTTTAGGCAATCAGCGTTACTTTCATTCTTGTGTTGATTTCTCTTGAAGAACTTGAATCGTTCCGCTATCAGCAGCGGTGTTGGGTTTACATGCTCCTGCAGGGTATCAACAATTTCTTTAAAAGTCTTGTCCTTTGGTTTGGCTGGAGTGATTAAATTTCGTAACAGTCCGTATGTCTTCGCGCCCATTAAGTTCAGAAGTACTGAAGCTTTTTTTTCATCTGTTATTCCATTTGCAGTGCAATAAACCTCTACTCTTTCCACGTATGTGGTCCAATCTTCTATTTCGCCATCAAAAGCCTCAGTATTACCAGATTTATGCATTTCAGAAAAGATATGGTGCTTCCCGCGCTTTTTTCTTCTCTCTGTAGCAACGATATGGCGCTTCCCGCGCTTTCCCGCCGCTGCTACCGATAACAACGCTGTTTTACTGTGGTTTCCGTTTATTCACTGTTGGAGACTCGTTCCCAACGGAGGTCTAAACGCTGACCTGCTTGCTGCGCCGGCCGTCTCTCGAGTGCACCCTCCCAGTCCGTTATTGTTTGCCTCTGATTTCGCTGCCTGTCTCAGCTGTAGAGCCCGCCGCTGGAGCTCCAGCCTGACGCCCAGGAAGGATTAGCGCAGTACCTGTCACCAGCTTGGCCAGCTGGTGAAACCACAGTTTCTTTTACTTCCTTGAGTCTTCTGGACGCTGGAGGAATCGATGTCCTTGAGGTGCTGCCGAATTGCAGGTAAGTCCGTTTCCACTTCGTCGCCACTGTAGTGTCCGTGTGTAGATAAAGGCACTGAAGACAGGAGTTGGTTCATAGGTATTTACTAAGCAAGTCTGGGGGGGGGGGTTTCTAAAGGATATACACAATACACAGGCTTATATAGCCCAAGTGGCAATTACCGGCATTACCCACACCTGGCGCTCTTAAAGGCACATACACCATAATTGCTCTTAAAGGCACATACACCACACTCTCCAGCCACACCCTGCTCATTGCAGGCTTGAATCTCGGCCTGGACAGACCTGTGCCTAAATTTTTCAGCCAAGGACTATGGAGAGGGTAAGAGAACGAGCTCAGCGCTTCAGTGATTGGAGGCTCTGATTGGTGCGGTGGAGTGCAGAAGAGCTATACTGCAGCCTGAGAGTGGGAGGAGGCTATTGCCACGTGACTACAGAAGAGTCTGGAGGGAGGTGGCTCATCACGTCTCCTCCAGGAGCATGGTGACCAGGACCCACATCCAATGTCGCAAAAAGTTCAACGACCTCACTCGGGTGTTCAGGGTGAGTGGCTGTTGTTCAATACCTCTCCATCCCTCCATCTCAACCTCACTCTATGGCCAGAGGGTCTTAAAACCCCAATGTCCAACACTCAACCAAGACCTATGGCCATTTCATGAAACACACACGCACATTCCATACCTTGCACACATTGAGGGCTATTCAACTATGGGAGGCACAACAGGCAAGACAATGGCTGCACATTTACTCAGACACCGTCATTTTTCTTGCAGGCCAAGCTATGTCCTAACAGGCCACAGCAGCAACAGATGGGTGGAAGGCCGCCTCAGCTGCAACCCCTCAGCGATCTTGAGGCGCTCGTCCACAGGATTGTGGCAATCCAGGTGATCAGTCCCGTCGCCCCTGGAGAGGTCGACCACGTTCGGGACAGCAATGGTATGGTCATCAGCTTTCTCTCCTCTCTCATTCCACTTGTCCCTCACAACACCAGCCTTTTACACTTTCAATCCAACTTACTAAATCGCTGCGCTCCTTCCTCCCTTACTGCCCCCCTGTCCTCACGCTAAAGCCACTCTTGTACCTCCCTGCTTTCAGCTGCTGATTCACCAGCTGAGGAGACGAGCCCTCAATCTGCCAGTGGGAGTGAAGCCACAGGCGAGGAGGAAGAGGAAGCCGGAGCTTCAGCGAACCCTCTCCCGAGGAAGCCCATGTCCACACTGGGGCCACATCTTCCCTGGAGGGTAGCAGGGGGGAATGGCCTGATGAAGGTGAAGCTCCGGGACCCAGCGGGTTGCAGCAACGCGATGGGGGTAGGGAAGCTCGCGGGCCCTCTCCCCAGAGGGAGAGTAGGCCAGTGAGTCCTGCTGCACTGGACACAGAGGAGGAGCGGCTCATCTCTGAAATGAACACCCAGGCGGTGGACAGGCACACTCAGCTCATGGGTGCTGTGGGAAGGGTGCCCGAAAGCATTGATGCACTGGCAAGGAGTGTGGAGCACAAAGCTGCAGCACAGGTGGACACCACGTAAATGCTCAGTGCTGCAATTCAGTCACTGGCTGCCGTGATCCAATCTCGGACTGCTCTCGTGCAGTCCCAGATTGAGGCAACGCAAGCACTGACTGCTGCCATCATCACTGCTTTGGCCACATTGCCCCGGGGCTCTCACGGTACCCAGGCCAGCAATCTGTGCTCCAGCAGATTGCTCCAGAAGCTGAGGTACTGCCCCGTGGGAGTGCCAGTGTGTCGGCCGAGCAGAGAGGTGCTTTCCACTCTCAAGGTGACAGCATTCCTGCTCTCACCACTGGCACTTCCCCATTGCACTTGCCACCACCTGTAGCCCAGACTGCTGCTGCCCATGCAGAGTTGGTGCAGTCTGCAGCCGGGCCCTCCAGGCCCAGAGCTGGTCAAGGGCGTCCTTCAAGGGCATCTGTAGTCACAGGATCTGACATTCAGCAGCCTTCCACCAGCGTGCTGCAGCCACTGGGGCCCCATTATGGAGGAGCAGTAGAGTGGGAAGGGGGCAAGTGGCCAAGGGAAGGAGATCACCCTCGAAGGGCAAAAGGTAGGAGGTCTGACAAAATGTTGGGAATGTTTTTATTAAAGGCCGAGGTTTGTGTAATTCCTTTTGTTTAGTGTTTTGGCCATTATCTCCAGGTTGTGAGAACCAGTTATGTTAATTGATGATTTGTTGTGTTTGTTTCTATTAGTTTGTCATGAATAAATGACACACACAGAGTTTGTAAAATAAAAAAGATGTTGTATTCAAAATGTACATGTTTGGCCTTTGGAATCATTGCTGCCTCTTCTTCCTCCTCTTCCTCCTCCTCATCTGCTGGTGCACCAAGGCCCGGTGGCATTGGCTGGGTCCTGAGGATTGCCAGGTTATGAAGAATGCAGCACACAACTATGAAGAGGGAGACTCACTCAGGCGAGTACTGCAGGGCTCCTCCTGTGTGCTCCAGACAGTGGAACCGTTGCTTAAGGATGCCGATCGTCTGCTCAATGATGTTCCTGGTGGCGAGATGGCTCTCATTGTACTGCAGCTCAGTAAGGGTGTTGTGGTAATGGAGCCGTGTCATCAGCCAGGTGCAGAGTGGATAACCCTTGTCCCCGAGGAGCCAACCAGCTGGCTGTTGCATTGCCTGGAAAAGCTCTGGCACACCAGTCTGGCGCAGGATGGAAGCATCGTGGCTGCTGCCAGGATAGCGGGCATTGACAGCGAGTATCAGCTTACTGTGGTCACACACCAACTGGACATTTAAGGAGTTGAACCCCTTGCGGTTTCAGAAAACCTCTGCATTTTCATGCGGTGCCCCCAATGCCATATGCGTGCAGTCAATCGCGCCCTGCACCATGGGGAAGCCCGCTATCCTCGCAAAGCACAATGCGGGTTCATGCTGTTTCACCTGGTTCATCGGGAAAGAGATGTACTGGCGTCTCCTTTTATAGATGGTATTTCTGACCTGCCGGATACAGCAATGGACCGCGAACTGGGAGATATTGGCAATGTCCCCAGTAGCAGCTTCAAAGAAGCCGGTGGCATAAAAATTCAGAGCCACTGAGACCTTCACTGCCACCGACAGAGACGTCCTGGTCCTCAGTTGAGGCTGCAGATCTGGCTGCAGCAGGTGGCAGAGCTCAGTGACCACCTCCTTGCTGAAGCGCAGCCTGCACATGCACTGCTCCTCAGACAAATGAATGTAGGAGAATTGTTCCCGGAATATCCTGGGAGGGTAAGGTCTCCTGTGCACAGGCCTGTTGGCCCTCCTCCCTCTGGCCATGATTGCCACCCTCTCTCTGTGTCTCTGATGCCTCTGAATCTGCAGGTGCAGGACGACGCCCCGAATCAGTGCAGCCCCCAAAGTCTCTTGACAGTTGAAGTAATGAAGGTCAAATTCAAAAGAACCTGTAAAGTGCTGCTCAGTAGCCGAAACTACTTCACCCAGCGTTGACTCTCTGCAGAAGTTTCTCTCTCTCTCAGAATCTCTCTCTCTCTGTCAGAAGGAGTGGTGCAAAAATGTCTCCCACAAAAAAAGGCAGGAAGAGGGTGCTTTTAAATACTGCTCCCCCAGTCCCTTACCGACTGGAAAACGTTCCAGTCTCCCTGTCGATGCTTGCAGCAGGCGGAAAGGAGGGGGGAGCCACGCAATATCCGGTCCGGGGCACCACCGGGGCGTTGCACGCTGGACTGACGTCAGGATCTGCGGGCGCAGGAGATCGGGGCGGTAGAGTTTAGCGCTGCCGCAAAAACTCAGGTCAATTTCGCGAGCGGCGCAAACATCGCCGTGCCCGAGCACTAGTTGCGTTGCGCCCCATTTGTGCACTCTTAGGGTGCTAACGGGAGGCGCTAAGCAACTGAATTGTTCCCCCTTTATCTATTACTGGAAGCAGTAATGACACTTTCAGTAAAAGATAATATTGGAGGAGGCTCATTTTGGGGCAAGATTTTAAACAATCTCAAATTCGCTAATCATTGACTTGATGCAACATCTAAGACAGATTAGCAGAGATTGACTGATAAGGTGTTTGTGGAGAGTAGAATATATGGATTACCGATTCACAAAAAGACAAAGGTGATGTCATTTGGGAGGCATCGGGAAGATACTGAGATTACAATTGGAGGGGGAGCCGTTGAACAGGTGGAAAAGGTTGTACACCTTGGTGGGTTAGTGTGCTCCTCTAATTCTGGTGCACCCTCGGAGGTCAAACTCCAAACCATCGTCAACTAAGGGAGTTAGGAGGTAAATTAAAAAATAGGACCTCAAAGGTAGTAATCTCAGGATTGTTACCAGTGCCACGTGCTGGTCAGAGTAGAAATAGAAGGATATTTCAGATGAATACGTGGCTAGCGGAATGGTGCAAGGGGGAGGCATTCCAATTCCTGGGACATTGGAACCGGTTCTGGGGGAGGTGGGACCAGAACAAAATGGACGGTTTGCACCTGGGCAGGACTGGGACCGATGTCCTAGGGGGAGTGTTTGCTAGTGCTGTGGGGGAGGGTTTACGCTAAAATGGCAGGGGGTTGGGAACCTGTGCAGGGAGACAGAAGAAAGGGATACAAGGATAGAAGCAAAAGACAGGAAGGAGAAAAGCAAAAGTGGCAGTCAGAATAATCAAGGGTTTAAATCTAACATGGCCAGAGTAAATAATAATTCTAAAATGTCTAAGAGTGTTAAAAAAACAAGCCTGAAGGCTTTGTGTCTTAATGCGAGGAGCATTCATAATAAGGTGGATGAATTAGTTGTGCAAATAGATGTAAACAGATATGTTATGATTGGGATTACAGAAACATGGCTCCAGGCTGACCAAGGCTGGGAACTCAACATCCAGGAGTATTCAATATTCAGGAAAGATAGGCAAAAAGGAAAAGGAGGTGGGGTAGCATTTCTGGTTAAAGAGGAGATTAACACAATTGTAAGGAAGGATATTAGCTCTGATGATGTAGAATCTGTATGGGTAGAGCTGAGGAATACCAAGGGATAGAAAACGTTACTAGGAGATGTATACAGACCCCAAGACAGTAATGCGGAGGTTGGGGATGGCAACAAATGGGAAAATAGAGACATGTGCAATAAGGGCACAGCAGTTATCATGGGTGACTATAATCTACATATAGATTGGGCTAACCAAATTAGTAACAATACTGTGGAGGAGGAATTCCTGGAGTGTATACGGGATGGTTTCCTGGACCAATATGTCGAGGAACCAATTAGAGATCAGGCCACCTTAGGCTGGGTATTAAGTAATGAGAAAGGATTTATTAGCAATCTTTTTGTGCGAGGCCCCTTAGGGCGGAGCGATCATAATATGATTGAATTCTTTATTAAGATGGAGAGTGAAGAATTTGACTCAGAGACTAGGGTCCTGAAATTAAACAAAGGAAACTATGATGGTATGAGGCGTGAGTTGGGTAGGATCGATTGGGGAATGTTACTCAAAGGGTTGACAGTGGATAGGCAATGGCAAACATTTAAAGATCACATGGATGAACTACAGAATTTGTTCATCCCTGTTTGGCATAAAAATAAAACAAAAAAGGTGACTCAACCGTGGCTAACAAGGGAAATTAGGGATAGCATAAGATCCAAGGAGAGGACATATAAATTGGCCAGAAAAAGCAGTAAACCTGAGGATTGGGAGCAGTTTAGGATTCAACAAAAGAGGACAAAGGGATTAATTAAGAGGGGGGAAATAGAGTATGAGAGTAAGCTTGCTTGGAACATAAAAGCTGACAGGAACAGCTTCTATAGATATGTGAAGAGAAAAAGATTGGTGAAGTCAAGCATAGGTCCCTTGCAGGCAGAATCAGGGGAATTTATAATGGGGAACAAAGAAATGGCAGACCAATTAAATACATACTTTGGTCTGTCTTCACAAAGGAGGACACAAATAACCTCCCAGAGTTGTCGGGGAACATAGGGTCTAATGAGAGTGAGGAACTGAAAGAAATCAGTATTTGTAGGGAAATGGTGATAGGGAAATTGATGGGATTGAAGGCCGATAAATCCCCAGGGCCTGATAATCTACATCCTAGGGTAGTTAAGGAAGTGGCCCTAGAAATAGTAGATGCATTGCTGGTCATCTTCCAATATTCAATAGACTCTGGCACAGTTCCCATGGATTGGAGGGTAGCTAATATTACCCCACGGTTCAAAAAAGTTGGTAGAGAGAAAACAGGGAATTATAGACCGGTAAGCCTGACATCGGAAGTGGGGAAAATGCTAGAGTCCATTATAAAAGATGTAATAGCAGAGCATGTGGAAAACAGTGACAGGATCGGACAAAGTCAACATGGATTTACAAAAGGTAAATCGTGCTTGCCTAATCTACTGGAATTTTTTGAGGATATTACTGGTAAAATAGATAAGGGAGAACCAGTGGATGTGGTGTATTTGGACTTTCAGAAGGCTTTTGATAAAGTCCCGCATAAGAGATTACCGTGTAAAGTTATGGCACAGGGGATTGGGGGCAAGCTACTGACTTGGATAGAGAACTGCGTTCCTTTAATTCTGACCATGGCACATCCCCGATTTTAATCCTTCCACCACTGCTGGCCGTGCTTTCAGCTGTCTGGGCCCTAAGCTCTGGAATTCCCTTCCTAAACCTCTCCGCCTCTCTACCTCGCCCCTCCTTTAAGACGCTCCTTAAATCTACCTCTTTCACCAAGCCTTTGGTCATCTGCCCCAATATGTGGCTGGGTGGCAAATCTTGTTTGCTAACACTCCTGTGAGGCGCTCTGGGACGATTTACTACATTAAAGGTGCTATATAAATACAAGTTGTTGGCTTTGTTGTTGTGAAGAAGACAACAAAGAAGGATTGGACTTGGATCAGCAGCTTTTGGCAGACGTAGTGGGATACGGAAGGCTGAAGATATTTTGGTGAAACAAAGACGAGAGTTTATGAAGCAATATTATCCCCATATTATTATTCAGATCAGAGAGCTGGAACATGAGAAAAGTTGATGAGCAAAAGACACCAGGAGCAGAGATGAATAGTTGGAGAGGTATAACGGGAGTTTCCGGGATGCAAAAATCAGAATGTTGCACACAGAGGCACCTGGAACAAGAAGCCGAGGAAGACCAAGGAAGACCAAGGAGGTGCTGGATAGACAATGTCAGGAGTGACTTATCACAGAAAGGGATACAGGTGAGTGGAGTGGTCAGTCTAATTTAGAACCCACAACATTGGTGTCAATAAATTCAGCCCCATTGTCGCTACTGAGCTGATGGACGAGGATTTAGTAATAATATTAAACTTGTACAGCAACAATGTTATAAACGCAGAGCAGGACTGAGCGCTTGGGCATGGTGGCAACTCCCAGTAACCTTTTATAAGGTTTAGATTCATTTGGTGCCCCGTAGTTTCTCAATTATATCCTGTGTGTGAGGAATAAACTGAACTTTTTCAGGTTGGCAGGCTGTAACTAGTGGGGTGCCGCAAGGATCAGCGTTGGGGCCTCAGCTATTTACAATATATATTAATGACCTAGATGAAGGGACCGAGTGTAATATACCCAAGTTTGCTGATGATACCAAGCTATGTGGGACAGTAAGCTGTGAGGAGAACACAAAGAGTCTGCAAAGGGATATAGGTAGACTGAGTGACTGGGTAGTAAGGCGGCAGATGAAGTATAATGTAGGGAAATGTGAGGTTATTCACTTTGGTAGGAAGAATAGAGAAACTGAATATGTTTTTAAATGGTGAGAAACTTTCAAATGTTGGTGCTCAGAGATTTGAATATCCTCGTGCAAGAAACACAAAGCTGGCATGCAGGTACAGCAAGCAATAAGGAAGGCAAATGGCATGTTGGCCTTTATTTCAAGGGGATTGGAATATAAGAGTAAGGAGGTATTGCTACAATTGTACAGGGCATTGGTGAGACCACACCTGGAGTACTGTGCACAGGTTTGGTCTCCTTATCTAAGGAAGGATATACTTGCCTTGGAGGCAACAAAGTTTCACTAGATTGATTCCTGGGATGAGAGGGCTGTCCTATGATGAGAGATTGTGTAGAATGGGCCGTTACTCTCTGGAGTTTAGAAGAATGAGAGGTGATCTCATTGAAACATACAAGATTCTGACAGGGATGGACAGGGTAAATGCTGAGAGGTTGGTTCCCCTGGCTAGAGTGTCTAGAACTAGGGGGCATAGTCTCAGGATAAGAGGTAGGCCATTTAAAACTGAGATGAGGAGGAATTTCTTCACTGAGGGTTGTGAATCTTTGGAATTCTCTGCCCCAGAGGGCTGTACATGCTGAGTCTGAGTGTATTCAGATTTTGGACCCATGGGGAAGCAAGGGATATGGAGATCGGGCGGGAAAATGGAGTTGAGGTCGATGATCAGCTGTGATCTTATTGAATGGCGGAGCAGGCTCGAGGGGCTGTGTGGTCTACTCCTGCTCTTATTTCTTATGTTCATATGAATGGGGCGGATGTCAGCTGCGGTTAGATCATTTGAGTTTTTACAAATCTATCTGGAACCATATGTCCTTCTTAGCGATCGGTACCTGTGGAGTGGCTCAGTGTAGTACGGCCCAGATAGTGCCTGCTCCAGCGTATCCTGCAGTAACCTTTAACGTGGCACCTTAGCGAATGACTTTTGGAAATCCAAATCACCCTGCTCATTACATACGCAAAGAATTCATATACATTTGTCAAACACTATTTCCCTTTCATAAAACAGAACATAATAGGAGCAGGAGCAAGCCATTTGGCCCTTTGGCCTGCTTTGCCATTCAATAAGATCATGGCTGATCTTCTACCTCATCTCCACTATCCCCATATCCCTTGATTCCATTGATAGTCAAAAATCCATCGATCTCAGTCTTGAATACACTGACCGACATCCTCCACAGCCCACTGGGGTGGAGAATGCCAAAGATTCACCACCCTCAGTGAAGACATTTCTCCTCCTCAGTCCTAAAATGGCCAACCCCTTATCTTTAGACTGTGACCCTGGTTTTGGACTCCCCAGCCAGAAGAAACATCCTCCTTGCATCTAGTCTGTCAATCCCCTCAATCTACTAAACTCTAGGGTATATATTCCCAGTCTACTCATGACAAACCCATATCCTAGGAACCCATCTGCTGAACGTTCATTGCACTCCTCTATGGCAAGTACATCCTTCCTTAGGCAAGATGACCGAAGCTGTACACAATACTCCAGGTGTGGTCTCACCAGGGCCCTATTTAATTGCAGTAAGCCATCTTCACTCATACTCAAATCCTCTTGTAATAAAGGCCAACATACCATTTGCTTTCCTAATTGTTTGCAGTTCCAGCACGTTAACTGATTTGTGTATAAGGACACCCAGGTCCCTCTGAACAAACATATCCCCAATTGCTCCATTGGTTAACTTCACATTTCTCTACATTATATTCCATTTGCCATGTTCTCGCCCACTCACTAAGCCTGTCTAAATCCCCTTGAAGCCTCCTTGCATCCTCCTCAACTTAGTTCTCACCCAGCTTTAGATCAGCAAACCTGGATATATTCTATTTGGTTCCTCATCCAAATCATTGATTAGATTGTGAATAGCTGAGGCCCAAGCACCGATCCTTGCGGTACCCCACTAGTTACAACCTGCCATCCCCAAAATGACCTGTTTATTGCTGTTGTTTTCTGTCCATTAACCAAGCCTCAATCCATGCTAGTATATTACCCCCAATCCCATGAGCTCTAATTTTGTTTAATAACCTACTGTGGCACCTTAGCAAATGTCTGCTGAAAAGCCAAATACACCACATCCACTGGTTCCCCCTTAACTATTCTGCTAGTTACAACCTCAAAAATCTCCAACAGATTTGTCAAACATGATTTCCTTCAAATCTGTGTTGACTCTGCCCAATCCTGTTATTATTTTCCAAGTGCCATGTTGAGTTCAATGAAGAGGGACCAAGGACCAAGGCAGCTGAATTACATTCTAACTTTGTATTTGACAGCAACATTATTCTTGCTCAACCACATTTAGTGCACTCCTTCCATGTATTGAAGATGCAATACTTCACCTTTCCCTACATTGAACCCAATGTGCCACTGACCCATGATCCTGGACAATCCATGGCCCAGAACACACTACCCACAGTCCCAGTTTGGGGGGCTTGGATTGAAATTTTTCAATCTGCATCATTGCTGTGGGTCTTGCAGAAGCCCCACACAGTCCCCACTATGGATCTACCGGCACTTGTCAGTGGGTGAAACATGGGGCCTCTGCCCCATTACCACTAACCATGTGCCACAGTGGCTTTGCTTCTGTAACCATCATCTTTCCATAATTCAGGCCACATCTTGAAACTAGATCAATGAAAAGCAGAGCATTTCTTTCATCAATACTCCTGTCAGAGTTCTGTGCAGCAGCTCAAGCACCACCTGGCTTTGGGAAATCTCTGCCGACTGATCATTGTTAACTCCGGATTCTCCAAAGTCAAACTCAAAGTATCCTGTATTGTCAAAACTAGTTTCTCAGCAACTGAAACTAGACTAGCCAACTGATAATGACCTACCCTCAATCCCCGACTTCCTGTAGAGGTTGTCCCCACAATAAAGGCTCCTTCAGACACCAGTGATTCTGGGGAATGCCTCTTGTGCAGGAGTTCCACTCCGCACTGTGGGCATCACACCCCACATTGAGTGGGGTGACTGGATTAGTGCTTCCTACAGTTCCAGATCAGTAAGGATAAGAAAGGCCACGACACCTCCACCCTCAATTGATGTGCTAATACTCCCCCGACTGCTTTATTGAATTGACTGGAGTTTTGATCGATACTGGAACTGGATTCCAGACGGATGCTGGAAGGCTGTTCAGAGCAGCTGCTGAAGACCAGGAGTGAGCTTCCCACTGCCGGTCTAGCGAGGCCCAAAACAACCCAAATAGTGGTTGAATAAAAGCAGGAAATAGGCAGGTCAGGCAGCCTCTGTGGAGAGAAACAGAGTTAATGTTTCAGGTCAATGACCTTTCATCAGAATGGGTAAAAGTTAGTGATGTAACAGAGTTTAAGCAAGTACAGGGGCAGGGAAAGGAGTGTGATAGACTCCAAGACAGCCAGGCTGGTGGAATGGGCAGACAGATGAAATTTAACAAACGTGCAAAGTGAAACATTTGGTAGGAAGAACGAAGACAGGCAATATAAACTAAAGGGTACAATCCTAAAGTGGCTGCATGAACAGAGAGACCTGGGAGTATGTGTGCACAAATCATTGAAGGCGGCAGGGCAGGTTGAAAAAGCAATTAAAAAAGCATATGGGATACTGGGCTTTACAAGTAGAGGCATGGAGTACAAAAATCAAGGAAATGAACTTTTAGAAAACACTGGTTTGGCCTCAACTGGAGTATTGTGTCCAATTCTGGGCAGCGCTCTTTGGGAATGATGTGACGGCCCTCGAGAGGGTGCATGGAAGAATGATTCCAGGGATGAGGAGGTCAGTTACATGGATGGCGAGAGAAGCTGGGGTTCTTAGAGCAGAGAAGGTTCAGAGAGCAGATTTGAGAGGTTTTCAAAAGCATGAGGCGTCGAGACAGTAGATAGAGGGGCACTGTCGCCATTGGCAGAACGGGCCAGAGCCAGAGGACACAGATTGAACGTTAGTTGTAAAAGATCCAAAGGAGACATGAGGAAAATCCTTTTTTTGTTTTTTTACTCGGAGTGGTTAATAACTGGAATGCACGGTCTGAAAGGTTGGTGGAGGCCGATTAAATCGTGGATTTCAAAAGGGAATTGGATAAGTTACTGAAAGAAATAAATTGCAGGGCTACAGGGAAAGGGCCGAGGAGTGGGACTAGCTGAAGTGCTCTTGCAAACAGCAGGCACGGGCTCAATGGTGACAGCACAGAAGGAGGCCATTCTCTGATTCTATGAACACAAGATCAGGGTTCATGTATAACAGGGTTTTATTGTCCAACAGACACATCTACATTTCCATGGAGCTGCTCTCGGAGCCCACCCTGCGGCGATGGTCCATTTTCCACATGGCAACAGTCCCGACCAACAGGGCCACGGAGAGCAGAGCTACCCCAACCGCTGCTCCAGGAAGAACACGGGAGGGGGAATCAGCAGCAGCATCTGTGGGGAGAAGGGAGGGTTAGATAGGCACCAGTTACTCCATCACTAGACAGTAGCAGGGGCCTCCTTTACCTTTCTCTTCCTGGTGGATCCCAGCAGCCAATCTCTCATCTTCCAGGAAAATGATGGCTCCATCAGAGGTCACCAAGGACCCAACCCGGTCATCGGCGCTTCTTCGCCTCTCTGGGGGAGACAAGAGTTCAAGGTGGGCAATTCAATGTGCAGCTGTCTGAAGCGCTGAATCAGGTGTACAATCCGATGGCCCAACGCAAAAACCCTCGGGCAGTGAGTACCGGAGAGATTGGACTGTAGTTAAACACTGTTCCCTCACTGTCAGACTAAGATTCACTCCTGATTCTCAGAAGGAGCCGCATCAACCCGGCAAAGTTTGCAGCCGTTGACGGGTCCAATGGCCAGGCTGGTCTCCTGGGGAAAGAGACCCGTTTTAAGCACGAGTTTGACGAGCGGTTACACTGGACAGACACACATTGCCCAGGTCTCCCCGCCCCCAGATATCGGTTCAGTTCCACCCTGGAACTCCTGGTGACAGCAGGATGCTGGATCAATGTTCAAGGCCAGAGGTGGATTCCATTCAGAACCAGTGCAAGATGTGCTCAGAGCCGCTGAGCCAGATTGCCATCCTGCTGTAGACTAACTGGGATAGAGTTGAGCGGGCAGATTGAGGACACTGCTCCTGTGCCCACTGTTGGGCCCAGTGTCCAGATGCCCCACACCCACCCTTCCCCATCAGGGTTCAGTTTCTAGTCAGATCCCAGCTACTTACTGGGGCTGCAGGGAGCCGTGCAGTTCTCTCGGGTGGAAGGGAAGCAAACTTCAGCACTGCAGTGGAAGTGAACCTGGAAAGAGACAGTGCGGTGTGGTCAGTGCCACAGCTCCCAGTCAGGAGATTCATGCTTCTACAGTCAAAGGGTCAACAGGGGCCTCCTCACTGTGAGCAAGACCCAGGGAACAAGTTCAACCAAGAGAGCAAGACTGAAGGAAACTCACCTCCCCGCTCAGAGCCCGGCCCGAAACTCGGTCCCAGAAAGCGAAAGTGCTGACTACAAACCGATTCTGGTGAGTTGGGAACGGCGAATGGGAAGCGGCGTCTACCGGGAGGAGGCGGGTTTTGTAATTGTCTCCAGTAAAGGGGCACCTGGAACAGAGAAAGAGCGGGTTATATGGAGAGGGCACCTGGAACTCCCAACTACAGAGTTACAGCGGCACATCAAAGCAAAGTCCCGAGATTAGACGAGATAAAGAAACCAGTCCATTCAAGTCATCAATCGTCAACCTGGAGCTCAGATTGGTTTGATTATTGGCCGTTCCTTCACCCAGTCCATGTCGCCCCCCTCCCCGATCACCAGCCTGCCCCAAGGTCCCTCACTCGCTGCCTTACCTGCCCACCAGGAGGTCCCATCGGAGGCCCGAATGCGGCTCGGGGGTGGGGGTCGCCCAGCAGTCATTGAGCACCAGCACAAGGGACGGATCGTTCCGGTTCAGGACTCGAACCTCCACAAACACGGGGTCCCGGAGCACTCTCAGGATCGGGTAGTCACTGGCCACGTACCAGCTCCGGTAGCCACCATCTGGAAAGAGAAGACGATGAAGGACGGCCACTATTTGGAGAGAGAGCGCCTGAAGTTGGACACTAACCATCAGCAGCACTCGCTACCTCTCGCTATTCTCAGCTCCAGAACCAGGATCCCGGCCTCAGTGGCAGGCAGTGGCGGAGAAAGGCTGTAAACTCTGGGCTTCACCTGCAATTCAGACTCCTGGCTCCCCTTGTAACTGCACTGGACATGGAGCCTGCAAGAGAACGGACACGGCTGGAGAATTCAGCTCCTCACCTTCTCTACCCGCTCCATGTGCTCCCAGTCTCACCTGAAGGGGCTGTCCCGGGTCACCGATCCCAAAGCTCCATCCAAGATCTCAAACTGACCCAACACATCCGTTTCATAGACGGCGTTCACCCCGTCCAGCTACAAGAGACAGAAGACCATCATTACAGAGAAATTGAGCAAGTCTGCCATTGCCTTATCACATGTAGTGTCTTTAAGGGCCCCCATTGCCCTTTAGACCCCCTCTTTCCCACCCGACTGACAGCCATTGATGGGGCTCCCGGCCCACAATACCTACCCGCTGAGTAGTGCCACACTCAGTGACTGCGAACTGAAAGAGCACAGTGTCTGCAGAGGCCACGGTGGGACTGCACTCCGCTCCGTGTCCATTCTTCAGATGGACCGTTGTCAGGTTTACAGGAGGCAGCGTCAAATCCTTGGAGATGGCGATCAGGACCCGCCCATCCTTGGTGCACACTGCAGGAGAGAGTCAATGAAAGGCGGTTAGTTGCTGCACGGGGAATGGCAAGGGAACCGTTACCGGGAGGGGGAGAAACTCCGCCCAGCTCAGCACCAGCTTCTAGTTTCCTTCTCTCCCCCTCCACTCCCCAATTCTCCATCTAATGGGGACGGGTCACCAACTCCATCCCTACTGGACTGGTTACACAAGACCGGCATCAAATCCACAGCCTGTCCGGTCAGTGCCAGCCAGGGACTGATCTTCACTCTGCCCTCCTATCCTGGGGCGCAATTCAACCATCAGAAGTCCCAAGTCGCATAGAGAAGGAAGGAGAGATCCTGGGTCAGGATCTCAATGATCAGACTTTCAAACTGTAGAACTGAACACAGTTCCTAAACCCGCCAGCTCCCGGACTGGAGAGGTTGGAGACTCCAGCTGATGTTTCAGGACAGGAGGAGAGAGAGGATACTGTCCAGGGAATCCCCAGTGCAGTTGGATTGCGACTGGTCCTGGGAAGCCCTGGCCCAGAATAGAGGCGAGCCGAGAATACACCCACCTGGCAGATTGTGGAGTGAATAGAAACACGGCGGCACATCCCGGCTCCCGGCATCAAAGCAGCAGCCTCTCCGCACACACTCACTGCCTTCAATTCCCCCAAACCCGCAGTCTTGGCGGAATTTGGGAGACAGCCAACATTGATCGGCGGGGAGAAGGAGAGAGGGCGGCTGAGATGAACAGATTGTAAGAAAGAACAAGCCCAGAACCCGCAGCCCCTCCATTCTAACAAGCAAGGCTCCCAGGTAAGTGAGGCTGTAGAGCCGACTCCCCCTTTTTATCCCCTGTTTAACCGGCAGTAAATGAATGGTCTCATTGGCCCACGGGCTCCCCATGTGAACCCGCATTCCCACGGGGCACACGGAGATATTGGGGCCTTGTTTAAACTTATTTTTTTCTTTTTTTGTGTCGAACATATTTATTTAAATATGGTAGTACTAATCTTTTATTTAAATCTGGTAATACTTATTACAATACATCAACTTCATAATAAATCCATTGCATTCATTAACCACAATAAGGCTAATTTTAACAAAAAATCAACTTTAAGATTAACAATACAAATAAAATAATACATTTTTTCAATATGGTAGTACTAATCTTTTACTTAAATCTGGTAATACTTATTACAATACATCAACTTCATAATAAATCCATTACATTCATTAACCACAATAAGGCTAATTTTAACAAAAAATCAACTTTAAGATTAACAATACAAATAAAATAATACATTTTTTCAATATGGTAGTACTAATCTTTTATTTAAATCTGGTAATACTTATTACAATACATCAACTTCATAATAAATCCATTACATTCATTAACCACAATAAGGCTAATTTTAACAAAAAATCAACTTTAAGATTAACAATACAAATAAAATAATACATTTTTTCAATATGGTAGTACTTGTCACAACTCATCAATTACATAGTAAATCCATTACATTCATTAGCCGCAATAAAACAAAGCCTTAAAAACAGCTTTAGGACTAACAGTACAAATGCAGTGGTAAATTTTACAGACAAATCAACAATATTAACAGTACAGGTACCCATAGTGAAAAACAATTTTACGCCAGTCCTATTGGCAATGTAGTAACTCTTCATTTTTGCTTGGTATTACCTGCTGTCCTGTTTTAAAATTTTAATATTCATGTACAACATTACTTATGCAACTCATCAGTTACATAGTAAATCCATTACATTCATTGACCACAATAAAAAGGATAAAGCCTCGAAAACAGCTTAATGGTCAACAATATTGATACGCTTATCAATTACTCCATAAAAGACGATGAATCAGGAAGGTGATGAAAAGGCTTTTATTAACTAGAGAACAGAGCATGCCTCTCGTGGGTGGCTGGTTCCAAGAAGGAAGTGAGTCGGCGAAACCCCCACCTTTATAACTGGTCATGTGGGCGGAGTCAGCTGAGGCATGCCTTGGTACACAGTGCCACCCAGAGGTAACAATATACAATAACAGTGGTTTACCACAAATATAAATACAATAATACATTTTTACAGGTAAATCAATAATGTTTACAGTACAAACTGCCACTGTTTAATAAACCAAGAAAAGAAAGAACCCGTATTCGCCAGTCCTACTGGCATCGCTGAATCATTCAGTCATTCATTCCTCTGTTCGTTCGCTCAAGTGTAAATTCCATCGTGAATGTCTGCGTGCGTGCGTGTCATTTGTCTCCCTGCGTGCATGCGTGCGTTCGTTCATCTGTCCAGACAGGCCTCACGCTCACCCAATAGGATGCCGACCTCCATCCTGGGGAGCGAATTTGAAGGGGCTGCTCCTCGATTATTGGCTGCACTTCAGTCCCACGCTCCTGATCTTCGGTCACCCGGTGCGGAAGGGAGCGGGCAGGTCGGCGGACCTCCTCGTGGGACTGCTCCTGGGCGCCAAAGTGGCCATTAACTGGTCCAGGCAGCGGGCGGTCCAGTGGGTCGTTCGGCCCGACTGCCTGCCTCCCTTCCGCGGCCACGTTCACCCCTGGCTGGCCCTGGAGATGGAGCACGCGGTGTCCGCCGGCACGCGCGAGGCCTTCCGAGACCGGTGGGCACCGCAGGGACTGGAGTGCTGCATCACCATAAGGAACAGTACTTTAATTTAATTTGTTCAATTTCCTTTTAACCTTTTTCAAAGTTACAGCACATGGTCATAGAACCATCGAATCATAGAATGGTTACAGCGGGGAAGGAGGCCACTCGGCCCGTCGAGCCCGTGCCGGCTCTCTGCAAGAGCACTTCAGCCAGTCCCACTCCCCCGCCCTTTCCCCGTAGCCCTGCACATTTCTTCCCTTCAGATACTTATCCAACTCCCTTTTGAAAGCTGTGATTGCATCTGCCTCCACCACCCTTTCAGGGAGAACATTCCAAATCCTAACCACTCGCTGTGTAAAAAAGTCTTTCTTACGTGGCCTTTGGTTCTTTTGCCAATCACCTTAAATCTGTGTCCTCCGGTTCTCCACCCTTCTGCCAATGGGAACAGTTTCTCTCTATCTACTCTGTCCACACCCCTCATGGATTTGAACACCTCTATCAAATCTCCTCTCAATTCTCTCTGCTCCAAGGAGAACAACGCCAGCTTCTTCAGTCTTTCAACGTAACTGTACTCCAGACTGGGGAATGAGTTTGGTCAGGTGGAGCAAGTTTCAATAGGTGAACATTTAGGGAACAGTGATCATAATATCAGAAGGTTTTGGTTAGCTATGAAAAAGGACAGGGAGCAATCTAGAGTAAAAATGTTTAACAGGGGGAAATGCAATTTCAGTGGGATGAGAATGGATCTGGCCCTCGTCAACTGGAATCAAAGATTGGCAGGCAAAACTGTAATAAACAAAAGGCTGCCTTTAAAGAGGAAATAGTTCAGGTGCAGTTGAGGAACTTTCCAACGAGGGGGAAATGCAGGGCAACTAAAGTCAGGGCTCGCTGGATGATGAAAGAGATAGAGAATATGATGAAGCAGAAAAAAGAGTGTGTATGACAGATGTCAAGTTGCAAATGCATCTGAGAATCTGGCTATATATTGAAAGGTCAGAGGAGAAGTGAAAAATCAAATAAGACGGGAAAAGAGAGGGTATGAGAATAGAATGGCAGCCAACATAAAAGGTAATCCAAAAGTCTTCTATAGGCATATAAGTAGTAAAAGGGTAGTAAGAGGAGTGATGGGGCCGATTAGGGACCAAAAAGGAGACCTATTCATGGAGGCAGAAGGTATGGCTGAGGTACTAAATGAATACTTTGCATCTGTCTTCACCAAGGAAGAGGATGCTGCCACAGGCATAGTAAAGGAGGAGGTAGTGGAGATAGTTGATAGGATAAAAATTAATAAAAAAGTGGTATTAGAAAGGCTGGCTGTATTTAAAGTAGATAAATCACCAGGAGTGGATGGGATGCATCCTAGGATGCTGCGGGAATTTAGGGAGGAAATCGCGGTGGTACTGGCCATAATCGTCAAATCCTCCTTAGATACGGTGGTGGTGCCAGAGGACTGGAGAACTGCAAATTTTATTCCCTTGTTCAAAAAAGTGTGTAAAGATAAACCCAGCAACTACAGGCCATTCAGTTTGACCTCGGTAGTGGGGAAGCTTTTAGAAACGGTAATCAGGGACAAAATTAACAGTCACTTGGACAAGTGTGGTTTAATTAAGGAAAGCCAGCACGGATTTGTTAAAGGCAAATCGTGTTTAACTAACTTCACGAGTTCTTTGATGAGGCAACAGCGAGGATTGATGAGGGTAATACAGTTGACGTAGTGAACATGGATTTCAAAAAGGCGTTCGACAAAGTGCCACATAATAGGCTTGCCAGCAAAGTTGAAGCCCATGGTATAAAAGGGACAGTGGACATGGATACAGAATTGGCTGAGTGACAGGAAACAGAGGGTAGTGGTGAACGGTTATTTTTTGGACTGGAGGAAGGTATACAGTGGTGATCCTAAGGGGTCGTTTCTAGGACCACTGCTTTTCTTGATACATATTAATGACTTGGACGTGGGTGTACAGAGCACAATTTCAAAATATGCAGATGAGACTAAACTTGGAAGTATAGTGAACAGTGAGGAGGAGAGTGATAGAAGTCAGGAAGACATAGACAGGCAGGTGAAATGGGCGGACACGTGGCAGATGAAATTTAACGCAGAAAAGTGTGAAGCGATACATTTTGTTAGAAAGAATGAGGAGAGGACATATAAACTAACTGGTACAATCCTGAAGGGGGTGCAGGAACAGAGAGACCTGGGGGTATGTGTGCACAAATCGTTGAAGGTGGAAGGACAGGTTGAGAAAGCAGTTAAAAAGGCTTACGGGATTCTGGGCTTCATAAATAGAGGTGTAGAGTACAAAAGTGTGGAAATTGTAGTTGACTTTAAATTGGCAATTGCCAGTAATAAGAAGAGTCAGCTCCACAAATGTCCCTCTTAAGGAGGCAGCACCAATAGAATTTAGACACCAAGGCCTAGAAATTCAGTATAGCCACGTTTGGGGCGCTACGGCATGGCGTTCGCTAACTTTTGCGCCCGGCGCAACTTAGCACCACCTTCGCCGATATTCAGTTGCATCGCCCCAAGAGGTTGCTGCTGCGCTAAAGCAGGCGATGCACGACTATCATTAGGCGCTAAGCCGGCGATCCAGGGCGCAAACACTGAGGGTGGGCGCAGCGCAGGTGCGGCGAGTTGCTCATTGAGGGCAGACAGTCAGGCGCCGGTCAGCACTTAAAGGGGGAGGGTGGAATTGCTTGGCTGCCACGCCCTGCACACTGCAGCCCTAAGGCAAGGCCTGAACACTGCTTCTGGAACAGCTCCATGCCCAGGAGAATGGAGAAGGCCAGGGAGAGAGTGCAGCACTTCGGCGAGGGTGACCTGAGGATGCTGGTTGGTGCAGAGGACCGCAGGTGCCATATCCTCTTCCCTGAGGGTGGCAGGAGGCCGCTGCCCTCCGAATATTGGAAAGCATGGAGGGATGTGGCAAACAAGGTCATGTCCAACAGCGTGGTTGGCAGGACACCAACCCAGTGCCGGAAAAAATTCAACGTCCTCACGCGGGTTGTCAGGGTGAGTACCCTTTCCAGTATTCTCCTCATCCCTGCATGTGCACCTCACTTTATGGCCAAACGAGTCTGAAAGCTCTAATGGCCAGCCCTCATCCAGCAGCTATGGGACTGTCATGAAAAGCACTTGCACATTCAGGACTTTAGACACTGTCAGGGCTATTCGACCATGGGAGGCAGTGCGGGCAATATCAGGGCTTGACACTGCACTTAGAGGCGGTCCTTTCTCTTGCAGTCCAAGCTGGCGCATAACAGAAGACAGCAGCGACAGACCGGGGGAGGCCGTCCTGACCTGAAACAGCTGAGCGACCTCGAGCAGAGAGTGGAGCAGATCATGGCAGGCCGGCTGAGTGGCCCCGTCGCCACTGGAGATGCTGACCCTGTTCTGGGCACCAATGGTAAGGTCATCACCTTTTTGACCTCTCCCTTTCCACTTGCGCCTCACACCAGCATCCTTTGCCACTATCGAACCAATGCAGTGCACAGCAGCTCTCATGCCTCCCTCGCTGCCGCCCTGTCCTCACTCTAAAGCAACTCTTGTGCCTCCCTGCTTTCAGATGGTGACTCGCCAGGTGAGCAGGCGGCCCCTCAAGCTGACACTGTGTCCGAGTCAGACATAGAGGAGGAGGAAGAGGTGATTGGGCAAAAGATCCATCTGTGTGGAGTTTGCACATTCTCCCCGTGTTTGCGTGGGTTTCCTCCGGGTGCTCCGGTTTCCTCCCACAGTCCAAAGATGTGCGGGTTAGGTTGATTGGCTATGATAAATTGACCCTTATTGTTAGGGGGATTAAATACGTGGGGTTACAAGGATAGGGTGGGATATGTGTTGGTGTAGGGGTTACGGGGATCGGGTGGGATATGTGTCGGTGTAGGGGTTACGGGGATCGGGTGGGATATGTGTCGGTGCAGGCTCGATGGGCCGAAATGGCCTCTATCTGCACTGTGGGGTTTCTGTGATTCTGTGATTCTGTGAAAAGCATGGCAGATGCAGTATAATGTGAATAAATGCGAGGTTATCCACTTTGGTGGCAAAAACAGGAAGGCAGATTATTATCTGAACGGCAATAGATTGGGAGAAGGGGAAGTGCAACGAGATCTGGGTGCCCCTGTGCAACAGTCGCTGGAGGTAAGCATGCAGGTGCAGCAGGCGGTTAAGAAGGCAAATGGTATGTTGGCCTTCATAGCGAGAGGGTTCGAGTACAGGAACAAGGATGTCTTGCTGCAGTTGTACAGGGCCTTGGTGAGACCACACCTTGAGTATTGTGTGCAGTTTTGGTCGCCTTATCTGAGGGAGGATGTTCTTGCCATGGAGCGAGTGCAGTGAATATTCACCAGACTGATACCTGGGATGGCAGGAATGACATATGAGGAGAGATTGGGTCGATTGGGCTTATACTCGCTGGAGTTTAGAAGAATGAGAGGGGATCTCATTGAAACTTATAGAATTATGACAGGACTAGACAGACTAGATGCAGGAAGGATGTTCCCGATGGCCGGGGAGTCCAGAACCAGGGGTCTCAGTCTAAGGATAAGGGGTAAGCCATTTAGGACAGAGATGAGGAGGAATTTCGTCACCCAGAGAGTGGTGAACCTGTGGAATTCTCTACCAGAGAAGGCAGTGGAGGCCAATTCATTAAATATATTCAAGAAGGATTTAGATATATTTCTTAAGGCTAAAGGGATCAAGGGATATGGGGAGAAGGAAGGGACAGGGTACTGAATTTGGATGATTAGCGATGATCTCATTGAATGGCGGAGAAGGCTCGAGGGGCCGAATGGCCTACTCCTGCTCCTATCTTCTATGTTTCTATGACTGTCTGCGAGGGGCGCTGCTGTAGATGAGGCTGCAGTACCGGCGACTGTCGGCGAGGGGGCGCTGCTGAAGATCAGGCTGCAGTACCGGCGACTGTCTGCGAGGGGGGCGCTGCTGTAGATGAGGCTGCGGTACCGGCGACTATCTTTTTTTTAATTCATTGATGGGATGTGGGCGTTGTTGTGTCGGTACCTTTCTACCTAGACACAATTTAGGACTCAGAGATTCAAACATGAAGTGCTTTATTGGAAGGAAAGGAAGTTCTGGAAAGTTCCGAACAAAGAGAGCTAAACTTAACAGAGAACACCCAACCATTTATCTCCTGTGACAGCGGCACCACAGGTGGGAGGAGAACACAAAATACATAACATTTCCTCCCCTCTTAAATGGAAGGTCCACATTATTCCTCAACAGGTAAGTTACTTTCATTGCACTCAACGAACCTAGGGTAGAGGTAGACTGCCTCAACCCCTGACTTTACCCTGGGGTTTATTCTGCCCCAGTCTTGTGGGTAAGTCACTAAGCCTACAGATCCAAGCGTCTTGGAGGCCGCCGCTCTCTGACAGGATACCGGCGGTCATCGCTGGCTTCCACAGCAGTAGGCATTGACACAGGCCTGGATGGAGAAGGTGCCTGTGTCAGTCGAAAGTCAGGAGTTTGCACAGGTGGAACAGTCTCTTTGACTTCCTGTGTTGGAGAAGAGCACTGTGGCAAAGGATGCTGGTTTGCGGTATCATCCGGAAACAGTTCAGGCCAAACAGCCGTTGGAGCCTCTGTGGCTGTCTCTGCTCCTACCAACAGTTGATCTGTGTGTCTTCTCCAGACGACGTCCTCCGCAGTCTCAACCGTGTAAGACACAGGGCCCGTCTGCACGATCACCGTAGCAGGAACCCATTTCGGTCCAGTGGTGTAGTTTCGAGCTAGGACGTGCTCTCCCGGATGAAACCGTCTCTCCTTGGCTCTTTTCTCTCTCTTTTCAACTTGAGCTTGTTGTTGACGATGGACAACCTGCTCTGCCCTTGGAGGTTTGAGTAAGTCAAAACTTGTCCGCAACTGCCTCTTCATCATGAGCGAAGCGGGGGAAGTTTTGGTTGTGGCATGCGGCTCGTTCCTGTAGGACAACAGGAAGCTGTTCAGACGTTGGTGGATTGTGTCCTGACCTTGCGATGCCTTCAAGGCGTGCTTCAAAGTTTGCATGAACCTTTCTGCCTGGCCGTTAGTAGAGGGATGATAGGGCGCAGACCTGATGTGTTGGACACCATTCACATGCAGGAAGGTTGCAAACTCCTGTGATACAAATTGTGGACCGTTGTCACTTACGAGTTGTTCCAGTGAGCCATAACGGCTGAACATCTCACCAAGTTTCTCAGTTGTTTTCTCTGCCATGGTAGACCTCATTACAGCGACCTCCGGCCACTTGCTACGAGCATCTACAACCACCATAAACATCTTCTCTTCGAAAGGACCGGCGAAGTCCACATGTACTCGCTGCCACACTTCTGCAGGCCAATCCCAGGGTGTAGGGTTGCCAGCTGTGGAACATTCTGGACCCTTTGACATGGGGAACATGTTTTGGCTTTCTCCTCAATATTCCCATTGAGACCTGGCCACCAGAAGTAGCTTCTTGCCATTTCCTTCATCCGAACCATCCCACTGTGGCCTGTATGAAGTTGTTGCAGTATAGATTCCCTCAGAGGTGGCGGAATGATGACACGGCGTCCCCAAAGAAGACAACCTGCCTGGATGGAGAGCTCATTTCTTTTTGAAACGTAAGGTTTCAAACTAGGAGAATCTCCTATAGCTCTCCCTCGAATGACATCGTCCATTACCTCAGACAGGACTGGATCGTTGCGGGTGTACCTTCGCACCTGAACTGCAGTGACAGGTGCTCCCTCCACTTGTCTAAAGTAGAAGATGTCTATCTGACGAGGCTCTGGGGGAGTAACAGGCAAGGGTAGCCTCGAGAGACCGCCTGCGTTGCCGTGCAAGTCTGATTTGCGATATTTGATGTCGTATGTGTGTCCTGACAACAGTAAAGCCCACCTTTGCATCCTGCTTGCAGCGAGAGACGGAATTCCGGTGTGGGGCCCGAAGATTGAAGTCAATGGACGGTGGTCTGTCAGGAGTGTGAACCTTCTCCCAAACAGGTACTGATGAAATTTTCGAATTCCAAAAACGATTCCCAAGGCCTCGCGCTCGATCTGCGCATAGTTACTCTCGGCCTTGTTCAAGGTGCGTGATGCAGAGGCGATAGATTTCTCTTCACCCAAAGGCATGATGTGGGATTTGACTGCTCCCACACCATCTGGTGATGCATCACATGCTAGCTGCACGGGTAGCTTTGGGTCGAAGTGTGTCAGGACCTCCGATTTCAGCAATGCTTTCTTTGCTTGGGCGAAAGCTTCGTTGCACAGTTCAGTCCATTTCCATGTTTTGCCTTGACATAGCAACTGATGTAACGGCTTCAGCAATGTTGCTAAGTCTGGAATAAACTTCCCATAGTAGTTAAGTAGCCCCAGAAATGAACGTAACTGGCTCGCATTCTGGGGTGCTGGGGCCTCCACGATCGCCTTGACCTTTGATGGCGCCTTATGCAGGCCAGTAGCGTCAATCACATGCCCCAGGTACTCAACTGAAGACTGAAAGAATTCACATTTGTCTTTACGAACTCTGAGTCCGTACTCTTTCAGTCGTTGTAGTGTCGCATCCAAGTTCAGAAGATGATCCTCCTCATTTGTCCCAGTGACAAGGATGTCGTCCAGGTAGCACTGGACTCCTGGCAGTCCACTCAAAATCTGATCCATTGCCCTTTGGAATAGAGCAGGGGCCGACGTAATTCCAAACGGAAGACGGCAGTACCTGTATAGCCCTTTGTGTGTCACAATTGTCAGCAGCTCCTATGATTTGTCATCGACATGCATTTGTAGATAAGCCTGGCATAAGTCTATTTTGCTGAACTTTGGCCCTCCGGCCAGGCCTGTAAAAAGATCATCAATGAGGGGAAGAGGGTACTGTTCCGCAAACAGCACCGGGTTAATAGTCACTTTAAAATCCCCGCAGATTCGAACAGATCCATCCTTTTTCAGGACAGGAACAATGGGTGTGGCCCATTTGCTCATGCTCACAGGCTCCAGGTCTCCATTCTCGACTAAGGCCTCCAAGTTAGCCTCAACTTTTGGCCTAATTGCATAGGGTACAGGTCGGGCTTCGTGAAACTTCGGCTTGCTGTCAGGTTTAATGTCCAGTCTCACGCTGATCTTTTTCATGCTCCCAAGTTCCCCATTGAAGAGTTCTGCATGTTTGTTTAACACTGCAGTCAGACCTGACTCCCCTTTTGACATCATGCGGACTGCAGGCCAGTCCAGCGTGATTTTCTCTAGCCACGCACATCCCAGTAGCGATGGGTAATTTCCCTTTACCACATATAGTGGCAGTTTTGCAGTCTGTCCGTTCAATTTAACTGTCACCTCAATGACGCCTCTCATGGCCACAGGTTCGCCGGTATACGTCTTTAGCACAATGTTTGTCGGCTGAAGGGTAAGATGCTTTAGCATTTTGTTGTAGACAGTTTCTGAAACAAGGGACACAGCCGCGCCTGTGTCCACCTCCATCCGCACTGATTGTCCCTCCACCAGTGGTGACACCCAGTAGCCATTTGAATCACCTGCAACCATCAGTATGTGCACCTCTTCCTCCTCAGAGGTGTCGCTCCCCTCTGTTTTGCTTGTTCCATCATACTGCACTGAATGAACACTCTTTTTCCTCTCTTGTACAAATACAGACATTTTGCTTCCATGCTTCCCAGCTCTGTCTGTTCTTTTTTTACCTCTACAGGCGCGTTCAATGTGACCCTTTTTGCCACAATTTTGGCATTCCAGGTCCGTACACCAGCAGTCATTAGCGTGATGGCCCATTTTCCCACAACGGCAACATGTGCCGTTCCGCGAACCTTTAGGCTCAGACGACACCTTGTGAACTCTCCCTGTTGAACTCGACTGGTGAGCCTCCTTTTCCGCCATCTCCATGGAGACACTAACTTCAATGGCCTTTTCAAGAGTAAGGTTGTCCTCAGTAAGAAGGCGCTTCTGTGTGGCTGCATTTTGCAGACCACACACGAGTCTGTCTCTAATGGTGTCCTTCAGCACCTCCTTGAACTCGCAGTGTTCTGATAACCTTTTTAAAGCAGCAATAAACATCGTCACTGATTCCCCCTCCTCTTGATTCCGTTTGTGAAATCTAAATCTCTCAGCAATAACCAGAGGTTTTGGTGAAAAATGTGCTCCAAGAATTTCCACTAGTTGCTTATATGTTTTAGTTCCTGGCTTATCTGGCTGCACGAGGCTGCGAAGTAAATTGAATGTCTTCGGCCCGATTACACTCAAAAAGGTAGGCACGACCTTTTCATTCGCCACCGCATTCGCCAATACAAAATAGTCAAAACGTTCCGTATATGCGCTCCATTGCTCCACATTTTCATCAAAATCACCGATGTTTCCTAATATAGTAGCCATCTCACGTTTCAAATTAAAATTTCTGTTTACTCGCTGCACCCGTAACGTACACAGCTTCATCCGCTCCTCGTTGCCACTTGTTGTGTCGGTACCTTTCTACCTAGACACAATTTAGGACTCAGAGCTCAGAGATTCAAACATGAAGTGCTTTATTGGAAGGAAAGGAAGTTCTGGAAAGTTCCGAACAAAGAGAGCTAAACTTAACAGAGAACACCCAACCATTTATCTCCTGTGACAGCGCCACCACAGGTGGGAGGAGAACACAAAACACATAACAGGCGTCGCTGGCTGGCTTGGCCTGCATTTAGTGCCCATCCCTAATTGCCCTTAAGAAGATGGTGGTGAGCCACCTTCTTGAACCGCTGCAGTCCATATGGTGTAGGTACACCCACAATGCTGTTAGGAAGGGAGTTCCAGGATTTTGGCCCAGTGACAGTGACGGAACGGCAATACAGGTCCAAGTCAGGATGGTGTGTGGCTTGGAGGGGAACTTGTAGGTGGTGATGTTCCCATGCGTCTGCTGCCCTTGTCCTTCTAAGTGGTAGAGGTCGCGGGTTTGGAAGGTGCTGTTGAAGGAGCTTTGGCGAGTTGCTGCAGTGCATCTTATACATGGTACACACTGCAGCCACAGTGCACCGGTGGTGGAGGGAGTGAATGTTGAAGGTGGATGGAGAGCCAATCAAGCAGGCTGCTTTATCCTGAATGGTGTCGAGCTTCTTGAGTGTTGTTGGAGCTGCACTCATCCAGGCAAGTGGAGAGTATTCCATCACACTCCTGACTTGTGCCTTGTAGATGGTGGAAAGGCTTTGGGGAGTCAGGAGGTGAGACATTCGCCGCAGATTTCCCAGCCTCTGGCCTGCTCTTGTAGCCACAGTATTTATATGGCTGGTCCAGTTCAGTTTCTGATCAATGGTAACCCCCAGGATGTTGATAGTGGGGGATTCAGCGATGGTAATGCCATTGAATGTCAAGGGGAGATGGTTAAAGTCTCGCTTGTTGGAGATGGTCATTGCCTGGCACTTGTGTGATGCGAATGTTACTTGCCACTTGTCAGCCCAAGTCTGAATGTTGTTCAGGTCTTGCTGCATATGGACATGGATTGCGTCAGTATCTGACGAGTCTCGAATGGTGCTGCACAGTGTGCAATCATCAGCGAACATCCCCACTTCTGACCTTATGATGGTGTCGAAGTCTTGACTCCCGAGTAAGACTCTTAAACACAAAGTATCGTTAAAGACAGGCTTTATTTGCTTGCAAGGGAAGAGTTGTGTAGACAAGGGCTACATCAGACCTCTTCAAAGTACTACAGGAGTTGTAGTATATTTATACAGTACAGAAGCAAAACAGGCTTTCTATGCCACATGACATAGTATTGAATCATAACTGATTACAAAGGCACAGACCTTGCGAATTATTGAAACAACGTATTCCGGGCTGCGTTAGAATAACGAACGGAAATACCTTGGGATAAGATTAACTAATCCTTTATTATGGGATCTCTCTGTTCCCTCTGTTCTCTCACTGTACCAACTGGGCCTGTGGGCCGATGTTTACCTTATCATGTCCTTGGCTGTTTGTTTGGTAAATGAGGCTCCTTGTTAAGCTTATCACAAACAAGGAGTACGTATATAGCATTCCTAAATTATCTCGTTCCCTTGAAACATGATTAGTGAATCATGCTGTTGGCCATTTTAAAGTTTAAATGGATTTCATTCTATGCCCAGGAAGCCATTTTATGTCTAAATGAGAAACTGTACTTCCACATTGGAGGGAAGGTCATTGATGAAACAGCTGAAGATGGTTGGGCCTAGGACACTGCCCTGAGCAACTCCTGCAGTGATGTCATGTGATTGGGATGAATGACCTCCAACAACCACAGCCAACTTCCTTTGTGCTAGGTATGATTCCAACCAATGGAGAGTTTTCCCCTTGATTCCCATTGACTTCAGTTTTGCTAGAGCTCCTTGATGCCACACTCGATCAAATGCTGCCTTGATGTCAAGGGCAGTCACTGTCACCTCACCTCTTGAGTTCAGCTCTTTTGTCCATGTTTGGACCAAGGCTGTAATGAGGTCAGGAGCTGAGTGGCCCTGGCGGAACCCAAACTGGGCGTCAGTTAGCAGGTTATTGCTGAGTATGTGCCGCTTGATAGCACTGTCGACGACACCTTCCATCACTTTGCTGATGATTGAGAGTAGACTGATGGGACGGTAATTGGCCAGGTTGGATTTGTCCTGCTTTTTGTAAACAGGACATACTTGGGCAATTTTCCACATTGCCGGGTAGCTGCCAGTGTTGTAGCTGTACTGGAACAGCTTGGCTAGGGGCGCAGCTAGTTCTGAAGCACAAGTCTTCAGTACTATTGCCGGAATGTTGTCAGGGCCCATAGCCTTTGCAGTATCCAGTGTCTTCAGCCGTTTCTTGACATCACGTGGAGTGAATTGAATGGGCTGAAGACCGCCATCTGTGATGCTGGGGACCTCAGGAGGAGGCCGAGATGGATCATCCACTCGGCAATTCTGGCTGAAGGTAGTTGCAAATGCTTCAGCCTTGTCTTTTGCACTCACATGCTGGGCTCCACCATCAATGAGGATGGGGATATTTTTGGAGCCGCCTCCTCTTGTTAACTGCGAGGGGCGCTGCTGTAGATGAAGCTGCAGTACCGACGACTATCTGCGAGGGGCGCTGCTGTAGATGAGGCTGCGGTACCGGCTACTGTCTGCGAGGGGCGCTGCTGTAGATGAGGTTGCAGTACCGGCGACTGTCTGTGAGGGGCGCTGCTGTAGATGTGGCTGCGGTACCGGTGACTGCCTGCGAGGGGCGCTGCTGTAGATGAGGATGCGGTACCGGCGACTGTCTGCGAGGGGCGCTGCTGTAGATGAGGCTGCAGTACCGGCTACTGTATGCGAGGGGCGCTGCTGTAGATGAGGCTGCAGTACCGGCTACTGTCTGCGAGGGGCGCTGCGGTAGATGAGGTTGCGGTACCGGCGACTGCCTGCGAGGGGCGCTGCTGTAGAAGAGGCTGCAGTACCGGCGACTGTCTGCGAGGGGCGCTGCTGTAGATGAGGCTGCGGTACCGGCGACTGTCAGCGAGGGGCGCTGCTGTAGATGAGGCTGCGGTATCGGCGACTGTCTGCGAGGGGCGCTGCTGTAGATGAGGCTGCGGTACCGGCGACTGTCTGCGAGGGGCGCTGCCGTAGATGAGGCTGCAGTACCGGTGACTGTCTGCGAGGGGCGCTGCTGTAGATGAGGCTGCGGTACCGGTGACTGTCTGCGAGGGGCGCTGCCGTAGATGAGGCTGCTGTACCGGCGACTGTTTGCGAGGGGCGCTGCCGTAGATGAGGCTGCGGCACCGGCGACTGTCTGCGAGGGGCGCTGCTGTAGATGAGGCTGCGGTACCGGCGACTGTCTGCGAGGGAAGCTGCTGTAGAAGAGGCTGCAGTACCGGCGACTGTCTGCGAGGGGCGCTGCTGTAGTTGAGGCTGCAGTACCGGTGACTGTCTGCGAGGGGCGCTGCTGTAGATGAGGTTGCGGTACCGGTGACTGTCTGCGAGGGGCGCTGCTGTAGATGAGGCTGCGGTACCAGTGACTGTCTGCGAGAGGCGCTGCTGTAGATGAGGCTGCGGTACCGGTGACTGTCTGCGAGGGGCGCTGCTGTAGATGCGGCTGCGGTACCGGCGACTGTCTGCGAGGGGCGCTGCTGTAGATGAGGCTGCGGTACCGGCGACTGTCTGCGAGGGGCGCTGCTGTAGATGAGGCTGCGGTACCGGCGACTGTCTGCGAGGGGCGCTACTGTAGATGAGGCTGCGGTACCGGCGACTGTCTGCGAGGGGCGCTGCTGTAGAAGAGGCTGCGGTATCAGTGACTGTCTGCGAGGGGCGCTGCTGTAGATGAGGCTGCAGTACCGGTGACTGTCTGCGAGGGGCGCTGCTGTAGAAGAGGCTGCGGTACTGGTTTATTTCTGATAGCAAAATACTGCGGATGCTGGAAATCCGAAATAACAACAGAAACTGGTGGAAAAACTCAGCAGGCCAGGCATCATCCATAGAGAGAGAAACAGAGTCAACGTTTCAGATCAAAACCCTTCGACAGGACTCAGAAAAAACACAGGAAATGAAACAGATTAAAAGGCCAGTTTGGAGGCTGGGAAATGGGGATAAAGAACAAAAGAGAAGTGAAGAGACATTAAGAGATATTCAAAACCAGACGAGATGGTGATGGGACCAGTAAAGAGACAAAAGACGGCTCTAGATTAAGACATGTCGGAAGCACTGGTGTGGAAGGTGGCATCGTCGGAGCAGATGCGGCGGAGACGGAGAAACTGGGAGAATGGAATAGAGTCCTTACAGGAGGCGGGGTGGGTGGAAGTGTAGTCCAGGTAGCTGTGGGAGTCAATGGGCTTATAGTGAATGTTGGTCAGTAACCTATCCCCAGAGATGGAGACGGAGATGTCGAGGAAGGGAAGGGAAGAGTCAGAGATGGACCATGTGAAGGTGAGGGAGGGGTGGAAATTGGGGACAAAGTGAATGAAATTGTCTAGTTCAGGGCGAGAGCAGGAAACGGCACCAATACAGTCATCAATGTACCGGAAAAAGAGGTGAGGGAGGGGACCCGAGTAGGACTGGAACAAAGAGTGTTCCACATATCCCAGGAAAAGGCAGGCATAGCTAGGACCCATGCTGGTACCCATGGCAACACCTTTGATTTGGAGGAAATGAGTGGAGTCAAAGGAGAAGTTGTTCAATGTGAGAACAAGTTCAGCCAGGCAGAGGAAGGTGGTGGTGGATGGGGACTGGTTGGGCCTCTGTTCAAGGAAGAAGCGGAGCGCCCTCAGGCCATCCTGGTGGGGGATGGAGGTGTAGAGGGATTGTACGTCCATGGTGAAAAGGAAGCGGTTGGGGCCAGGAAAGTGGAAACTGTTAAAGTGGCGGAGGGTGTCAGAAGAGTCGCGGATGTAGGTGGGAAGAGACTGGACAAGGGGAGAAAAGATAGAGTCGAGATAGGAAGAGATAAGTTCCGTGGGGCAAAAACAGGCTGAAACGATGGGTCTACCGGGGCAGTCCTGTTTGTGGATCTTGGGAAGGAGGTAGAAGCGGGTTGTGTGGGGTTGGGGAACTATGAGGTTGGTGGCCACGGGGGGAAGATCTGAGGGAGTGCTGCACTGTCGGAGGATCTGTACTGAGGGAGTGCTGCACTGTCGGCAGGTCAGTACTGAGGGAGCGCTGCACTGTCGACGGGTCAGTACTGAGGGAGCGCTGCAGTGTCGGAGGGGCAGTACTGAGGGAGCGCCACACTGTCAGCGGGTCAGTACTGAGGGAGCACTGCACTGTCGGCGGGGCAGTACTGAGGGAGCGCCGCACTGTCGGAGGGACAGTACTGAGGGAGCGCCACACTGTCGGCGGGTCAGTACTGAGGGAGCACTGCACTGTCGGAGGGGCAGTACTGAGGGAGCACTGCACTGTCAGAGGGGCAGTACTGAGGGAGCGCCGCACTGTCGGAGGGACAGTACTGAGGGAGCGCTGCATTGTCGGAGGGTCATTACTGAGGGAGCGCTGCACTGTTGACGGGTCATTACTGAGGGAGCGCTGCACTGTCGACGGGTCAGTACTGAGGGAGTGCTGCATTGCCAGAGCTGCTATCTCTTTGATGAGACCGTAGCCGAAGGTTCCATTTATGGGTCAGGTAAAGGACACTATTGGAAGGATAGGGAACATTCTGCTCTCCACTACCACCAAACAAATACAGACCAACTGGTTTTACATCCCATTGTTGTCTGTGGGATCTTGCTGTACACCAATGACTGCCATGTTTAACTGCACCAGTGTCAATACTTCAAAAGTGAGCCAGTGGTTGCGATGTTGGGCTATGCTGGTGAAATCCTGGATCACTGCACATCTGTTCTTTCTTCTGGAATTGAGGAAGCCAATTCTAACGCTCTTTATTTGTTCATTTCAGATCTCGGGGTGCGATTTCTCAAAGGCAGCTGATTGGCTTGTGTTGGAAAGACCATTAACAGCAGCTACATTTACTGATGCATCGCAATGATTTAGTGTAACACTGACTAACTCTAAACTAATCCAAAATAAACTTCTTGAATGTGCTGTACGCAGACCAATCGTGTCCTAATAGTTTTATCATTAAGTCTATAATGGTTCAAAACCGCAAACAAAGGAACACTTTTCCCTGGTATAATCCCATGGAGTCCCAAGTACCCCTATTGTCAGCCTTGGTTCAGTGAGTAGCTCTCTCACCCCTGAGTCAGAGTGTTGTGGGTTCAAGCCCCGCTCCAGAGACTGAAGCCTATAATCCAGACTAACACTTCAGGGCAGTACTGAGGGGGTGCTGCACTGTGGGAGGGGCCATCTCTCTAATGGTGCCCTCTCAGGTGGGCATACAAGATCCCAGGGCACTGTCAACCAAAAGCAGGGGAGTTCACCCAGGTGTGCTGGCCACACATTTACCCCCTCGACCTACATTGTGAAAGCAGATTCTCTCATTGCTGTGTGTGGCAGCTTGCTGTGCACAAATTGGCAGCTGTGTTACCTACACTTCAACAGTGACAACACTTGAAAAATAAAAGTACTTCTCTTGGCTGTAAATCACTTGGGACATTGTGAAAGGTGCTACAGAAATGCAAGTCTGCCCCTTTCCTGCAAGGACCCTTATTGTTTGCCAGTCAGTGAGACCAGCATCAGTCCTTCACCCTGCAGCCACAGGTAGCCCCAGTCTGGGGGTTCCAGCAGTAACTTGGATGGTCAGCAGACTTTGTGGGGGGGGGTGGTTAGGGAGCAGCGGGCAGGGCGGGGGTCAATGAGTTTGCGCACCTAGCTTTCTCTTGGGGGCCCAGGACACTCAGCACCAGAGCTCTGAGGGAATTGGTTCCAGAATTATACAGCAGTGAGGCTGAAGCCCCTTCACATGGGCAAACACTGAAGGTCAAATTCTCAGCTTGAACTTTTAAATTTCATACAGACATTCTGTGCATTAACAGCATTCTCTCTGCGCTTCTCACAAGAGCTCCCCCTTGCCCACGTGTAGGGGCGTGTAGCTTCTCTCCACTACTTACACAGGTCCCATGAGAAAGATCAGGGATTTTGAGCCTGTCCCAATGGGTGCAGCAAAAACCTGGTGGCACTACAATCCTCCCTTAGGGAGACCACTAGGAACGCTGGTGTGGGAAATGGAAAGGAGGGTAGATGATGCTGAAGAAGGAGCATTAAATCAGATTTCCCATCCACTGGACACGAAATGGACAGCAAGTCCAAGTTACAAAGCCCTGTGCCATACTTGACCTGGAAGAGACTGATGGGACAGTGTAGAGAGGTTATTGGGCTGAAAGTGGCGTACTGTGGCTGCAGTGTGTACCATCTACAAGATGCACTGCAGCAACTCGCCAAGGCTTCTTTGACAGCACCTCCCAAACCCACGACCTCTTCCACCTAGAAGGACAAGGGCAGCAGGGGCATGGGAACACCACCACCTCCAAATTCCCCTCCAAGTTACACTATCCTGACTTGGAAATATATTGTCGATCCTTCATCGTCACTGGATCAAAGTCCTGGAACTCCCTAATAGCACTGTGGGAGCACTTTCACCACACGGACTGCAGTGGTTCAAGACGGCAGCTCACCACCTCCTCAAGGGCAATTAGGGATGGGCAATAAATGCCAGCCTTGCCAGTGACACCCACATCTCAAACACATTTTTAAAAACTGACCCGAGAATGCTGGCCATCAGTGTCATTTGCCATCGTCTCTCCGGCCCGTGTTCCAGTGCACCATCAGGAACCAATTAGAAATTAGTTTGCATTCCCTTCCTGGGTCCCTCTCAAGTTAGATATTTCATCAGTTTTGCACCAAAAGAGCAAATTGTATCAGTGAGTGAACACTGAACCGAGCCCATTCGATTTATATCCCTCGTTACCAGAGTTAAACCTGAAGCTCAACCTTGGCCATTCCAATTGTCCTAACATTCGCAGCCCTGGGGGCATTGGACGAAAGAAAGTTCAATGGCCTAGAAATTCAGTATCGCCACGTTTGGGGCGCTACAGCCGGGCGTTCGCTAAATTTAGCGTCCGGCGCAACTTAGCGCCACCTTCGCCGAAATTGAGTTGCATCGCCCCAAGAGGTTGCTGCTGCGCTAAAGCAGGCGATGCACGCCTATCATAAGGCGCTAAGCCGGCGAGCCGAGGTGCTAACACCGAGGGCGGGGCGCAGCGCAGGTGCGGCAAGTTGCTGATTGAAGGCAGACACGCTGGCGCCGGTCAGCTCTTAAAGGGGGAGGGTCGATTTGTTTGGCTGCCACGCCCTGCACACTGCAGCCCTGAAGCAAGGCCTGACCATTGCTGGTTCAACAGTTCAATGCCCAGGACAATGGAGATGGCTAGGAAGCGAGCGGAGCGCTTCAGCGAGGGTGCCGAGGCTACCGGTTGGCGCAGTGGAGCGCAGGCGACCTGTCCTCTTCCCTGACAGTGGGAGGAGGCTGCTTCCCAGCAAGTACCGAAAAGCCTGGAGGAAGGTGGCAAACAGGGTGACCACCAACAGCATGGTTGCCAGGACTCCAGTTCAATGCAGAAAAAATTTCAACGACCTCACTCGGGTTATCAGGGTGAGTACCCTTTCCACTATCCTCTTCATCCCGGCATGTGCACCTAAGTTTCTGGCCAAAGGGACCTGAAAACCCCAATGCCCAGCCCTCATCCAAGAGCTATGGGACTCTCATGAAAACCACTTGCACATTCAGCACTTTACACACTGTCAGGGCTATTCCACCATGGGAGGCAGTGCAGGCAAGATGAGGGCTTGACACTGTCAGGGCTATTCCACCATGGGAGGCAGTGCAGGCAAGATCAGGGCTTGACACTGTCAGGGCTATTCCACCATGGGAGGCAGTGCAGGCAAGATGAGGGCTTGACACTGTCAGGGCTATTCCACCATGGGAAGCAGTGCAGGCAAGATCAGGGCTTGACATTGTACTCAGAGGCCGTCCTTTCTCTTGCAGGGCAAGCTGGCCCACAATCCCAGGCAGCAGCTACGGACTGGGGGAGGCCATCCTGACCTCAAACAACTCAGCGACCTGGAGCAGCGTGTGGAGCGCATTATGGCAGGCCGGCTGATTGGCCCCGTCGCCAGTGGAGATGCTGACCCTGTTCTGGACAGCAATGGCAAGGTCATCACCTTTTTGACCTCTCTCTTTCCACTTGTGCCTCACACCAGCATCCTTTGCCACTATCGAACCAATGCAGTGCATAGCAGCACTCATGCCTCCCTCGCTGCCGCCCTGTCCTCACTCTAAAACAACTCTTGTGCCTCCCTGCTTTCAGATGTTGATTCGCCAGGTGAGGAGGCGGCCCCTCAAGCTGCCACTGTCAGTGATTCTGAATTCAAGGAGGAGGAAGAGGAAGCTGGCCCATCAGTGACACCCTCAGCCGAGGCAGCCCATGGCCATGATGGGGCCACGTCTTCCCTGGAGGGGAGCAGGGGGGAAGGGTCTGAGGAGAGTGAAGCTCCTGGGCCCAGCGGGCAGCAGCAACGCGGGAGCGGTGGGGAAGCTCAGCGGCCTTCTCCCCGGAGGGTGAGTGCGGCCTCCAGTCCTGCTACAGTGAGCGCAGAGGAGGTGCGGCTCCTTGGTGAAATGGGCATCCAGGCTGAGCGCAGGCACACTGAGCTCATGGCTGCAGTGGCAAGGATGCCTGACTCCGTAGAGTCACTGGCAAGGAGTGTTCAGGAATTCGGGGCAGCACAGGCCAGGAGTCTGCAGGAATTCAGGGCAGCACAGGCCAGGGGTCTGCAGAAATTCAGTGCAGCACAGGCAAGGAGTCTGCAGGACTTCGCGGCAGCACAGGCTAGGAGTCAGCAGGACTTCGCTGCATCACAGGCGGCTTCCAGCCAAGTGCTCAGTCGTGCCGTGCATTCACTGGCTGGTCTGATGCAGACACAGATCAGGGCCACACGGGCACTAACTGCTGACACCCTCGCTGGATCGGCGAGGCATCGCCGGGGTCTCGCCGTGCCGCAGAAGCCCAGCAGTCTGTGCTTCAGCAGATTGCTGCGCATGCTGCAGTGCTGGCCCGTGCGAATGCCAGTGTATCAGCCGACCAGGGAGTGCCTGTGCTCTGTCAGGTTGGCAGCATTCCTCCTCCACTGCAGCTGCCATCACCCATAGGACAGACTGCTGCCACCCAAGCAGAGTTGGAGCAGACAGCAGCCAGGCCCTCCAAGCCCAGAGCTGGTCCAGGCCGTCCCCCAAGGGCATCTGCCGTCTCACCATCTGACCCTCAGCAGCCTTCCCCCAGCCTTGCTGCAGCCACTGGGGTCCCATTGAGGAGGAGCTGCAGGGCGGGAAGGGGCCACTCGCGGAAGTGAGGCAGATCACCCTCGCAGGGAAAAAAGTAGGTGTGGCCAAATGTTGTGTTTACATATGAAGGCCGAGAATGTTCTTTTTATATATGAAGGCTGAGACTGTTGGGTTTGTTTTTTATATGAGGGCCAGGAATGTTGTGTTTGTTTTTTATATGCGGGGCAGGAATGTTTGTTTTTTATATGAAGGCCAAGGATCATGGTCATTTTTGTTTAACTGTTTTTTTGATTTTCTGAAGGTTGTGAGAGCCAGTTATGTCTCTGACTGTTTTTTGGGGGGTTTATCTGAATTAGTTTGTCATGCGGGAAGGGCACAGAGTTTACACAATAAAAAATTCCCTTTATTCACATTGTCCATGTTTGCACTTTGAACTAGTTGTTGCCTTAACCGGCTGAGGGCTTGCGGAGCAGCTCCATTCATGTTCTTTCATTGGCACAAGCCATTCCCGGAAAGGGGGCCTAGAACTGAGTTGCAATAAGCCACCGACGGACGGCCCTTGCACTTTGTGCCTCCCTGCCGTCTTGGTTCTCCTCCTCTGGTGGTCCTCCAATGTCTGCTGGCAGTGGCTGAGTCCTGAGGATAGCCAGGTTGTGCAGCATGCATCACACTACAATGAAATGGGAGACTCACTCAGGCGAGTATGGTAGGGCTCCTGTGGCACATAGAAGATAGGAGCAGGCCATTCAGCCCTTTGAGCCTGCTCCACCATTCAATGAGATCATGGCTGATCATCCAAATTCAGTACCCTGTCCCGGCCTTCTCCCCATATCCCTTTAGCCTGAATATATCCAACTACTTCTTGAATATATTTAATGAACTGGCCTCCACCACCCTCTGTGGCAGAGAATTCCACAGGTTCACCACTCTCTGGGTGAAGAAATTCCTCCTCATTTCAGTCCTAAATGGCTTACCCCTTATCCTTAGACTATGACCCCTGGTTCTGGACTCCCCGGCCATCGGGAACATCCTTCCTGCATCTAGTCTATCCAGGCCTGACAGAATTTATAGGTTTCAATGAGATCCCCTCTCAATCTTCTAAACTCCAGTGAGTATAAGCCCAATCGACACAATCTCTCCTCATAAGTCATTCCTGCCACCCCAGGTATCATCCTGATGAATCTTTGCTGCACTCCTTCCATGGCAGGAACAGTCTAGACAGTGGAACCGTTACTTGAGCGTAGCAATTGTGTGCTCAATGATGTTCCTGGTAGCTTGATGGCTGTCATTGTATCGCTCTTCAGCAGGGGTGCTAGGCGCAGGGAGCGGCGTCATCAGGCAGGTGCACAAAGGATAGCCCTTGTCCCCGAGAAGCCATCCTCATGGGTGAGCCTGGGCTTCGAAAATGTATGCCACAGAAGTCTGGCGCAGGATGAAGGCATCGTGGCTTCTGCCTGGAAAGCAGGCATTAACAGCCAGTATGAGCTGCCTGTGGTCACACACCAACTGGACGTTGAGTGAATGGTAGCCCTTGTGGTTGCGGTAATCCTCAGCATGCTGTAAAGGTGCCCGTCAAGCCACATGCGTGCAGTCAATGGTGCCCTGCACCACGGGGAATCCCGCTATTCTCCCAAATCCCATTGCACGCTCTTGCTGCTTGTCCAGGGTCATGGGGAAGGACATAAGAAGTAGGAGCAGGAGTAGGGCATACGGCCCTTCAGGCCTGCTCCGCCATTCAATAGGATCATGGCTGATCCGAATCTAGATTCACGTCCACTTCCCTGGCCTCTCCCCGTAACCCCTAATTCCCTTATCTGCTAGGAAATTGTCTATCTCCATTTTTAATTTATTTAATGTTGCAGCTTCCACAGCTCTCTGGGGTAGCAAATTCCATAGATTTCCTACCGAGTGAAGAAGTTTCTCCTGATCTCAGTTTTGAAAGCGCAGCCCCTTATTCTTAGATTATGCCCCCTAGTTCTAGTCTCACCCATCAGTGGAAACATCCTCCCCGCATCCACCCGATCAAGCCCCCTCACAATCTTATATGTTTCGATAAGATCGCCTCTCATTCTTCTGAACTCCAATGAGTAGAGTCCTAACCTACTCAACCTTTCCTCATACGTCAACCCCCTCATCTCCGGAATCAACCGAATGAACCTTCTCTGAACCGCCGCGAGAGCAAGTATATCTGTTCTTAAATATGGAAACCAAAACTGCACGCAGTATTCCAGGTGTGGCCTCAACAATACCCCGTATAACTGCAGCAAGACTTCCCTGTTTTTATACTCCATCCCCCTTGCAATAAAAGCCAAGATTCCATTGGCCTTCTTGATCACCTGCATACTAACTTTTTGTGTTTCATGCACCAGGACCCCCAGATCCCTTTGTACTGTAGCACTTTGCAGTTTCTCTCCATTTAGATAATAACTTGCTCTTTGATTTTTTCTGCCAAAGTGCATAACCTCACACTTTCCAACATTATATTGCATCTGCCAAATCTCTGCCCACTCACTTAGCCTGTCTATGTCCTTTTGCAGGTTTTTTATGTCCTCCTCACTCATTGCTTTCCCTCACATCTTTGTACCGTCGGCAAACTTGGATATGTTGCACTCGGTCCCTTCCTCCAAATCGTTAATATAGATTGTAAAGAGTTGGGGTCCCAGCACTGACCCCTGCGGAACACCACTAGTTACCGATTGCCAGCCCGAGAATGAACCATTTATCCCGACTCTTTGTTTTCTGTTAGATAGCCAATCTTCCACCTATGCCAGTATATTACCCCCAATCCCATGATTTCTTATCTTGATCAGTAATCTAGTGTGGAACCTTGTCAAATGCCTTTTGGAAGTCCAAATGGACTACATCCACTGGTTCCCCTTTATCCAACCTGTATGTTACATCCTCAAAGAATACGAGCAAATTTGTCAAACATGACTTCTGTAATGAAATGTGTTTGGCTTGCCTGTATTCGTTTTGCACTCATGTATATTACCCTCCCCCACACGGTGTATAGTTTCACTTCCTCTTTCCTGACTAACCTGGAATGTTCCAGGTCTTGGCTCTTGGCTCCGCCCCTGACTTCTCTTACATAAAGATCCCAGGATCTGTATGATTCATTCCTGCGAGCCAGTCAGTGTGTTGAGATGTTAGCTCTGATCTTAGTGATTAAAAGCCAACTTGTTAAAGTCTAAAACTTCTAGTTTTGTGGTTATTGAAGGCACATCAATTTTAATCACTGAAGAATACTAGGATGGATCGACTCCTAAAACCAGAGCGTCTGGACTTGGATCCATATTCTGCTGAAGCATCAAATCAATTTGGACACTGGCTCAAATGCTTCGAACTCTTCGCGAGGGCCTCATCCACTAGCAAGGTAGATAAACTGAGTCTACTGACTACTCGCGTTAATCATCGGATTTATTCGTCCATCCGGGACGCCACCTCTTACATGGAGGCCATCACTATCCTGAAGGCCCAATACCAGAGGCCAGTAAACGAAGTGTACGCCAGACATCTGCTGGCTACACGCAAGCAGCAACCTGAGGAATCAGTGGACGATTTCTTACAGGGCCTAAAGGACTTGGTCCGGGACTGTAACTGCAAGGCCGTGATGGCCAACGCGTACTCTGACGAATTGGTCCGCGATTCCACACCCGTTGACAAAATCCATGATGGACATACAGGTAAACGGGATATAACGAAATGTTTAATTGACTGTGGGAGTACCGAGAGTTTTATCCACCCTAGCCTGGTACGGCAGCACTCATTAATGGTAACCCCTACACGGAGCAGAATTGCTATGGCTGCTAAGCCCCACATTTCGGACATTTTGGGCTACTGTGTGGTAACACTGACTGTAAAAGGCACGGACTACAAGGATTTTAAACTCCTCGTCATGCCAGAACTCTGTGTTAATGTAATCTTGGGCCTGGACTTCCAGTGCCACCACAAAAGTGTCACGCTAGCATATGGCGGGTCCCAGCCGCCGCTCACAGTCTGTGGCCTATCAACCTTAAAAATCAGCCCGCCCTCTTTATTCGCTAATCTCGCTCCGAACTGTAGGCCCATAGCGACCAAAAGTAGACGGTACAGTCTGGAAGACAGACACTTTATCAAGGCGGAAGTGGACAGACTCCTGCGGGAAGGCATTATTGAATGCAGTACCAGTCCGTGGCGTGCCCAAGTAGTCATAGTTAAAAATAGCGAAAAGAAACGGATGGTAATTGACTACAGCCAGACTGTTAATATTTATACCCAGCTGGATGCCTACCCTTTACCCCGCATATCAGAAATGGTCAACCAGATCGCGCAATACCGAGTCTTCTCGACTATCGACCTCAAATCCGCGTATCACCAGCTCCCCATTAGAACGGAGGACCGCCCATACACCGCCTTCGAGGCGAACGGATGCCTCTACCATTTTCTCAGAGTGCCCTTCGGGGTAACAAATGGGGTCTCGGTCTTCCAACGTGAGATGGACCGCATGGTTGACGAGAATAAACTACAAGCTACCTACCCCTATCTGGAGAATGTCTCTATCTGCGGGCACAACCAGCAAGACCACGATCTAAATCTTGCGAGATTTTTAAAAACTGCCCTAAAGCTGAATCTAACCTACAACAAAGACAAATGTGTCTTCAACACAACCCGTCTCTGTATCCTCGGCTGTGTGGTGGAAGATGGTGTAATTGGACCGGACCCTGACCGATTACGGCCCCTAAAAAGAACTGCCCCTGCCACACAATCCCAAAGCTTTAAAAAGGTGCCTGGGATTTTTTTCGTATTATGCCCAATGGGTGCCCAATTACTCTGATAAGGCCCGACCCCTCATTAAATCAACGTCCTTCCCACTATCAGCTGAAGCTCGGGAGGCTTTCACCAGTATCAAACAGGACATTGAAAGGGCTGCACTGTGTGCAGTGGACGAAAGCATTCCCTTTCAAGTCGAAAGCGATGCGTCAGGCTTTGCTTTAGCTGCGACCCTCAATCAGGCTGGGAGACCTGTGGCCGCCTTCTCCTGAACCCTTCAGGGACCTGAAATCAGGCACTCTTCTGTCGAGAAGGAGGCACAGGCTATAGTGGAGGCAGTGCGGCACTGGAGACACTAACTAGACGGCAAACGTTTCACCCTGCTCACCGACCAGCGGTCAGTGGCTTTCATGTTTAATAACAAACAAAAGGGGCAAAAATCAAGAATGACAAAATACTCAGGTGGAGGATCGAACTATCCACGTTCGACTATGATATTATGTACAGGCCGGGAGCCCTTAATGAACCCCCAGATGCCCTATCACGGGGAATGTGTGCCAGCATTCATACGGAGAAATTACAGGGTCTCCACAACGACCTCTGTCACCCAGGGGGTCACCCGACTATACCATTTTATAAAGTCCCGCAATCTACCCCACTCCATCGAGGTGGTCAGGGCAATGACCAGAGCCTGCCGCATCTGTGCGGAATGCAAGCCTCGTTTCTACAGGCCTGACCGTGCACACCTTATCAAAGCCACACGGCCATTCGAGCGCCTAAGTCTGGACTTCAAGGGACCCATTCCCTCTGCCGACCGTAACGTATACTTCCTCAATATCATCGATGAATATTCCCGCTTCCCCTTCGCCATTCCCTGCCCAGACATGACCAGTGCCACGGTCATCAAGTGTCTCTGTAATCTATTCTGCATGTTTGGCATGCCGAACTACATACACAGCGATAGGGGGACGTCATTTATGAGTGACGAACTGCGCCAGTTCTTGCTCTCAAAGGGGATAGCCACTAGCAGAACCACTAGCTACAACCCCCGGGGTAATGGGCAAGTGGAAAGGGAGAATGCTACTGTTTGGAAGGCTGTCACGTTAGCCTTAAAGTCAAAAGGCCTTCCGACCTCCCGCTGGCAGGAAGTCCTCCCAGACGTGCTCCACTCCATAAGGTCTCTGTTATGTACAGCCACTAACGCTACCCCTCACGAAAAGATGTTAGTTTTGCCCCGGAAATCTACCTCGGGCATATCTCTACCCGCGTGGCTGATTTCTCCGGGGACAGTACTATTGCGGAAGCACGCGAGAGGCCATAAAACGGACCCCCTTGTGGAAAAGGTACAGCTCCTCCATACAAACCCTCAGTACGCCTATATCGAATACTCCGACGGGTGAGAGGACACTGTTTCCATAAAAGACCTCGCTCCCTCGGGGAGTGGAGAGAACGATGAGAGACTACCCGAGGAAGACCTACACCAAAGAGAGACAGGACGCCCAGAGGTATCAATACCCAACTTTAACCTGGAGGACACTGCAGATAACCTGGAAGACACTGCGGAGGCCCGGACAGCGGAGGAACCAGAATCCACTCCCCTAGAGGCACCCCAACAGGCTTTGCGCCGATCACCGAGAATCGCAAAACCTCCTGACAGACTCACTTATACCAACTTTGAAGAAACATCACCCCAATGGACTAAATCTAAAGAAGGGGTGAATGTAATGAAATGTGTTTGGCTTGCCTGTATTCGTTTTTGCACTCATGTATATTACCCTCCCCCACAGTGTATAGTTTCACTTCCTCTTTCCTGACTAACCTGGAATGTTCCAGGTCTTGGCTCCGCCCCGGACTTCTCTTACATAAAGACCCCAGGATCTGTATGACTCATTCCTGCGAGCCAGTCAGTGTGTTGAGATGTTAGTTCTGATCTTAGTGATTAATAGCCAACTTGTGAAAGTCTAAAACTTCTAGTTTTGTGGTTATTGAAGGCACATCAACTTCCCCTTCATAAAACCATGCTGACTCTGTCCTATTAAATTATGTTTATCCAAATGCTCTGTTACTGTTTCCTTAATAATGGACTGCAACATTTTGCCAACCACAGATGTTAGGCTAACTGGTCTATAGTTTCCAGCTTTTTGGTCTACTTCCCTTCTTAAATAAGGGTGTTACATTAGCAGTTTTCCAATCTGCCAGGACCTTTCCCGAGTCCAGGGAGTTCTGGAAAATAATCACCAATGCATCCACAATCCCTACCGCCACTTCTCTCAAAACCCTAGGATGCAAGCCATCAGGTCCGGGGGATTTATCCGCCTTAAGTCCCATTATTTTACTGAGAGCATCTCCTTAGTGATTTTAATCGTCTTTAGCTCCTCTCTCCCCCCTCATTGCCCCCCGTTTGTCCAGTGTTGGGATATTTAGTGCCCTCTACCATAAAGACTGATACAAAATATTTGTTCAGCATCTTTGCCATCTCCATGTTCCCCACCAGTAGTGTCCCGGTCCCATCCTCTAAGGGACCAACGTTCACTTTAGCCACCCTTTTTCTTTTTCTAAATACAGCCGTAGAATCTCTTGCTATGTTTTTATATCTTTTGCTAGTTTACTTTCATAATCTATCTTCCCTTTCTTAATTAATCTTTTAGTTATTGTTTGCTGGCTTTTAAATGCTTCCCAATCTTCTATCCTCCCACTAGATTTGGCTACTTTATATGCCCTTGTTTTCAGTTGGATACTATCCTTTATTACTTTACCAAGCCACAGATGGCTGTCTTTTCTTTTACTCCCTTTTTCCTCAGTGGAATATATTTATCTTGAAAGATGTGAAATATCTCCTTGAATGTAGACCACTGCTCTTGTACCGTCTTACACTTTAATCTGTTTTCCCTGTTTTCCCAGTCCACTTTAGTCAATTCTACTCTCATACCTTCATAGTCTCCTTTATTTAAGCTCAGTATGCTGGTTTGAGATCCAACTCACCCTCAAACGGAATTCAACCATATTATGGTCACTCATTCCAAGGGGATCCTTTACTAGGACATTTTTTATTAATCCGGTCTCATTACACAGGACCAGATCTAAGATTGCCTGCCCCCTGGTTGGTTCAGTTACATACTGCTCAAGGAACCCATCCCTAATACACTCTATGAACTCTTCCTCAAGGCTGCCATGCCCAATTTGATTAGTCCAGTCAATATGAAAGTTAAAATCCCCCATGATTATAGCTGTTCCCTTATTACAAGCCCCAACTATTTCCGGATTTATAATCCAACCCAGAGAGTTACAACTGTTAGGAGGCCTATAGACTACGCCCACTAGTGACTTTCCCCCCCCCCCCTTCTTATTCCTCATCTCCACCCAAACTATTTCACTACCCGGATCCTTTGACCCAATATCATTTCTGACTATTGCAGTGATTCCATCCTTGATTAACATAGCAACCCCACCTCCCTTTCCTTCCAGTCTGTCCTTCCTAATAGTTAAATACCCTTGTATGTTTAGTTCCCAGTCATGATTATCTTGCAGCCATGTTTCCGTAATGGCCACCAGATCATACCCATGTGTAGTTATTTGTACCGTCAACTCGTCAATTTTGTTACGAATGCTGCGTGCATTCAGATAAAGAACTTTCAAATATGTTTTGGCAATTTATTCCTGCTTTTACTACTTTACCTTTATTATACATTCTGTCCCTTCCTGACACGCTCTGGTTTTTAATTCCCCCACTGCTACCTTACTCTATTGCCTTCTCTGCTGTCATTTTTAGCTCTTAAAACCTCCCCCCCCGCCCCCCACTAATTAGTTTAAAGCCCTCTCTACAGCCCTAGTTATTCGATTCGCCAGCACTCGTCCCAGCACTGGCCAAGTGAAGTGCATCCCAACAGAACAGCTCTCTCTTGTCCCAGTACTGATGCCAGTGTCCAAGGAATCAAAACCCATTTCTCCCACACCAGGCTTTGAGCCACATATTTAACTAATTTTATTTACCCTAGCCAAATTTGCACGTGGCTCAGGTAGTATTCCAGAGATTATTACCCTTGTGGTTCTGCTTTTTAATTTGACCCCTAGCTGCTCAAACTCACTCAGCAGAACCTCGGTCTTCTGACAAGGGCATTGGTCACCTGCTGGATGCAGCAATGTACCGCGAACTGGGAGATATTGGCAATGTCCCCAATAGCAGATTGGAAGGAGCCAGTGGCATAGAAGTTGAGCCACCATCACCTTCACTGCCACCGACAGACATCCTGCTCCTCATCTGTGGCTGCAGATCTCTGCGAAGCAGGTGGCAGATCTCAGTGACCACCTCCCTTCTGCATCACAGCCTCCAAACACTACTCCTCAGACATGTTCAGATATGAGAACTGCTGGCGGTATAGCCTGGGTGGGTAAGGCCTCCTGTGCCAACACCTGTTGGCCCTGCTGTCTGGCCACGATTGGCACTCACGGCATCCGAGTCGTTTGAATGCAATGCAGAAAGCCAACGTTTCCACCCATTGCAGCCCCTATTAGATGTGGTGACTCTAGGCTGTGGCACTGAAAGTTAAATCCAAGTACAAAGCTCTGGCCTAAAGCCAGAAGTACCTGTGCGAGCACTGAGTCAAAGCAGAAAGCTCTCCCCTTGTCTCTCCCAGAAGGATTGGCACAAAATGGCTGCCACTTATAATGCAGGAGGAGTCCCCTTTAAATAGCACCCCCCGCAGCAACTGGGAACCGTTCCCCCTACCAGTCGCTGGGGCGCCAGGCGCACAGAGGGGGTGCCACTGAAGTTCCAGATCAGGGCACACCAAGGGCGTTGCACCATGAAATGACTTCAGGATCTGTGCGCGCTTCTGAGTGGGCACTGCAGTCTTGCGCTGCCGCTAAATCTTGACTGAAGTTCACGAGAGGCGCAGATCGCACCATGCCTGGGTGCTAGCTGCTTTGCGCCCCACTTCTCCGGCGCTAACAACTGAATTTCTAGCCCAATGTTTCCACTGCCACTTTAGTGAGGCCCAACCCAACCATTTATTGTAGTTTATCTGTAGAGAATGCCAGTCACATGTACCCACATCACCCCTGACCAGTGAAACAATGGGAGCCTGGAGACCTGTATCTCTGCCAGGCTCCAGTCACAGATCCAGTAATCTCCAAGCATCTGGACTTCAAGACTAAGTGTGATGGAATACTCTCCACTTGCCTGGATGAGTACAGATCCAACACCACTTGAAGCGCTACTCCATCCAGGACAAAGCAGCCCACTTGATTGGCACCCCATCCACCATCTTACACAATCACTGCCCCACCGGTGCACTGTGGACCATCTACAAGATGCACTGCAGCAACTCGCCAAGGCTGCTCCAGCAGCACCTCCCAAACCGGTGACCTCTTCCACCTAGAATGACAAGGGCAGCAAGTGCATGGGAACACCACCACCTACAAATCACAACATCCTGACTTGGTAATACAGTATCGCTATTCCTTCATCACTGGGTCAAAATCCTGAAACTCCCTCCCTAACAGCACTGGGAGTGTATCTTCACCACAGACTGTAGCAGTTCAAGAAGGCACCTCACCACCACCACAAGGGCAATAAACGCTGCCCTTGCAGTGACACCCACATCCCAGGAACGAATAGAAAACTGCTCTGGAACTCAAATTTGGCTGATTTCTTTTTGGGAGGCACAATTGTTAAGGCAGCTGAGAGAAGCGGCCCAATAGATTTCCAAAACAGGCTACCAATTAACACAAGGACAGTAAAATCCAGCCAGAACTTTGAATATAACGAGATCAGGTTTCATGTATAACAGGGGTTTATTACCCAACAGACACATCTACAATTCCACAGAGCTGCACTCGGAGCCCACCCTGCGGCGATGGTCCATTTTCCACATGGCAACAGTCCCGACCAACAGGGCCACGGAGAACAGAGCTACCCCAACCGCGACTCCAGGAAGAACACGGGAGGGGGAATCAGCAGCAGCATCTGTGGGGAGAAGGGAGGTTAGATGGGCACTAGTTACTCCATCACTAGAGTGTAGCAGGGGCCTCCTTTACCTTTCTCTTCCTGGTGGATCCCAGCAGCCAATCTCTCCTCATCTTCCAGGAAAATGATGGCTCCATCAGCAGTCACCAAGGACCCAGCCCGGTCATCGGCGCTTCTTCGCCTCTCTGGGGGAGACAAGAGGCAGAGACAAGAGTTCAAGGTGGGCGATTCAATGTGCAGCTGTCTGAAGCCCCAAATCAGATGGTCAATCCGATGGCCCAATGCAAAAACCCTCGGGCAGTGAGTACCGGAGTGAGATTGTACTAGTTAAATACGGTTCCCTCACTGTCAGACTAAGATTCACTCCCTATTCTCAGAAAGACCCGCTTCAACCCAGCAAAGTTTGCAGTCGTTGACGGGTCCAATGGCCAGTCTGGTCTCCTGGGGGCGGGGGAGGGAAAGAGACCCGTTTTAAGCACTAGTTTGACCAGCGGTTACACTGGACATACACACATTGCCCAAGTCTCCCCCAGATATTGGTTCGGTTCCAGCCTGGAACTCCCGGTGACAGCAGGATGCTAGATCAATGTGTAAGGCCAGAGGTGGATTCCATTCAGAACCAGTGCAAGATGTGCTCAGAGCCGCCGAGCCAGATTGCCATCCTGCTGTAGACTAACTGGGATAGAGTTGAGCGGGCAGATTGAGGACACTGCTCCTGTGCCCAGTGTTGGGCCCTTGCCGAGTGAGCCCAGTGTCCAGATGCCCCACACCCACCCCTCCCCATCAGGGTTCAGTTTCTAGTCAGATCCCAGCTACTTACTGGGGCTGCAGGGAGCCGTGCAGTTCTCTCGGGTGGAAGGGAAGCAAACCTCAGCACTGCAGTGGAAGTGAACCTGGAAAGAGACAGTGCGGTGTGGTCAGTGCCACAGCTCCCAGTCAGGAGATTCATGCTTCTACAGTCAAAGGGTCAACAGGGGCCTCCTCACTGTGAGCAAGACCCAGGGAACAAGTTCAACCAAGAGAGCAAGACTGAAGGAAACTCACCTCCCCGCTCAGAGCCCGGCCCGAAACTCGGTCCCAGAAAGCGAAAGTGCTGACTACAAACCGATTCTGGTGAGTTGGGAACGGCGAATGGGAAGCGGCGTCTACCGGGAGGAGGCGGGTTTTGTAATTGTCACCAGTAAAGGGGCACCTGGAACAGAGAAAGAGCGGGTTATATGGAGAGGGCACCTGGAACTCCCAACTACAGAGTTACAGCGGCACATCAAAGCAAAGTCCCGAGATTAGACGAGATAAAGGAACCAGTCCATTCAAGTCATCAATCGTCAACCTGGAGCTCAGATTGGTTTGATTATTGGCCGTTCCTTCACCCAGTCCATGTCGCCCCCCTCCCCGATCACCAGCCTGCCCCAAGGTCCCTCACTCGCTGCCTTACCTGCCCACCAGGAGGTCCCATCGGAGCCCCGAATGCGGCTCGGGGGTGGGGGTCGCCCAGCAGTCATTGAGCACCAGCACAAGGGATGGATCGTTCCGGTTCAGGACTCGAACCTCCACAAACACGGGGTCCCGGAGCACACTCAGGATCGGGTAGTCACTGGCCACGTACCAGCTCCGGTAGCCACCATCTGGAAAGAGAAGACGATGAAGGACGGCCACTATTTGGAGAGAGAGCCTGAAGTTGGACACTAACCATCAGCAGCACTCGCTACCTCTCGCTATTCTCAGCTCCAGAACCAGGATCCCGGCCTCAGTGGCAGGCAGTGGCGGAGATAGGCTGTAAACTCTGGGCTTCACCTGCAATTCAGACTCCTGGCTCCCCTTGTAACTGCACTGGACATGGAGCCTGCAAGAGAACGGACACGGCTGGAGAATTCAGCTCCTCACCTTCTCTACCCGCTCCATGTGCTCCCAGTCTCACCTGAAGGGGCTGTCCCGGGTCACCGATCCCAAAGCTCCATCCAAGATCTCAAACTGACCCAACACATCCGTTTCATAGACGGCGTTCACCCCGTCCAGCTACAAGAGACAGAAGACCATCATTACAGAGAAATTGAGCAAGTCTGCCATTGCCTTATCACATGTAGTGTCTTTAAGGGCCCCCATTGCCCTTTAGACCCCCTCTTTCCCACCCGACTGACAGCCATTGATGGGGCTCCCGGCCCACAATACCTACCCGCTGAGTAGTGCCACACTCAGTGACTGCGAACTGAAAGAGCACAGTGTCTGCAGAGGCCACGGTCGGACTGCACTCCGCTCCGTGTCCATCCTTCAGATGGACCGTTGTCAGGTTTACAGGAGGCAGCGTCAAATCCTTGGAGATGGCGATCAAGACCCGCCCATCCTTGGTGCACACTGCAGGAGAGAGTCAATGAAAGGCGGTTAGTTGCTGCACGGGGAATGGCAAGGGAACCGTTACCGGGAGGGGGAGAAACTCCGCCCAGCGCAGCACCAGCTTCTAGTTTCCTTCTCTCCCCGTCCACACCCCAATTCTCCATCTAATGGAGACGGTTCACCAACTCCATCCCTACTGGACTGGTTACACAAGACCGGCATCAAATCCACAGCCTGTCCGGTCAGTGCCAGCCAGGGACTGATCTTCACTCTGCCCTCCTATCCTGGGGCGCAATTCAACCATCAGAAGTCCCAAGTCGCATAGAGAAGGAAGGAGAGATCCTGGGTCAGGATCTCAATGATCAGACTTTCAAACTGTAGAACTGAACACGGTTCCTAAACCCGCCAGCTCCCGGACTGGGGAGGTTGGAGACTCCAGCTGATGTTTCAGGACAGGAGGAGAGAGGATACTGTCCAGGGAATCCCCAGTGCAGTTGGATTGCGGCTGGTCCTGGGAAGCCCTGGCCCAGAATATAGGCGAGCCGAGAATACACCCACCTGGCAGATTGTGGAGTGAATAGAAACACGGCGGCACATCCCGGCTCCCGGCATCAAAGCAGCAGCCTCTCCGCACACACTCACTGCCTTCAATTCCCCCAAACCCGCAGTCTTGGCGGAATTTGGGAGACAGCCAACATTGATCGGCGGGGAGAAGGAGAGAGGGCGGCTGAGATGAACAGATTGTAAGAAAGAACAAGCCCAGAACCCGCAGCCCCTCCATTCTAACAAGCAAGGCTCCCAGGTAAGTGAGGCTGTAGAGCCGACTCCCCCTTTTTATCCCCTGTTTAACCGGCAGTAAATGAATGGTCTCATTGGCCCACGGGCTCCCCATGTGAACCCGCATTCCCACGGGGCACACGGAGATATTGGGGCCTTGTGTTTTCTGCTCCTTGAGTAGAGGGAACTGTGTTTTTTAACAAAATATAGATGTGTATTTATTTGAAGTTGTAAAGTATGATTAAATTTACATCGGTTGAATACAATGTCTGTTCTTTAAGAGGCGGTACATGTTTCTTTCCTTATATTCTGTTTCAGTTCATCAATAAAGAAAGGCTGAACTTGTCTCGTTCCCATAGACCCAGATTGTCCATGTTTATACGGAGTGTGAGAGGTTGCAGTCCCGCTTCCATTATTTGAAGGGGCTGATCCTCGATTTTTGGCTGCACTTCAGTCCCACTCTCCTGAACTACGGCCACCCAGTGCGGAGGGGAGCGGGCGGGTCAGGGACCTCCTCGTGGGACTGCTCCTGGGCCTGGCCAAAGTGGCCATTAACTGGTCCAGGCAGCAGGCGGTCCAGGGGGTCATTCGGCCCACCTCTCTTCCGCGGCCACGTTCACCCCTGGGTGGCCCTGGAGATGGAGCACGCGGTGTCTGCCGGCACGCTCGAGGCCTTCCGAGACCGGTGGGCACCGCAGGCACTGGAGTGCTGCATCACCATAAGGAACAGTACTTTAATTTAATTTGTTCAATTTCCTTTTAACCTTTTTTAAAGTTACAGCACATGGTCATAGAATCATCGAATCATAGAATGGTTACAGCAGGAAAGGAGGCCATTCGGCCCGTCGAGCCCGTGCCGGCTCTCTGCAAGAGCACTTCAGCCAGTCCCACTCCCCCGCCCTTTCCCCGTAGCCCTGCACATTTCTTCCCTTCAGATACTTATCCAACTCCCTTTTCAAAGCTGTGATTGAATCTGCCTCCACCACCCTTTCAGGGAGAACATTCCAAATCTTAACCACTCGCTGCGTAAAAAAGTCTTTCTTACGTGGCCTTTGGTTCTTTTGCCAATCACCTTAAATCTCTGTCCTCCGGTTCTCCACCCTTCTGCCAATGGGAACAGTTTCTCTCTATCTACTCTGTCCACACCCCTCATGGATTTGAACACCTCTATCAAATCTCCTCTCAATTTTCTCTGCTCCAAGGAGAACAACGCCAGCTTCTTCAGTCTTTCAACATAACTGTACTCCAGACTGGGGAATGAGGTTGGTCAGGTGGAGCAAGTTTCAATAGGTGAACATTTAGGGAACAGTAATCATAGTATCAGAAGGATTTGGTTAGCTATGAAAAAGGACAGGGAGCAATCTGGAGTAAAAATGTTTAACAGGGGGAAATGCAATTTCAGTGGGATGAGAACGGATCTGGCCCGGGTAAACTGGAATCAAAGATTGGCAGGCAAAACTGTAATGAACAATAGGCTGCCTTTAAAGAGGAAATAGTTCAGGTGCAGTTGAGGTACTTTCCAACGAGGGGGAAAGGCAGGACAACTAAAGTCAGGGCTCGCTGGATGATGAAAGAGATAGAGAATATGACGAAGCAGAAAAAGAGCGAATATGACAGATGTCAAGTTGCAAATGCATCTGAGAATCAGGCTCTATATAGAAAGTTCAGAGGAGAAGTGAAAAATCAAATAAGACGGGCAAAGAGAGGGTATGAGAATAGAATTGCAGCCAACATAAAAGGTAATCCAAAAGTCTTCTATAGGCATATAAATAGTAAAAGGGTAGTAAGAGGAGGGATGGGGATGATTAGGGACCAAAAAGGAGACCTATTCATGGAGGCAGAGGGTATGGTTGAGGTACTAAATGAGTACTATGCATCAGTCTTCACCAAGGAAGAGGATGCTGCCATAGACATTGTAAAGGAGGAGGCAGTGGAGATACTTGATAGGATATAAACTGATAAAAAGTGGCATTAGAAAGGCTGGCTGTATTTTAAGTAGATAAATCACCAGGAGCGGATGGGATGCATCCTAGGATGCTGCGGGAATTTAGGGAAGAAATCGCGGCGATACTGGCCATAATCTTCCAATCCTCCTTAGATACGGGGGCGGTGCCAGAGGACTGGAGAACTGCAAATATTATTCCCTTGTTCAAAAAAGTGTGTAAAGATAAACCCAGCAACTACAGCCCATTCAGTTTGACCTCGGTAGTGCGGAAGCTTTTAGAAACAGTAATCAGGGACAAAATTAACAGTCGCTTGGAAAGTGTGGTTTAATTAAGGAAAGCCAGCATGGATTTGTTAAAGGCAAATCATGTTTAACTAACTTGTTTGAGTTTTTTGATGAGGTAACAGGGAGGATTGATGAGGATAATGCAGTTGACGTAGTGAACATGGATTTCAAAAAGTCGTTCGAAAAAGTGCCACATAATATGCTTGCCAGCAAAGTTGAAGCCCATGGAATAAAAGGGACAGTGGACATGGATACGGAATTGGCTGAGTGACAGGAAACAGAGAGTAGTGGTGAACGGTTGTTTTTTGGACTGGAGGAAGGTATACAGTGGTGTTCCTAAGGGGTCGGTTCTAGGACCACTGCTTTTCTTGATACATATTAATGACTTGGACATGGGTGTACAGGGCACAATTTCAAAATTTGCAGATGAGACAAAACTTGGAAGTATAGTGAACAGTGAGGAGGAGAGTGACAGAAGTCAGGAAGACAGACAGGCAGGTGAAATGGGCGGACACGTGACAGATGAAATTTAGCACGGAAAATTGTGAAGTGATAGATTTTGGTAGAAAGAATGAGGAGAGGACATATAAACTAAATGGTCCAATCCTGAAGGGGGTGCAGGAACAGAGAGACCTGGGGGTATGTGTGCACAAATCGTTGAAGGTGGAAGGACAGGTTGAGAAAGCAGTTAAAAAGGCTTACAGGATTCTGGGCTTCATAAATAGCGGTGTAGAGTGCAAAAGTGTGGAAACTGTAGTTGACTTGAAATTGGCAATTGCCGGTAATAAAAAGAGTCAGCTCCACAAGTGTCCCTCTTAAGGAGGCAGCACTAATAGAATTTAGACACCGAGTCTCATTAACTCGAGAAACCTATAATTTTAAATGATAATCGTGTTGTTTGTGTCAATGAGACACTCGGTACCTTGCGGTGCAGAGAGGCAGCTTCCATCCCGTGGACATTGGGGAACATTGATTCAGCACCACACCTAACCCCTCTCAGAGACCCCATCTCCTGGAATCAGAGTGATACAGCACCGAAGGTGGCTGTTCGGCCCATCGTGTTTGTGTCGGCCTTTGAAAGAGCTATCCAATAAATCCCAGTCCCTGCTCTTTCCCCATGGCCCTGCTAATTGCTCCTGTTCAAGCACATATCCAATTACCTTGGGAGTGGTATTTCTGAATCTGCTTCCGTCATCCTTTCAGGCAGCGCATTCCAGATCACAACAACTCGCTGTGTAAACAAATTCTCCTCATCTCCCCCCTGGTCTTTGGCAATTGTTTGAAATCAGCGTCCTCTTGTTGCTGACCCTACTGCCAGTGGGAACAGTCTCTTCATATAATCTCTATGAAAACCCCTCATAATTTTGAACATCTATATTAAATCTTCCATTAACCTTCTCTGCTCTAAGGAGAAAAACCCTCAGTTTCTGCAGTCTCTCCACATAATGGAAGACTTTCATCCCTGGAACCATTCCAGTAAATCTCCTCTGCACCCTCTCGAAGGCCTGGACATCCTTCCTAAAGTGCGGTGCCCATTACTGGATGCAATACTACAGCTAAGGCCTAACCAGTGATTTTTGAAGCTTTACCATTACTTCCTTTATTTTGTCCCTTTATTTATAAAGCAAAGGATTTTTAAGAGCCATATGAACTTCAAAGATTCGTGTACGTACACCCCCAGATCTCTCTGTTCCTGCATTCCTTTAAAACGATACCATTTAGTCCATATTGCCTCTGCTCATTTTTCCTCCTAAAATGAAACACTTCACACTTCTCTGCATTAAATGTCATCTGCCATGTGTCTGCCCATTTCACCAATCTCTCTCTGTCCTCCTGAAGTCTGTCACTATCCTCCTCACAGTTTGCTACATTTCTGAGTTTGGTGTCATCTGCAAACTCTGAAATGATGCCTCCTTTACCCAAGTCCAGGTCAGTAATAGATCTCAAGAAGAGCAGTGGTCCCAATACCGACCCCTGGGGGACACCACTGTAAACCTCCCTCCAGTCTGATAAGTATCCCTTCACCACTACTCTCTGCTTTCTGTCTCATAGCCAATTTAGTTTCCAAGCTGTCACTGCCCCTTTAATCCCACTGTCTCCTTATAACCCCTGTAATGATATCAGCAAATAGTGATGATATTTGTCTGTGTTTGATTACTTATGCCTTACAGCATATTTGTCTGTGTTTTTGATTACTTGAGCCTGACCAGCAGAGGTCATGTGAGGGACAAGCAGTCCAGAGGAGTTTTACTTTCAGTTTCATTCTAGATGCATCACAGCATAGTGTGTTCTGTAAAAAGCTGTAGCAAGTCTTGAACAAGACTTTAGATTAAACAACATTCTCTTTCAGAAATGAGTCTTTATTGAACCCAAAAAGAAATCAAAACATGATGTCAGAAGTGGCTGAAAGAGAAAAAATCTGAAGTTAGCAACTTGATGGGACAGTGAAAGCAGTTGTGGCAAGTAAGCGAAATCAGCTCTCCACATATTAGCAAGCCAGAAGAGAACATCGTTGCTTACCATTAGAGAATAGCTAACGAAGTAAAAAATGGAAGGTTTACTCCCACCGGCGATGCTTCAATTGTCAGGTAATGTGGCTGAAAATTGGAGAAGGTTCAAACAACGTTTAGAGTTGTATTTAGCGGCAATCGGAGCTGACGAGAAAAGTGATAAACAAAAATCGTCCGTGTTCTTACATGTCGTGGGTGATGCAGCGCTGGAGGTATATAATAATTTCATATTTGCTGTTGATGGAGACAAAATGAAGCTAGATAAAATAATGGAACAGTTTGAGGCCTACTGCATACCTAAACGCAACGTGACCTTTGAGAGGCACAAATTTTTCACATGTGTACAGAAAATCGGTGAGACTATTGATCAGTATGTGACTGAACTGAGAAACCGGAGCAAATCGTGTGAATTTGGGGGACTCATAGACTCGCTGATAAAAGACAGACTGGTGTGTGGTATTCGAGATAATGGTCTAAGGGAAAGACTGCTAAGAGAGCAAGATCTAGACCTGGGAAAAGCCATAGCACTGTGTAGGGTTACAGAGACTGTGAAGTTGCAGGCAAAGGAGCTGTTCAGTGACAGTAGCTGCAACGTGGATGCAGTGAGACAGAACGGATACAAACCGTTTAACAAAGAGAGCGCCAATGTGAAAAAAGAGACGTGGCCAGCAAACGAAAATGAAAGAGACAATCGGAAGTCATGTAGTCGATGCGGTACACAGCATCCACCAAGAAAGTGTCCAGCATATGGTAAAACATGCAATAGATGCAACAAAAACAACCATTATGCCCGTTGCTGTAAGAACCAAGCGCAACAAAGCAAGGTCCATACAGTAGATGAAAGCGAGATAGAGGAATTCAATGTAGATGTTGTGTCTGAAAACAAAAAAGAAAGAGACTGGATGTTGACACTAAAAGTGAATGACATACACATTCCATTTAAATTGGATACTGGAGCACAAGTTAATGTGATATCAGAGACCGATTTTAAGAGAATTAGACCCAGACCAAAGTTACATGGAATACAAGTGAAAATGACCGGATACTCAGGTACTGATATACCAGTGAAAGGAAAATGCATTGTCAAAGTAACACACAAGGACAAAGAGCACACGCTAGCATTAATCGTGGTGCCAGAGGATGTGCAAGCCATATTAGGTTTAAAAGCCTGTGAGAGACTGAACCTGGTAAAGAGAGTCCTCGTTGTGGAAAGTGAAAGAGAGACAGTCTATGATGAACTGAATGTTGCGTAAACACCGGGTAAGCTGATGTATACAGCAGACACGTTGTCCAGAGCTGTTGACCCAAGTGAGCCCGCAAACACCACAATGGATGAAAAAGTGAACGCCTACGTGGACATGATCACAAGTGCGCTGCCCATAGCAGATGCAAAAATGGAGCTCATAAAGACTGAGACAAACAAAGATGAAACAATGAGACGACTGAGAAAAAGCATCTTGAATGGATGGCCCAACATGAAGCAAGACTGCTCACCTGATATAGCAGAGTGCTGGAACTGCAGGGCGGAACTATCAGTGGTCGAAGACATCATCTACAAAGGAAGTAAAATAGTTATCCCAAAGAGTCTGAGAAGAGAGATGCTAAAAAAGACCCATGGAGGACATCTGGGAATCGAAAAGTGTAAGAAAAGAGCACGAGAGGTGATGTACTGGCCACGAATCAACTAAGATGTGACAAATGAGGTGTCAAACTGCACAATATGCCTGAAATATCGAGCAAGCAATCCGGTAGAACCACTAAAGCCACACCCAGCACCAGACAGACCTTACCAGAAGGTAGGCGCTGACCTATTCGTATGTCAAGGGAAGGACTATCTTGTCGTCACAGACTATTACTCCCTGTATCCAGAGGTTTGTAGACTGTACACCACCACTGCAGAAGCTGTGATAAGTATGAAAGCCATATTCTCCAGACATGGCGTGGCAAGCGAGGTCTTCACAGACAACGGACCCCAGTTTAACAATGCAAATTTCCGACACTTTGCCAAAGAGTGGGACTTTGTCCACACAATGTCAAGTCCTCACTATCCACAGTCCAATGGACTAGTGGAAAAATCGGTCCAGACAGTGAAAAGACTGATGTACAAGGCAAAAGACAGTGGAACTGACTTCTACCAAAGCATGCTTGTATACCGCACAACGCCGCTCGAGTGTGGTATGTCACCAGCCCAACTCCTGATGGGACGTCGGATAAGGTCAAACCTACCCATCCCGGAGAACCTCCTGAAAACAAAAGAGGGGGAGAAAGTGAGGAAGTTCAAAGAGCAACAGAAAGAAAAGCAAAAGTACTACTATGACAGAGGAACACAAAACCTACCTGAACTACACACTGGTGACCAAGTAAGGTTGAAAGACAAAACAAACACATGGACTCAGAAGGGAACTGTCCTGAGTGAAGTTCAACCAAGATCATACACCATTCAGACAGATGAGGGTGCTGTTCTGAGAAGAAATCGTCGAGATCTTCTCATGGGACCAGCCACAGCAGGTCAAGAGACTGATACTGGTGAACAACCTGATCACACAGCCGAGAACCAATCATCTGAGGCAACAACTCAGATTCAAGGACAATCAATCAGAAAATCCTCAAGACACGTGAAGCCTCCTGAGAGACTCATTGAGCAAATTTAAGGACTATTGTTAAAGAAGGAAGTAATGTTATCTTATTCTTTCTTCAAGTTCTAGTGTATTGACATATTTCATGTGAACACACAAAGCAAGGGTAAAAAACCTTGCTCATGATAATGATAATGTAAGTTCATTAAATGTTGTTAGTTAAAAGTAAAATACTTTTGTTTTAAGAAAGGGAGATGTAATGATATCAGCAAATAGTGATGATATTTGTCTGTGTTTGATTACTTATGCCTTACAGCATATTTGTCTGTGTTTTTGATTACTTGTGCCTGACCAGCAGAGGTCATGTGAGAGACAAGCAGTCCAGAGGAGTTTTACTTTCAGTTTCATTCTAGATGCATCACAGCATAGTGTGTTCTGTAAATAGCTGTAGAAAGTCTTGAACAAGACTTTAGATTAAACAACATTCTCTTTCAGAAATGAGTCTTTATTGAACCCAAAAAGAAATCAAAACAACCCCAGTGTAGTGGAAGGATATCTTTTCAAACTCCCCCAGAGATCCCATCTCCTGGAATGGTCTCGGAGTGATCCCTGTAGTGGACAGATCCCTGGTCAAACTCCTCCTGTTAAAGGCTCTGAGAATCAGAGGGTGCATCACTTGTCCAAATGGAAATGACAATGTCAGCAACACCTGCCATGGCACAAGCCCTGGCCCTTGGCTGAATGGGATTCCAGCCGTGGCCAGAATGTGGTCGATGCAATGTTCATTCTGAAATGTAGGACTGAAACTTGTAGACCCCGGAAAATGTAACAGAGCACGGCGGGGACCCTGGGTTTACTGCCACCTCCCAATAACCTATTATACGGTTTACAGTCATTTGTGTCCGTAGATTTTGAATGATGTCCTCTGTACAAGAGACCTGGTTTGGAGAAATTTACAGAACACAACATCCACTTTACAACAACAACTTGCATTTATATAGCACCTTAACGCAGCAACACGTCCCAAGGCCCTTCCCAAAGTTATCACACAGCAGGCCTTTGACCGTGTGTGGCGAGAAGGTCTCTGGCATGTCTTGTGGATGTTCGGTGTTCCTGAGAAACTTGTCAGACTGCTGGAGAACATTTCCCAGAAGTCCCTGTGTGCGCTGGAGTGGACAGGGAACTAGCGGAATGGTTTGGATCAACAGTTAGAGTGAGATAAGGGTGCTCATTGTCACCTGATAGATTTAGGGGGAGAAATTTGGTGTCGCCCCGTTTGGGGCTCAATTATCGGCCGGGCCCAAAGTTTAGCGCCTGGCGCTGATTATCACCGCCGACTGCAAACTTGGCGTTTATCATCCCTGGAGGTGATTGGAGCGCTAAATCAGGTGCTACACATCTGTCTTAAGGCGCAAAGGCCGAGGAGCGAGGCGCTAACTCAGAGTGCGGGTGAAGCGCAGGTGATGTCAGGTAGCAATGGAACACAGACACACTGGCACCGGCCAGTTCTTAAAGGGGAGGGTGGATCTTGCTCTCCAGAAACACCCTGCTCATTGCAGGCTTGAATCTCGGCCTGGACAGACCTGTGCCTAAATTTTCCAGCCAAGGACTATGGAAAGGGTGAGAGAATGAGCTCAGCACTTCAGTGACCGGGCCTTGGAGGCTCTGGTTGGCACGGTGGAGCGCAGAAGAGCTATACTGCAGCCTGAGAGTGGCAGGAGGCCATTGCCACGTGACTACAGAAGAGTCTGGAGGGAGGTGGCTCATCACGTCTCCTCCGGGAGCATGGTGCCCAGGACCCACAACCAATGTCGCAAAAAGTTCAACGACTTCACTCGGGTGGTCAGGGTGAGTGGCTGTTGTTCAATACCTCTCCATCCCTCCATCTCAACCTCACTTTATGGCCAGAGGGTCTTAAAACCCCAATGCCCAACACTCATCCAACACCTATGGCCATTTAATAAAACACACACGCACATTTCACACCTTGCATACATTAAGGGCTATTCAACTATGGGAGGCACATCAGGAAAGACCATGGCTGCACATTTACTCAGACACCATCCTTTTTCTTGCAGGCCAAGCTATCTCATAACAGGAGACAGCAGCAACAGACGGGTGGAGGGCCGCCTCAGCTGCAACCCCTCAGCGATCTTGAGGCGCACGTCCACAGGATTGTGGCAATCCAGGTGATCAGTCCCGTCGCCCCTGGAGAGGTCGAACACGTTCGGGACAGCAATGGTATGGTCATCAGCTTTCTCTCCTCTCTCATTCCACTTGTCCCTCACAACACCAGCCTTTTACACTTTCAATCGAACTTACTAAATCGCTGCACTCCTTCCTCCCTTACTGCCCCCCTGTCCTCACGCTAAAGCCACTCTTGTACCTCCCTGCTTTCAGCTGCTGATTCACCAGCTGAGGAGACGAGCCCTCAATCTGCCAGTGGGAGTGAAGCCACAGGCGAGGAGGAAGAGGAAGCCGGAGCTTCAGCGAACCCTCTCCTGAGGAAGTCCATGTCCACACTGGGGCCACATCTTCCCTGGAGGGGAGCAGGGGGGAATGGCCTGATGAAGGTGAAGCTCCGGGACCCAGCGGGTTGCAGCAACGCGATGGGGGTAGGGAAGCTCACGGGCCCTCTCCCCAGAGGGAGAGTAGGCCAGTGAGTCCTGCTGCACTGGACACAGAGGAGGAGCGGCTCATCTCTGAAATGAACACCCAGGCGATGGACAGGCACACTCAGCTCATGGGTGCTGTGGGAAGGGTGCCCAAAAGCATTGATGCACTGGCAAGGAGTGTGGAGCACAAAGCTGCAGCACAGGTGGACACCACGTAAATGCTCAGTGCTGCAATTCAGTCACTGGCTGCCGTGATCCAATCTCGGACTGTTCTCGTGCAGTCCCAGATTGAGGCAACGCAAGCACTGACTGCTGCCATCATCACTGCTTTGGTCACATTGCCCCGGGGCTCTCACGGTACCCAGGCCAGCAATCTGTGCTCCAGCAGATTGCTCCAGAAGCTGAGGTACTGCCCCGTGGGAGTGCCAGTGTGTCGGCCGAGCAGAGAGGTGCTGTCCTCTCTCAGGATGACAGCATTCCTGCTCTCACCACTGGCACTTCCCCATTGCACTTGCCACCACCTGTAGCCCAGACTGCTGCTGCCCATGCAGAGTTGGTGCAGTCTGCAGCCGGGCCCTCCAGGCCCAGAGCTGGTCAAGGGCGTCCTTCAAGGGCATCTGTAGTCACAGGATCTGACATTCAGCAGCCTTCCACCAGCGTGCTGCAGCCACTGGGGCCCCATTATGGAGGAGCAGTAGAGTGGGAAGGGGGCAAGTGGCCAAGGGAAGGAGATCACCCTCGAATGGCAAACAGCAGGAGGTCTGACAAAATGTTAGTAATGTTTTTATTAAAGGCCGAGGTTTGTGTAATTCCTTTTGTTTAGTGTTTTGGCCATTATCTCCAGGTTGTGAGAACCAGTTATGTTAATTGATGATTTGTTGTGTTTGTTTCTATTAGTTTGTCATGAATAAATGACACACACAGAGTTTGTAAAATAAAAAAGATGTTGTATTCAAAATGTACATGTTTGGCCTTTGGAAACATTGCTGCCTCTTCTTCCTCCTCTTCCTCCTCCTCATCTGCTGGTGCACCAAGGCCCGGTGGCATTGGCTGGGTCCTGAGGATTGCCAGGTTATGAAGGATGCAGCACACAACTATGAAGAGGGAGACTCACTCAGGCGAGTACTGCAGGGCTCCTCCTGTGTGGTCCAGACAGCGGAACCGTTGCTTAAGGATGCCGATCGTCTGCTCAATGATGTTCCTGGTGGCGAGATGGCTCTCATTGTACTGCAGCTCAGTAAGGGTGTTGTGGTAATGGAGCCGTGTCATCAGCCAGGTGCAGAGTGGATAACCCTTGTCCCCGAGGAGCCAACCAGCTGGCTGTTGCATTGCCTGGAAAAGCTCTGGCACACCAGTCTGGCGCAGGATGGAAGCATCATGGCTGCTGCCAGGATAGCGGGCATTGACAGCGACTATCAGCTTACTGTGGTCACACACCAACTGGACATTTAAGGAGTTGAACCCCTTGCGGTTTCAGAAAACCTCTGCATTTTCATGCGGTGCCCCCAATGCCATATGCGTGCAGTCAATCGCGCCCTGCACCATGGGGAAGCCCGCTATCCTCGCAAAGCACAATGCGGGTTCATGCTGTTTCACCTGGTTCATCGGGAAAGAGATGTACTGGCGTCTCCTTTTATAGATGGTATTTCTGACCTGCCGGATACAGCAATGGACCGCGAACTGGGAGATATTGGCAATGTCCCCAGTAGCAGCTTCAAAGAAGCCGGTGGCATAAAAATTCAGAGCCACTGAGACCTTCACTGCCACCGACAGAGACGTCCTGGTCCTCAGTTGAGGCTGCAGATCTGGCTGCAGCAGGTGGCAGAGCTCAGTGACCACCTCCTTGCTGAAGCGCAGCCTGCACATGCACTGCTCCTCAGACAAATGAATGTAGGAGAATTGTTCCCGGAATATCCTGGGAGGGTAAGGTCTCCTGTGCACAGGCCTGTTGGCCCTCCTCCCTCTGGCCATGATTGCCACCCTCTCTCTGTGTCTCTGATGCCTCCGAATCTGCAGGTGCAGGACGACGCCCCGAATCAGTGCAGCCCCCAAAGTCTCTTGACAGTTGAAGTAATGAAGGTCAAATTCAAAAGAACCTGTAAAGTGCTGCTCAGTAGCCGAAACTACTTCACCCAGCGTTGACTCTCTGCAGAAGTTTCTCTCTCTCTCAGAATCTCTCTCTCTCTGTCAGAAGGAGTGGTGCAAAAATGTCTCCCACAAAAAAAGGCAGGAAGAGGGTGCTTTTAAATACTGCTCCCCCAGTCCCTTACCGACTGGAAAACGTTCCAGTCTCCCTGTCGATGCTTGCAGCAGGCGGAAAGGAGGGGGGAGCCACGCAATATCCGGTCCGGGGCGCCACCGGGGCGTTGCACGCTGGACTGACGTCAGGATCTGCGGGCGCAGGAGATCGGGGCGGTAGAGTTTAGCGCTGCCGCAAAAACTCAGGTCAATTTCGCGAGCGGCGCAAACATCGCCGTGCCCGAGCACTAGTTGCGTTGCGCCCCATTTGTGCACTCTTAGGGTGCTAACGGGAGGCGCTAAGCAACTGAATTGTTCCCCCTTTATCTATTACTGGAAGCAGTAATGACACTTTCACTAAAAGATAATATTGGAGGAGGCTCATTATGGGGCAAGATTTTAAACAATCTCAAATTCGCTAATCATTGACTTGATGCAACATCTAAGACAGATTAGCAGAGATTGACTGATAAGGTGTTTGTGGAGAGTAGAATATATGGATTACCGATTCACAAAAAGACAAAGGTGATGTCATTTGGGAGGCATCGGGAAGATACTGAGATTACAATTGGAGGGGCAGCAGTTGAACAGGTGGAAAAGGTTGTACACCTTGGTGGGTTAGTGTGCTCCTCTAATTCTGGTGCACCCTCGGAGGTCAAACTCCAAACCATCGTCAACTAAGGGAGTTAGGAGGTAAATTAAAAAATAGGACCTCAAAGGAAGTAATCTCAGGATTGTTACCAGTGCCACGTGCTGGTCAGAGTAGAAATAGAAGGATATTTCAGATGAATACGTGGCTAGAGGAATGGTGCAAGGGGGAGGCATTCCAATTCCTGGGACATTGGAACCGGTTCTGGGGGAGGCGGGACCAGAACAAAATGGACGGTTTGCACCTGGGCAGGACTGGGACCGATGTCCTCGGGGGAGTGTTTGCTAGTGCTGTGGGGGAGGGTTTACGCTAAAATGGCAGGGGGTTGGGAACCTGTGCAGGGAGACAGAAGAAAGGGATACAAGGATAGAAGCAAAAGACAGGAAGGAGAAAAGCAAAAGTGGCAGTCAGAATAATCAAGGGTTTAAATCTAACATGGCCAGAGTAAATAATAATTCTTAAATGTCTAAGAGTGTTAAAAAAACAAGCCTGAAGGCTTTGTGTCTTAATGCGAGGAGCATTCATAATAAGGTGGATGAATTAGTTGTGCAAATAGATGTAAACAGATATGTTATGATTGGGATTACAGAAACATGGCTCCAGGCTGACCAAGGCTGGGAACTCAACATCCAGGAGTATTCAATATTCAGGAAAGATAGGCAAAAAGGAAAAGGAGGTGGGGTAGCATTTCTGGTTAAAGAGGAGATTAACACAATTGTAAGGAAGGATATTAGCTCTGATGATGTAGAATCTGTATGGGTAGAGCTGAGGAATACCAAGGGATAGAAAACGTTACTAGGAGATGTATACAGACCCCCAAACAGTAATGCGGAGGTTGGGGATGGCAACAAATGGGAAAATAGAGACGTGTGCAATAAGGGCACAGCAGTTATCATGGGTGACTATAATCTACATATAGATTGGGCTAACCAAATTAGTAACAATACTGTGGAGGAGGAATTCCTGGAGTGTATACGGGATGGTTTCCTGGACCAATATGTCGAGGAACCAATTAGAGATCAGGCCATCTTAGGCTGGGTATTAAGTAATGAGAAAGGATTTATTAGCAATCTTTTTGTGCGAGGCCCCTTAGGGCGGAGCGATCATAATATGATTGAATTCTTTATTAAGATGGAGAGTGAAGAATTTGACTCAGAGACTAGGGTCCTGAAATTAAACAAAGGAAACTACGATGGTATGAGGCGTGAGTTGGGTAGGATCGATTGGGGAATGTTACTCAAAGGGTTGACAGTGGATAGGCAATGGCAAACATTTAAAGATCACATGGATGAACTACAGAATTTGTTCATCCCTGTTTGGCATAAAAATAAAACAAAAAAGGTGATTCAACCTTGGCTAACAAGGGAAATTAGGGATAGCATAAGATCCAAGGAGAGGACATATAAATTGGCCAGAAAAAGCAGTAAACCTGAGGATTGGGAGCAGTTTAGGATTCAACAAAAGAGGACAAAGGGATTAATTAAGAGGGGGGAAATAGAGTATGAGAGTAAGCTTGCTTGGAACATAAAAGCTGACAGGAACAGCTTCTATAGATATGTGAAGAGAAAAAGATTGGTGAAGTCAAGCATAGGTCCCTTGCAGGCAGAATCAGGGGAATTTATAATGGGGAACAAAGAAATGGCAGACCAATTAAATACATACTTTGGTCTGTCTTCACAAAGGAGGACACAAATAACCTCCCAGAGTTGTCGGGGAACATAGGGTCTAATGAGAGTGAGGAACTGAAAGAAATCAGTATTTGTAGGGAAATGGTGATAGGGAAATTGATGGGATTGAAGGCCGATAAATCCCCAGGGCCTGATAATCTACATCCTAGGGTACTTAAGGAAGTGGCCCTAGAAATAGTAGATGCATTGCTGGTCATCTTCCAATATTCAATAGACTCTGGCACAGTTCCCATGGATTGGAGGGTAGCTAATATTACCCCACGGTTCAAAAAAGTTGGTAGAGAGAAAACAGGGAATTATAGACCGGTAAGCCTGACATCGGAAGTGGGGAAAATGCTAGAGTCCATTATAAAAGATGTAATAGCAGAGCACGTGGAAAACAGTGACAGGATCGGACAAAGTCAACATGGATTTACAAAAGGTAAATCGTGCTTGCCTAATCTACTGGAATTTTTTGAGGATATTACTGGTAAAATAGATAAGGGAGAACCAGTGGATGTGGTGTATTTGGACTTTCAGAAGGCTTTTGATAAAGTCCCGCATAAGAGATTACCGTGTAAAGTTATGGCACAGGGGATTGGGGGCAAGCTACTGACTTGGATAGAGAACTGCGTTCCTTTAATTCTGACCATGGCACATCCCCGATTTTAATCCTTCCACCATTGCTGGCCGTGCTTTCAGCTGTCTGGGCCCTAAGCTCTGGAATTCCCTTCCTAAACCTCTCCGCCTCTCTACCTCGCCCCTCCTTTAAGACGCTCCTTAAATCTATCTCTTTCACCAAGCCTTTGGTCATCTGCCCCAATATGTGGCTGGGTGGCAAATCTTGTTTGCTAACACTCCTGTGAGGCGCTCTGGGACGATTTACTACATTAAAGGTGCTATATAAATACAAGTTGTTGGCTTTGTTGTTGTGAAGAAGACAACAAAGAAGGATTGGACTTGGATCAGCAGCTTTTGGCAGACGTAGTGGGATACGGAAGGCTGAAGATATTTTGGTGAAACAAAGACGAGAGTTTATGAAGCAATATTATCCCCATATTATTGTTCAGATCAGAGAGCTGGAACATGAGAAAAGTTGATGAGCAAAAGACACCAGGAGCAGAGATGAATAGTTGGAGAGGAATAACGGGAGTTTCCGGGATGCAAAAATCAGAATGTTGCACACAGAGGCACCTGGAACAAGAAGCCGAGGAAGACCAAGGAAGACCAAGGAGGTGCTGGATAGACAATGTCAGGAGTGACTTATCACAGAAAGGGATACAGGTGAGTGGAGTGGTCAGTCTAATTTAGAACCCACAACATTGGTGTCAATAAATTCAGCCCCATTGTCGCTACTGAGCTGATGGACGAGGATTTAGTAATAATATTAAACTTGTACAGCAACAATGTTATAAACGCAGAGCAGGACTGAGCCCTTGGGCATGGTGGCAACTCCCAGTAACCTTTTATAAGGTTTAGATTCATTTGGTGCCCCGTAGTTTCTCAATTATATCCTGTGTGTGAGGAATAAACTGAACTTTTTCAGGTTGGCAGGCTGTAACTAGTGGGGTGCCGCAAGGATCAGCGTTGGGGCCTCAGCTATTTACAATATATATTAATGACCTAGATGAAGGGACCGAGTGTAATATATCCAAGTTTGCTGATGATACCAAGCTATGTGGGACAGTAAGCTGTGAGGAGAACACAAAGAGTCTGCAAAGGGATATAGGTAGACTGAGTGACTGGGTAGTAAGGCGGCAGATGAAGTATAATGTAGGGAAATGTGAGGTTATTCACTTTGGTAGGAAGAATAGAAAAACAGAATATGTTTTTAAATGGTGAGAAACTTTCAAATGTTGGTGCTCAGAGAGATTTGAATATCCTTGTGCAAGAAACACAGAAAGCTGGCATGCAGGTACAGCAAGCAATAAGGAAGGCAAATGGCATGTTGGCCTTTATTTCAAGGGGATTGGAGTATAAGAGTAAGGAGGTATTGCTACAATTGTACAGGGCATTGGTGAGACCACACCTGGAGTACTGTGCACAGTTTTGGTCTCCTTATCTAAGGAAGGATATACTTGCCTTGGAGGCAACAAAGTTTCACTAGATTGATTCCTGGGATGACAGGGCTGTCCTATGATGAGAGATTGTGTAGAATGGGCCTATACTCTCTGGAGTTTAGAAGAATGAGAGGTGATCTCATTGAAACATACAAGATTCTGACAGGGATGGACAGGGTAAATGCTGAGAGGTTGGTTCCCCTGGCTGGAGTGTCTAGAACTAGGGGGCATAGTCTCAGGATAAGAGGTAGGCCATTTTAAACTGAGATGAGGAGGAATTTCTTCACTCAGAGGGTTGTGAATCTTTGGAATTCTCTGCCCCAGAGGGCTGTACATGCTGAGTCTTTCAGTGTATTCAGATTTTGGACCCATGGGGAAGCAAGGGATATGGAGATCGGGCGGGAAAGTGGAGTTGAGGTCGATGATCAGCTGTGATCTTATTGAATGGCGGAGCAGGCTCGAGGGGCTGTGTGGCCTACTCCTGCTCTTATTTCTTATGTTCATATGAATGGGGCGGATGTCAGCTGCTGTTAGATCATTTGAGTTTTTACAAATCTATCTGGAACCATATGTCCTTCTTAGCGATCGGTACCTGTGGAGTGGCTCAGTGTAGTACGGCCCAGATGGTGCCTGCTCCAGCATATCCTGCCCTTCTCTGGCGATTGCTGTGGTCTCAGCATTGATTGATGAAGCAGTTACATTTATTGTCCATCCCTCGTTGCCCTGAGACGGTGGTGGTGATGGGTCTTCTCCTTGACCCACTGCAGTCCTTGTGGTGATGGTGCTGCCGTATTGAAGCTCAGCAGATAATTCCAAGATTTTGACCCAGGGACAATGAAGGAACTGTTCTATATAGTTTAGGCGGGGTGGTGTGTGACATGGCGTGGAACACGGAGGTGATGGTGTTCCCACACCGTTGCTGCTCTTCTCCTTTCCAATGATGGAGGTAGCAGTGGAGGGAGGTGCTGTTGAAGTGACATTGGCGAGTTGCTGCAGTGCATTGTATGGGCCATGGATACTGCAGCCACAGTGCATTGGTAATGGAGGGCTGAAGATTAAACCCAGTGGCTGTGAAGCAAACCGACCTGTGCTGGATGGTGTGGAACTGGATAATGGTTTTTAGCTGCAGCTTTATCAACCCAGGCGAGTGTTCCATCACACTCCTGCTGTGAGCGTTATACCTGGAGAGACTTTGATCGGTCAGTAGGTCAGCCAATCGTCAGAGTAGCCAGCCTGGGCCCTGCAATCCAGAGTTACTATGATTGGCCCAGTAACAATACTGGAGAATTCCTGCTGGCTGGGGTCCTGCTGAGAGTGGTACTATTGAAGGACAGAGATAGATTGCTGTGCTTTCTTACTCCAGATGATCATTAGTTGCATTTAAGGGGCATACTGTTTACAACACAGCACCTTGACAAGCTATCCAGGCACTTGAAATAGCAATATGTAGGGGGAAGCAGACAACAAAGGGATTGGTAGCTTGATCAGAATATTAATCAAGGATAGACAGATCCTAATCAACTTTCACCCCCGTCCCCCGCTACAGGCAGTGCCTGGGAGGGGGGGGGGGGCGAAGAACGATGGTTATTTGGTTTGCCAAACTGTCCCACATTAACTGGCTTAGATTAATTGAGTATTTCCACTGCCACCCCCTCATTACGATACACTGACTGACTGGATTTACTCTTGCACAAGAAACCACACAACTGAGGAATTGTTTATTAATTACATAAGCAGCACTTAATTAAATCCAGAGAGCAAAGCCATTCGACTACAGCACATTAATTCATCAGAATCCAGTTTGATTATCAATTTCCAGTTGGGATTAGTAATTTCATCTTAATAAATTGGGACAACTAGTTTACTATCAGACTCCTCAGATAGCTGACACGTTAACATCCTTTGATATTGGAGAGCTAGTCTATTGGATAGAATCGAGATTATAAAGCCACACTTGTGATCTCAGGTGAAGTGTGAGGATGGTGTAGCCTCGACAGGTCAGTGATGGACATTCAGCTGAAGGCTCGGTCTATTCTTCTTCAATGCTCTGCTGCTGGGACCATTCACTATCTACACCATTACCTGGATAAGCGGTCTTCAATCTCACTTCACTTGCTCTTCAGGAAACTCACTGACTAACTGGTGTCGTTATAAAGATTTAGCTAACGGAAGCTCTCACAGCACAAGGGGCGATTTGCCTGGAAATAAACACCACCCTCTACCTACTCTAAAGGACCCCTACAGGTAACAGGTTCATGTCACTACAATACACCCATGCACCTGCTGTAAACATACTGTAGTGTGAAAACACCAACTCACGTTTGGAAATGTCCTGCTCCATTTCACCAATAACCAATCGGAGCCACAGGCTTCAGGTGTCCCTCACTGAAGCAGTTATGTTGGTACTACAGAAGACCTCAAGCTAATGAAGAATTACAGTCCAGAATGCTCAGGTTATGTGTGCAGCCTTGGTGGCTTGAGCCGGCCACTACTGGCAAGGAATACTTTGCATACACGGGCCTGCACTAAAATTATCATCTTAACTTCCCTGAATGCTGGTGGATTTAATTCATTGCGATGACCCGTCCTGCAATTCTTGGGGCATTTTCCTCACAGAAACTATGAACAGAGATTAAGGCAGTGATCAAAACCATGGTCAAAATCAGTTGAGTGAGAAACAGAATCACCAGGGGAGCACCTCAGTGCTTTAGGGCAAGAGTTACATAAGAATTAGGAGCAAGAGTCGTCCATGTGGCCCCTCGAGCCCACTCTGCCATTCACCAAGATCATGGCTGCTCTGATCTTGGCCTCAACTCCATTTTCCTGCCTGTTCCCATAACCCTCGACTCCCCTGTAGCTCAAATATCTGTTTCTCCACCTTGAATATATTCACTGACTCAGCCTCCACAGCACTCGGATACAGAATTACAAAGATTCACAACTCCGGAAATTCCTCCTCATCAGACTTAATGGGCGACCCCTTATCCTAAAACTATGCCCCCTAGTTCTGAATTCCCCATGAGGGGAAACATCCTCTCAGCATCTACCCTGTCAAGCCCCCTCAGAATCTTATGTTTCAATAAGATGACGTCTCATTCTTCTAAACTCCAATGAATATAGGCCCAACCTACTCAACCTTCCCTCATAAGGCAACCCTTTCATCTCAGGAATCAACCTAGTGAACCTTCTCTGAACAGCCTCCAATGCAAGCATGTCCCTCCTTAAATAAGCTGATCAAAACTGTATGCAGTGCCCTAGGTGTGGTCTCACCAGTGCCCTGTACAGTTGTAGCAAGACTTCCCTACTTGTATACTCCATCCCCTTCAAATAAAGGCCAACATTCCATTTGCCTTCCTATTTACTTGCTGTACCTGCTGGCTAACTCATGTACGAGGACTCCCAGATCCTTCTGTAATGCAGCATGATGCAGTCTATCTCCATTTAAATAATATTTTACTTTTCTATTCTTCCTACTAAAGTGGATAACCTCAGTTTCCCACATTATACTCCAGCTGCCAAATCTTTGCCCACTCACTTACCTATCTATATCCCTTTGCAGACTGTCATCCTCAACTTGCTTTCCCACCTATCTTTATAGCATTACAAAGTTGACTACAGTACTGTCCCTCATCCAAGTCATTAATATAGATTGTAAATAGTTGAGACCCCAGCACTGATGCTGTGGCACCCCACCAGTTACAGTTTGCCAATTGCCAAATGACCCATAGAAACAGAGAAGATAGGAGCAGGAGTAGGCCATTCGGCCCCTCGAGCCTGCTCCACCACTCAATGCGATCATGGCTGATCATTCAAATTCAGTACTGGTCCCTGCTTTCTCCCCATATCCCTTTAGCCATAAGAAATATATCCAACTCCTTCTTGAATATATTTAGTGTATTGGCATCTACTGCCTTCTGTGGTAGAGAATTCCACAGGTTCACCACTCTCGGTGAAGAAATTCCTCCTCATTTCCGTCCTAAATGGCCTACCCCTTATCCTTAGACTGTGACCCCTGGTTCTGGTCTCCCTGACCATCAGGAACATCCTGCCTGCATCTAGTCTGTCCAGTCCTGTCAGAATTTTATAAGTTTCAATGAGATCCCCTCTCATTCTTCTAAATTCCAGTGAGTACAAGCCCAATCTCTCCTCAGAAGTCATTCCTGCCATCCCAGGTATCAGCCTGGTGACTCTTTGCTGAACTCTTTGCATGGCAAGAACATCCTTCCTCAGATAAGGCAACCAAAGCTGCACACAATAGTCAAGGTGTGGTCTCACCAAGGCCCTGTACAACTGCAGTAAGACGTCCTTGTTCCTGTACTCATACCCTCTTGCTACGAAGGCCAACATACCATTTGCCTTCTTAACCACCTGCTGCACCTGCATGCTTACCTTCAGCAACTGGTGCACAAGGACACCCAGGTCTTGTTGCACTTCCCCATCTATTGCCATTCAGATTATAATCTGCCTTTGTTTTTGCCACCAAAGTGGATAACCTCACATTTATCCACGTTATATTGCATCTGCCATGCACTTGCCCAATCATCCAACCAGATATTTCTCAGCATCCTCCTCAGCACACAACCAGCTTTGTGGCATCTGCAAATTTGGAGATATTACATCTAGTTCCCTTGTCTAGATTAATATATATCTAGATCATTAATAGATAGTGAATAGCTGGGGTCCAAGGACCGATCCCTCCAGTACCCCACTAGTCACTGCCTGCCACTCAGAAAAAGAGCCGTTTATTCCAACTCTTTGCTTTCTGTCTGCCAACCAGTTTGCTATCCAAGTCAATACCTTGCCCCCAATCCCATGTGCCTTAACTGTATACACTAATCTTATGCAGGACCTTATTAAAAGCCTCCTGAAAGTCCATTTATCCCAACTCTTTTCTGTTAGCCAATCCTCTATCCATGCTAATATTACCATCAACACTGAGCTCTTATTTTGTGCAGTAACCTTTAACGTGGCACCTTAGCGAATGACTTTTGGAAATCCAAATCACCCTGCTCATTACATACGCAAAGAATTCATATACATTTGTCAAACACTATTTCCCTTTCATAAAACAGAACATAATAGGAGCAGGAGCAAGCCATTTGGCCCTTTGGCCTGCTTTGCCATTCAATAAGATCATGGCTGATCTTCTACCTCACCTCCACTATCCCCATATCCCTTGATTCCATTGATAGTCAAAAATCCATCGATCTCAGTCTTGAATACACTGACCGACAGCCTCCACAGCCCACTGGGGTGGAGAATGCCAAAGATTCACCACCCTCAGTGAAGACATTTCTCCTCCTCAGTCCTAAAATGGCCAACCCCTTATCTTTAGACTGTGACCCTGGTTTTGGACTCCCCAGCCAGAAGAAACATCCTCCTTGCATCTAGTCTGTCAATCCCCTCAATCTACTAAACTCTAGGGTATATATTCCCAGTCTACTCATGACAAACCCATATCCTAGGAACCCATCTGCTGAACGTTCATTGCACTCCTCTATGGCAAGTACATCCTTCCTTAGGCAAGATGACCGAAGCTGTACACAATACTCCAGGTGTGGTCTCACCAGGGCCCTATTTAATTGCAGTAAGCCATCTTCACTCATACTCAAATCCTCTTGTAATAAAGGCCAACATACCATTTGCTTTCCTAATTGCTTGCAGTTCCAGCACGTTAACTGATTTGTGTATAAGGACACCCAGGTCCCTCTGAACAAACATATCCCCAATTGCTCCATTGGTTAACTTCACATTTCTCTACATTATATTCCATTTGCCATGTTCTCGCCCACTCACTAAGCCTGCCTAAATCCCCTTGAAGCCTCCTTGCATCCTCCTCAACTTAGTTCTCACCCAGCTTTAGATCAGCAAACCTGGATATATTATATTTGGTTCCTCATCCAAATCATTGATTAGATTGTGAATAGCTGAGGCCCAAGCACCGATCCTTGCGGTACCCCACTAGTTACAACCTGCCATCCCAAAAATGACCTGTTTATTGCTGTTGTTTTCTGTCCATTAACCAAGCCTCAATCCATGCTAGTATATTACCCCCAATCCCATGAGCTCTAATTTTGTTTAATAACCTACTGTGGCACCTTAGCAAATGTCTGCTGAAAAGCCAAATACACCACATCCACTGGTTCCCCCTTAACTATTCTGCTAGTTACAACCTCAAAAATCTCCAACAGATTTGTCAAACATGATTTCCTTCAAATCTGTGTTGACTCTGCCCAATCCTGTTATTATTTTCCAAGTGCCATGTTGAGTTCAATGAAGAGGGACCAAGGACCAAGGCAGCTGAATTACATTCTAACTTTGTATTTGACACCAACATTATTCTTGCTCAACCACATTTAGTGCACTCCTTCCATGTATTGAAGATGCAATACTTCACCTTTCCCTACATTGAACCCAATGTGCCACTGACCCATGATCCTGGACAATCCATGGCCCAGAACACACTACCCACAGTCCCAGTTTGGGGGGCTTGGATTGAAATTTTTCAATCTGCATCATTGCTGTGGGTCTTGCAGAAGCCCCACAGTCCCCACTATGGATCTACCGGCACCTGTCAGTGGGTGAAACATGGGGCCTCTGCCCCATTACCACTAACCATGTGCCACAGTGGCTTTGCTTCTGTAACCATCATCTTTCCATAATTCAGGTCACATCTTGAAACTAGATCAATGAAAAGCAGAGCATTTCTTTCATCAATACTCCTGTCAGAGTTCTGTGCAGCAGCTCAAGCACCACCTGGCTTTGGGAAATCTCTGCTGACTGATCATTGTTAACTCCGGATTCTCCAAAGTCAAACTCAAAATATCCTGTATTGTCAAAACTAGTTTCTCAGCAACTGAAACTAGACTAGCCAACTGATAATGACCTACCCTCAATCCCCGACTTCCTGTAGAGGTTGTCCCCACAATAAAGGCTCCTTCAGACACCAGTGATTCTGGGGAAAGCCTCTTGTGCAGGAGTTCCACTCCGCACTGTGGGCATCACACCCCACATTGAGTGGGGTGACTGGATTAGTGCTTCCTACAGTTCCAGATCAGTAAGGATAAGAAAGGCCACGACACCTCCACCTTCAATTGATGTGCTAATACTCCCCCTACTGCTTTATTGAATTGACTGGAGTTTTGATCGATACTGGAACTGGATTCCAGACGGATGCTGGAAGGCTGTTCAGAGCAGCTGCTGAAGACCAGGAGTGAGCTTCCCACTGCCGGTCTAGCGAGGCCCAAAACAACCCAACTAGTGGTTGAATAAAAGCAGGAAATAGGCAGGTCAGGCAGCCTCTGTGGAGAGAAACAGAGTTAATGTTTCAGGTCAATGACCTTTCATCAGAATGGGTAAAAGTTAGTGATGTAACAGAGTTTAAGCAAGTACAGGGGCAGGGAAAGGAGTGTGATAGACTTCAAGACAGCCAGGCTGGTGGAATGGGCAGACAGATGAAATTTAACACAAACGTGCAAAGTGAAACATTTGGTAGGAAGAACGAGGACAGGCAATATAAACTAAAGGGTACAATCCTAAAGTGGCTGCATGAACAGAGAGACCTGGGAGTATGTGTGCACAAATCATTGAAGGCGGCAGGGCAGGTTGACAAAGCAATTAAAAAAGCATATGGGATACTGGGCTTTACAAGTAGAGGCATGGAGTACAAAAATCAAGGAAATGAACTTTTAGAAAACACTGGTTTGGCCTCAACTGGAGTATTGTGTCCAATTCTGGGCAGCGCTCTTTGGGAATGATGTGACGGCCCTCGAGAGGGTGCATGGAAGAATGATTCCAGGGATGAGGAGGTCAGTTACATGGATGGCGAGAGAAGCTGGGGTTCTTAGAGCAGAGAAGGTTCAGAGAGCAGATTTGAGAGGTTTTCAAAAGCATGAGGCGTCGAGACAGTAGATAGAGGGGCACTGTCGCCATTGGCAGAACGGGCCAGAGCCAGAGGACACAGATTGAACGTTAGTTGTAAAAGATCCAAAGGAGAAATGAGGAAAATCCTTTTTTTGTTTTTTTACTCGGAGTGGTTAATAACTGGAATGCACGGTCTGAAAGGTTGGTGGAGGCCGATTAAATCGTGGATTTCAAAAGGGAATTGGATAAGTTACTGAAAGAAATAAATTGCAGGGCTACAGGGAAAGGGCCGAGGAGTGGGACTAGCTGAAGTGCTCTTGCAAACAGCAGGCACGGGCTCAATGGTGACAGCACAGAAGGAGGCCATTCTCTGATTCTATGAACACAAGATCAGGGTTCATGTATAAAAGGGTTTTATTGTCCAACAGACACATCTACAGTTCCATGGAGCTGCACTCGGAGCCCACCCTGCGGCGATGGTCCATTTTCCACATGGCAACAGTCCCGACCAACAGGGCCACGGAGAGCAGAGCTACCCCAACCGCTGCTCCAGGAAGAACACGGGAGGGGGAATCAGCAGCAGCATCTGTGGGGAGAAGGGAGGGTTAGATAGGCACCAGTTACTCCATCACTAGACAGTAGCAGGGGCCTCCTTTACCTTTCTCTTCCTGGTGGATCCCAGCAGCCAATCTCTCATCTTCCAGGAAAATGATGGCTCCATCAGAGGTCACCAAGGACCCAACCCGGTCATCGGTGCTTCTTCGCCTCTCTGGGGGAGACAAGAGACAAGAGTTCAAGGTGGGCAATTCAATGTGCAGCTGTCTGAAGCGCTGAATCAGGTGTACAATCCGATGGCCCAATGCAAAAACCCTCAGGCAGTGAGTACCGGAGAGATTGGACTGTAGTTAAACACTGTTCCCTCCCTGTCAGACTAAGATTCACTCCTGATTCTCAGAAGGAGCCGCATCAACCCGGCAAAGTTTGCAGTCGTTGACGGGTCCAATGGCCAGGCTGGTCTCCTGGGGAAAGAGACCCGTTTTAAGCACTAGTTTGACGAGCGGTTACACTGGACATACACACATTGCCCAGGTCTCCCCGCCCCCAGATATCGGTTCAGTTCCACCCTGGAACTCCTGGTGACAGCAGGATGCTGGATCAATGTTCAAGGCCAGAGGTGGAGTCCATTCAGAACCAGTGCAAGATGTGCTCAGAGCCCCTGAGCCAGATTGCTATTCTGCTGTAGACTAACTGGGATAGAGTTGAGCGGGCAGATTGAGGACACTGCTCCTGTGCCCACTGTTGGGCCCAGTGTCCAGATGCCCCACACCCACCCCTCCCCATCAGGGTTCAGTTTCTAGTCAGATCCCAGCTACTTACTGGGGCTGCAGGGAGCCGTGCAGTTCTCTCGGGTGGAAGGGAAGCAAACCTCAGCACTGCAGTGGAAGTGAACCTGGAAAGAGACAGTGCGGTGTGGTCAGTGCCACAGCTCCCAGTCAGGAGATTCATGCTTCTACAGTCAAAGGGTCAACAGGGGCCTCCTCACTGTGAGCAAGACCCAGGGAACAAGTTCAACCAAGAGAGCAAGACTGAAGGAAACTCACCTCCCCGCTCAGAGCCCGGCCCGAAACTCGGTCCCAGAAAGCGAAAGTGCTGACTACAAACCGATTCTGGTGAGTTGGGAACGGCGAATGGGAAGCGGCGTCTACCGGGAGGAGGCGGGTTTTGTAATTGTCTCCAGTAAAGGGGCACCTGGAACAGAGAAAGAGCGGGTTATATGGAGAGGGCACCTGGAACTCCCAACTACAGAGTTACAGCGGCACATCAAAGCAAAGTCCCGAGATTAGACGAGATAAAGAAACCAGTCCATTCAAGTCACCAATCGTCAACCTGGAGCTCAGATTGGTTTGATTATTGGCCGTTCCTTCACCCAGTCCATGTCGCCCCCCTCCCCGATCACCAGCCTGCCCCAAGGTCCCTCACTCGCTGCCTTACCTGCCCACCAGGAGGTCCCATCGGAGCCCCGAATGCGGCTCGGGGGTGGGGGTCGCCCAGCAGTCATTGAGCACCAGCACAAGGGACGGATCGTTCCGGTTCAGGACTCGAACCTCCACAAACACGGGGTCCCGGAGCACACTCAGGATCGGGTAGTCACTGGCCACGTACCAGCTCCGGTAGCCACCATCTGGAAAGAGAAGACGATGAAGGACGGCCACTATTTGGAGAGAGAGCCTGAAGTTGGACACTGACCATCAGCAGCACTCGCTACCTCTCGCTATTCTCAGCTCCAGAACCAGGATCCCGGCCTCAGTGGCAGGCAGTGGCGGAGAAAGGCTGTAAACTCTGGGCTTCACCTGCAGGTCAGACTCCTGGCTCCCCTTGTAACTGCACTGGACATGGAGCCTGCAAGAGAACGGACACGGCTGGAGAATTCAGCTCCTCACCTTCTCTACCCGCTCCATGTGCTCCCAGTCTCACCTGAAGGGGCTGTCCCGGGTCACCGATCCCAAAGCTCCATCCAAGATCTCAAACTGACCCAACACATCCGTTTCATAGACGGCGTTCACCCCGTCCAGCTACAAGAGACAGAAGACCATCATTACAGAGAAATTGAGCAAGTCTGCCATTGCCTTATCACATGTAGTGTCTTGAAGGGCCCCCATTGCCCTTTAGACCCCCTCTTTCCCACCCGACTGACAGCCATTGATGGGGCTCCCAGCCCACAATACCTACCCGCTGAGTAGTGCCACACTCAGTGACTGCGAACTGAAAGAGCACAGTGTCTGCAGAGGCCACGGTCGGACTGCACTCCGCTCCGTGTCCATCCTTCAGATGGACCGTTGTCAGGTCTACAGGAGGCAGCGTCAAATCCTTGGAGATGGTGATCAAGACCCGCCCATCCTTGGTGCACACTGCAAGAGAGAGTCAATGAAAGGCGGTTAGTTGCTGCACGGGGAATGGCAAGGGAACCGTTACCGGGAGGGGGAGAAACTCCGCCCAGCGCAGCACCAGCTTCTAGTTTCCTTCTCTCCCCGTCCACTCCCCAATTCTCCATCTAATGGAGACGGGTCACCAACTCCATCCCTACTGGACTGGTTACACAAGACCGGCATCAAATCCACAGCCTGTCCGGTCAGTGCCAGCCAGGGACTGATCTTCACTCTGCCCTCCTATCCTGGGGCGCAATTCAACCATCAGAAGTCCCAAGTCGCATAGAGAAGGAAGGAGAGATCCTGGGTCAGGATCTCAATGATCAGACTTTCAAACTGTAGAACTGAACACGGTTCCTAAACCCGCCAGCTCCCGGACTGGGGAGGTTGGAGACTCCAGCTGATGTTTCAGGACAGGAGGAGAGAGAGGATACTGTCCAGGGAATCCCCAGTGCAGTTGGATTGCGGCTGGTCCTGGGAAGCCCTGGCCCAGAATATAGGCGAGCCGAGAATACACCCACCTGGCAGATTGTGGAGTGAATAGAAACACGGCGGCACATCCCGGCTCCCGGCATCAAAGCAGCAGCCTCTCCGCACACACTCACTGCCTTCAATTCCCCCAAACCCGCAGTCTTGGCGGAATTTGGGAGACAGCCAACATTGATCGGCGGGGAGAAGGAGAGAGGGCGGCTGAGATGAACAGATTGTAAGAAAGAACAAGCCCAGAACCCGCAGCCCCTCCATTCTAACAAGCAAGGCTCCCAGGTAAGTGAGGCTGTAGAGCCGACTCCCCCTTTTTATCCCCTGTTTAACCGGCAGTAAATGAATGGTCTCATTGGCCCACGGGCTCCCCATGTGAACCCGCATTCCCACGGGGCACACGGAGATATTGGAGCCTTGTGTTTTCTGCTCCTTGAGTTGAGGGAACTGTGTTTTTTAACAAAATATAGATGTGTATTTATTTGAAGTTGTAAAGTATGATTAAATTTACATTGGTTGAATACAATGTCTGTTCTTTAAGAGGCGGTGCATGTTTCTTTCCTTATATTCTGTTTCAGTTCATCAATAAAGAAAGGCTGAACTTGTCTCGTTCCCATAGACCCAGATTGTCCATGTTTATACGGAGTGTGAGAGGTTGCAGTCCCTCTTCCATTATTTGAAGGGGCTGATCCTCGATTTTTGGCTGCACTTCAGTCCCACTCTCCTGATCTACGGCCACCCAGTGCGGAGGGGAGCGGGCGGGTCAGGGACCTCCTCGTGGGACTGCTCCTGGGCCTGGCCAAAGTGGCCATTAACTGGTCCAGGCAGCAGGCGGTCCAGGGGGTCATTCGGCCCACCTCTCTTCCGCGGCCACGTTCACCCCTGGGTGGCCCTGGAGATGAAGCACGCGGTGTCTGCCGGCACGCTCGAGGCCTTCCGAGACCGGTGGGCACCGCAGGCACTGGAGTGCTGCATCACCATAAGGAACAGTACTTTAATTTAATTTGTTCAATTTCCTTTTAACCTTTTTTAAAGTTACAGCACATGGTCATAGAATCATCGAATCATAGAATGGTTACAGCAGGAAAGGAGGCCATTCGGCCCGTCGAGCCCGTGCCGGCTCTCTGCAAGAGCACTTCAGCCAGTCCCACTCCCCCGCCCTTTCCCCGTAGCCCTGCACATTTCTTCCCTTCAGATACTTATCCAACTCCCTTTTCAAAGCTGTGATTGAATCTGCCTCCACCACCCTTTCAGGGAGAACATTCCAAATCTTAACCACTCGCTGCGTAAAAAAGTCTTTCTTACGTGGCCTTTGGTTCTTTTGCCAATCACCTTAAATCTCTGTCCTCCGGTTCTCCACCCTTCTGCCAATGGGAACAGTTTCTCTCTATCTACTCTGTCCACACCCCTCATGGATTTGAACACCTCTATCAAATCTCCTCTCAATTCTCTCTGCTCCAAGGAGAGCAACGCCAGCTTCTTCACTCTTTCAACGTAACTGTACTCCAGACTGGGGAATGAGGTTGGTCAGGTGGAGCAAGTTTCAATAGGTGAACATTTAGGGAACAGTGATCATAGTATCATAATGTTTTGGTTAGCTATGAAAAAGGACAGAGAGCAATCTAGAGTAAAAATGTTTAACAGGGGGAAATGCAATTTCAGTGGGATGAGAATGGATCTGGCCCGGCTAAACTGGAATCAAAGATTGGCAGGAAAAACTGTAATGAACAATAGGCTGCCTTTAAAGAGGAAATAGTTCAGGTGCAGTTGAGGTACTTTCCAACGAGGGGGGAAGGCAGGACAACTAAAGTCAGGGCTCGCTGGATGATGAAAGAGATAGAGAATATGATGAAGCAGAAAAAGAGCGAGTATGACAGATGTCAAGTTGCAAATGCATCTGAGAATCAGGCTATATATAGAAAGGTCAGAGGAGAAGTGAAAAATCAAATAAGACGGGAAAAGAGAGGGTATGAGAATAGAATGGCAGCCAACATAAAAGGTAATCCAAAAGTCTTCTATAGGCATATAAGTAGTAAAAGGGTAGTAAGAGGAGTGATGGGGCCGATTAGGGACCAAAAAGGAGACCTATTCATGGAGGCAGAAGGTATGGCTGAGGTACTAAATGAGTACTTTGCATCAGTCTTCACCAAGGAAGAGGATGCTGCCATAGGCATAGTAAAGGAGGAGGTAGTGGAGATAGTTGATAGGATAAAAATGAATAAAAAAGAGGTATTAGAAAGGCTGGCTGTATTTAAAGTAGATAAATCACCAGGAGTGGATGGGATGCATCCTAGGATGCTGCGGGAATTTAGGGAGGAAATTGTGGTGGTACTGGCCATAATCTTCCAATCCTCCTTAGATACGGGGGTGGTGCCAGAGGACTGGAGAACTGCAAATTTTATTCCCTTGTTCAAAAAAGTGTGTAAAGATAAACCCAGCAACTACAGGCCATTCAGTTTGACCTCGGTAGTGGGGAAGCTTTTAGAAACGGTAATCAGGGACAAAATTAACAGTCACTTGGACAAGTGTGGTTTAATTAAGGAAAGCCAGCACGGATTTGTTAAAGGCAAATCGTGTTTAACTAACTTCACGAGTTCTTTGATGAGGCAACAGCGAGGATTGATGAGGGTAATACAGTTGACGTAGTGAACATGGATTTCAAAAAGGCGTTCGACAAAGTGCCACATAATAGGCTTGCCAGCAAAGTTGAAGCCCATGGTATAAAAGGGACAGTGGACATGGATACAGAATTGGCTGAGTGACAGGAAACAGAGGGTAGTGGTGAACGGTTATTTTTTGGACTGGAGGAAGGTATACAGTGGTGTTCCTAAGGGGTCGGTTCTAGGACCACTGCTTTTCTTGATACATATTAATGACTTGGACGTGGGTGTACAGAGCACAATTTCAAAATATGCAGATGAGACTAAACTTGGAAGTATAGTGAACAGTGAGGAGGAGAGTGATAGAAGTCAGGAAGACATAGACAGGCAGGTGAAATGGGCGGACACGTGGCAGATGAAATTTAACGCAGAAAAGTGTGAAGTGATACATTTTGTTAGAAAGAATGAGGAGAGGACATATAAACTAACTGGTACAATCCTGAAGGGGGTGCAGGAACAGAGAGACCTGGGGGTATGTGTGCACAAATCATTGAAGGTGGAAGGACAGGTTGAGAAAGCAGTTAAAAAGGCTTACGGGATTCTGGGCTTCATAAATAGAGGTATAGAGTACAAAAGTGTGGAAATTGTAGTTGACTTTAAATTGGCAATTGCCAGTAATAAGAAGAGTCAGCTCCACAAGTGTCCCTCTTAAGGAGGCAGCACCAATAGAATTTAGACACCAAGGCCTAGAAATTCAGTATAGCCACGTTTGGGGCGCTACAGCATGGCGTTCGCTAACTTTTGCGTCCGGCGCAACTTAGCACCACCTTCGCCGATATTCAGTTGCATCGCCCCAAGAGGTTGCTGCTGCACTAAAGCAGGCGATGCATGACTATCATTAGGCGCTAAGCCGGCGATCCAGGGCGCAAACACCGAGGGTGGGCGCAGCGCAGGTGCGGCGAGTTGCTCATTGAGGGCAGACAGTCAGGCGCCGGTCAGCACTTAAAGGGGGAGGGTGGAATTGCTTGGCTGCCACGCCCTGCACACTGCAGCCCTAAGGCAAGGCCTGAACACTGCTTCTGGAACAGCTCCATGCCCAGGAGAATGCAGAAGGCCAGGGAGAGAGTGCAGCGCTTCGGCGAGGGTGACCTGAGGCTGCTGGTTGGTGCAGTGGACCGCAGGTGCCATATCCTCTTCCCTGAGGGTGGCAGGAGGCCGCTGCCCGCCGAATATCGGAAAGCATGGAGGGATGTGGCAAACAAGGTCATGTCCAACAGCGTGGTTGGCAGGACACCAACCCAGTGCCGGAAAAAATTCAACGTCCTCACTCGGGTTGTCAGGGTGAGTACCCTTTCCAGTATCCTCCTCATCCCTGCATGTGCACCTCACTTTATGGCCAAACGAGTCTGAAAGCTCTAATGGCCAGCCCTCATCCAGCAGCTATGGGACTGTCATGAAAAGCACTTGCACATTCAGGACTTTAGACACTGTCAGGGCTATTCGACCATGGGAGGCAGTGCGGGCAATATCAGGGCTTGACACTGCACTTAGAGGCGGTCCTTTCTCTTGCAGTCCAAGCTGGCGCATAACAGAAGACAGCAGCGACAGACCGGGGGAGGCCGTCCTGACCTGAAACAGCTGAGCGACCTCGAGCAGAGAGTGGAGCAGATCATGGCAGGCCGGCTGAGTGGCCCCGTCGCCACTGGAGATGCTGACCCTGTTCTGGGCACCAATGGTAAGGTCATCACCTTTTTGACCTCTCCCTTTCCACTTGCGCCTCACACCAGCATCCTTTGCCACTATCGAACCAATGCAGTGCACAGCAGCTCTCATGCCTCCCTCGCTGCCGCCCTGTCCTCACTCTAAAGCAACTCTTGTGCCTCCCTGCTTTCAGATGGTGACTCGCCAGGTGAGCAGGCGGCCCCTCAAGCTGACACTGTGTCCGAGTCAGACATAGAGGAGGAGGAAGAGGTGATTGGGCAAAAGATCCATCTGTGTGGAGTTTGCACATTCTCCCCGTGTTTGCGTGGGTTTCCTCCGGGTGCTCCGGTTTCCTCCCACAGTCCAAAGATGTGCGGGTTAGGTTGATTGGCTATGATAAATTGACCCTTATTGTTAGGGGGATTAAATACGTGGGGTTACAAGGATAGGGTGGGATATGTGTTGGTGTAGGGGTTACGGGGATCGGGTGGGATATGTGTCGGTGTAGGGGTTACGGGGATCGGGTGGGATATGTGTCGGTGCAGGCTCGATGGGCCGAAATGGCCTCTATCTGCACTGTGGGGTTTCTGTGATTCTGTGATTCTGTGAAAAGCATGGCAGATGCAGTATAATGTGGATAAATGCGAGGTTATCCACTTTGGTGGCAAAAACAGGAAGGCAGATTATTATCTGAACGGCAATAGATTGGGAGAAGGGGAAGTGCAACGAGACCTGGGTGTCCCTGTGCACCAGTCGCTGAAGGTAAGCATGCAGGTGCAGCAGGCGGTTAAGAAGGCAAATGGTATGTTGGCCTTCATAGCGAGAGGGTTCGAGTACAGGAACAAGGATGTCTTGCTGCAGTTGTACAGGGCCTTGGTGAGACCACACCTTGAGTATTGTGTGCAGTTTTGGTCGCCTTATCTGAGGGAGGATGTTCTTGCCATGGAGGGAGTGCAGTGAATATTCACCAGACTGATACCTGGGATGGCAGGAATGACATATGAGGAGAGATTGGGTCGATTGGGCTTATACTCGCTGGAGTTTAGAAGAATGAGATGGGATCTCATTGAAACTTATAGAATTATGACAGGACTAGACAGACTAGATGCAGGAAGGATGTTCCCGATGGCCGGGGAGTCCAGAACCAGGGGTCTCAGTCTAAGGATAAGGGGTAAGCCATTTAGGACAGAGATGAGGAGGAATTTCGTTACCCAGAGAGTGGTGAACCTGTGGAATTCTCTACCAGAGAAGGCAGTGGAGGCCAATTCATTAAATATATTCAAGAAGGATTTAGATATATTTCTTAAGGCTAAAGGGATCAAGGGGTATGGGGAGAAGGAAGGGACAGGGTACTTGATATACCTATCAATTCGTCCAATAAAAGGCGACGAGTTAGGAACGTAACTAAAGGTTTTTATTGACTAAATAACAGAGCCCACCCTCGTGGGTGATCGGGTCCAACAAGGAGGAATACCAGCCAGTCAACTACCTTTATACCTGGGCAGGTAGGTGGAGCCATGGGCGGAGTCGGAGGTGGTCAGCCCAGGTATAACAGCGCGACAAGAGGCGACCTCGTATCGTGATACAACAGTGATAACGGTGATAACAATACAACAGTGATAACTATAGTGTAACGATAAAAGTGGTTTACCACATTCACCCCTTGTTTAGATTTGAGTCCGGCGGGGTGAAGTGTACTACCAGTTCTGGTATGTCAGTCTGTCCGGAGGCCTCGTAAGCCTCTCCGATCGTCGCAGCGGCGGTGCTGCATTATCCGGTGTTAGTGCTGGTGTCTGCGTGGTCGGCGAAGGCTCGTGGGGTTCTGGCATGCCGTCTACCTGGGCTGGAATTGGGGGGGTGGTGGGGGGGTGTAAAGGTGGTGTCTCCGGAGTGCCCGAGGGTGCGAGGTCTCGTAAGGAGACAGTGTCCTCCCGCCCGTCTGGGTAAGCCACGTAGGCGTACTGGGGGTTGGCGTGCAGGAGGTTCACCCTCTCGACCAGGGGGTCTGTTTTATGGGCCCTCACGTGCTTTCGCAGCAAGACGGGCCCCGGAGAGGTCAGCCAGGTTGGTAGAGTGGTTCCCGTAGTCGACTTCCTGGGGAAAACAAACAATCGTTCATGGGGGGTGGCGTTAACGGCAGTGCAAAGTAATGACCGGATGGAGTGCAGCGCTGTCGGGAGGACTTCCTGCCAGCGGGAGGTTGGGAGGCCCTTAGACTTTAAGGCTAAGAGGACGGCCTTCCATACCGTCGCGTTCTCTCTTTCCACCTGGCCGTTCCCTCGGGGGTTGTAGCTGGTGGTCCTACTTGCTGCAATACCTCTCGCTAGTAGGAACTGACGGAGTTCCTCGCTCATGAAAGAGGAGCCCCGGTCACTATGTATATAGTTTGGGAACCCGAACAAGGCGAAGAGGTCATTCAGGCATTTAATGACCGTGGTACTGGTCATGTCTGGGCAGGGGAAGGCAAAGGGGAAACGGGAGTTCTCATCAACAATGTTGAGGAAGTACACATTACGGTCAGAGGACGGGAGGGGCCCCTTAAAGTCGATGCTCAGGCGCTCGAAGGGGCGGGTGGCCTTGATCAGGCTTGCTCTGTCCGGCCTAAAGAAGTGCGGTTTGCACTCGGCACAGGTCTGGCAGTTCCTGGTTATGGTCCTGACCTCCTCGATGGAGTAGGGCAGGTTGCGGGCCTTAATGAAGTGGTAAAGTCTGGTGACCCCGGGGTGGCAGAGGTCGTTGTGGAGGGTCTGAAGTCTATCACTTTGCGCGCTGGCGCATGTAATTCGTGACAGAGCATCGGGGGGTTCGTTCAGCTTACCTGGCCGGTACAAGATATCATAATCGTAGGTGGAGAGCTCGATTCTCCACCTCAAGATCTTGTCATTCTTGATTTTGCCCCTCAGCTTGTTATTAAACATAAAAGCGACCGAACGTTGGTCGGTAAGGAGGGTAAATCGTTTGCCTGCCAGGTAGTGCCTCCAGCGTCGTACCGCCTCCACAATCGCCTGGGCCTCCTTCTCGACCGACGAGTGTCGGATCTCAGGGCCCTGTAGGGTCCTTGAGAAGAAGGCCACCGGTCTCCCCTCCTGGTTAAGGGTGGCGGCTAGGGCGAAGTCGGATGCATCGCTCTCGACTTGGAAGGGGATGGACTCATCCACTGCGTGCATAGTGGCCTTGGCAATGTCTCCCTTAATGAGGGAGAAGGCTGCGCACGCTTCCTCCGTAAGGGGGAAGGATGTGGACTTCATGAGGGGTCTGGCTTTGTCCGCATAATTGGGCACCCATTGGGCATAGTAGGCGAAGAGCCCCAGGGTTCTTTTAAGTGCCTTAGGGCAGTGGGGGAGGGGTAGCTCCATGAGGGGGCACATTCTTTCGGGGTCGGGGCCGATGAGTCCGTTCTCTACCACACAGCCAAGGATGGCAAGGCGCGAGGTGTTAAACACGCATTTCTCCTTATTGTAGGTGAGGTTCAGCCGTTGGGCCGTACGGAGGAATTTCTCCAGATTCACGTCATGGTCCTGCCGGTCGCGGCCGCAGATGGTGACGTTATCTAGATAGGGGAATGTGGCCTGCAGTCCGTTCTGGTCAACCATCCGGTCCATCTCCCTTTGGAAGACCGAGACCCCGTTGGTGACACCGAAGGGGACCCTAAGGAAGTGGTATAGGCGCCCATTCGCCTCGAAGGCGGTGTACTGGCAGTCCTCGGGGTGGATAGGGAGTTGGTGGTAGGCCGACTTAAGGTCGATGGTCGAGAATACGCGGTATTGTGCAATCTGATTGACCATGTCAGATATGCGGGGAAGGGGGTATGCGTCCAGCTGGGTGTATCTGTTTATGGTCTGGCTGTAGTCGATGACCAGGCGATTTTTATCGCCGGTCTTAACGACCACGACCTGGGCACGCCAGGGGCTGTTGCTCCCCTCGATGATGCCCTCCTTCAGGAGACGCTGCACCTCAGAGCTAATGAAAGCTCTGTCCCCAGCGCTGTACCACCTGCTCTTGGTAGCGACGGGTTTGCAGTCGGGGGTGAGGTTAGCGAACAGGGAAGGTGGCGGCACCTTGAGGGTGGATAGGCTGCAGGTGTTACGCGGTGGGCGGTTTAACCTTCGCTGGTTGTCGACTGTGAGTGGGGGGAGGGGTCCACCGTATGCTAGGGTTACACTTTGGAGGTGGGATTGGAAGTCCAGCCCTAGTAGGACGGCAGCGCAGAGCTGGGGGAGGACGAGGAGTTTAACATTTTTATACTCTGTACCCTTAACCGACAAGGTCACAGCACAGTAGCCGCTAATGTCTGTGGTGTGGGACCTCGATGCCATCGAGATTCGGTTGCGCGTTGGCAGGACAGGGAGGGAGTAGTGGCTCACCGTGTCTGGTTGGATGAAGCTCTCCGTGCTTCCGCTGTCGAACAGGCAGGTCGTGGCGTGGCCGTTTACTTTGATGTCCATCATCGACTTGGACAGGTGGTGTGGGCGGGCTTGATCCAGAGTGACGGAGGCTAGTGTGTAGGTAAGCGAGTCGTTGTCGTCTGCGGGCGAGGCGGTCGTCGGGTCCGGGGGCCCGGTGGCAGTCGGGCGTGGTGGGTAAAATGGCGTCTCCCACGAGGTAGGACAAAATGGCGGAGAAGATGGCTGCCCCCATAACTCACATGAGGCACTATTGGGGTCGGTTCCCTTGATCAAAGATGGCCGCCCCCATGACTCACGTGTGGGGATGCTGGCCTCAGTTGCCGTGAAAGAAGATGGCCGCCCCCACAGTTCGCATGAGGCACTGCTGGCCTCTGAAGATCTGCTCCTGCAGGCCTTAGAGAAGTGGCCTTTCTTCCTGCAGGTTGCGCAGGTAGAGTTCCTGGCTGGGCAGCGCGACCTCGGGTGCTTCTCCTGGCCGCAAAAGAAGCAGCCGGCGGCCCGATCGCAGGTGCCCGATGTCGGAGCCGGTACCGGGGGTGGCGGGCCCGGTCGGGTCCGGGACGCCGACGCTGAGGTAGGTCCCGGGGGCGGCGCTGCGAAGGGTATTGCGGTAGGGGTCGGGCCCGAGTCCCAGGGTCGCGAGCAGTACCTGGAAAACGCCTCCTGGTCCTGATGGGCCACCTCCAGGGAGAGAGCGAGGGCTTCAGCTTTGTCCAGGTCGAGGTCTTTAGCTTCAAGCAGTCTTTGCCGTGAGTAGTCGGACCGTAGGCCTTTCACAAAGGCATCGCGGATATTATCTTCCGTATTTTCAACAGCCGTCACCGCTTTAAAGTCACAGTTCCTGCCGAGTGCTCTTAGCGCCCGTAAAAATTCAGCTACAGACTCTCCTGGCTGTTGCGGGCGGGATCTTAGGAGGTGCCTGGTGTACATGTAATATACCGGGCTGCGGTACTGCTGTTTCAGTAGGTTGATAGCGGCCTCGTATGTAGTCGTGTCCTGGATGAGTGCGTATACTCTCGGGCTCGCTTGGGCATTCAGAAGTCTTAGTTTGGATCTCTGCGGGACGCCGGATTCTTCCAGGTAGGATTCGAACCAGTCCAGCCAGTGTTTGAAGTTGAGGGCTGAGTTTGCTGCCTGTGGGTTTAGATCCAGGTATGGTGGTTTGAGGGCTTGCAGCCAAGCCGGCTGGTGTGGCTGGCATAGCCCGGAGTCTGAAAGCTGCTGTGGCTGTGCTTCTGGGAGGGCTTCTGGCTGGCCAGTAGTAGACATCTTTAAAATTTAGTCAATAAAATTGATATACCTATTAATTCGTCCAATAAAAGGCGACGAGTTAGGAATGTAACTAAAGGTTTTTATTGACTAAATAACAGAGCCCACCCTCGTGGGTGATCGGGTCCAACAAGGAGGAATACCAGCCAGTCGACTACCTTTATACCTGGGCAGGTAGGTGGAGCCATGGGCGGAGTCGGAGGTGGTCAGCCCAGGTATAACAGCGCGACAAGAGGCGACCTCGTATCGTGATACAACAGTGATAACGGTGATAACAATACAACAGTGATAACTATAGTGTAACGATAAAAGTGGTTTACCACAGTACTGAATTTGGATGATTAGCCATGATCTCATTGAATGGCGGAGAAGGCTCGAGGGGCCGAATGGCCTACTCCTGCTCCTATCTTCTATGTTTCTATGACTGTCTGCGAGGGGCGCTGCTGTAGATGAGGCTGCAGTACCGGCGACTGTCGGCGAGGGGGCGCTGCTGAAGATCAGGCTGCAGTACCGGCGATTGTCTGCGAGGGGGGCGCTGCTGTAGATGAGGCTGCGGTACCGGCGACTATCTTTTTTTTTATTCATTGATGGGATGTGGGCGTTGTTGTGTCGGTACCTTTCTACCTAGACACAATTTAGGACTCAGAGATTCAAACATGAAGTGCTTTATTGGATGGAAAGGAAGTTCTGGAAAGTTCCGAACAAAGAGAGCTAAACTTAACAGAGAACACCCAACCATTTATCTCCTGTGACAGCGGCACCACAGGTGGGAGGAGAACACAAAATACATAACATTTCCTCCCCTCTTAAATGGAAGGTCCACATTATTCCTCAACAGGTAAGTTACTTTCATTGCACTCAACGAACCTAGGGTAGAGGTAGACTGCCTCAACCCCTGACTTTACCCTGGGGTTTATTCTGCCCCAGTCTTGTGGGTAAGTCACTAAGCCTACAGATCCAAGCGTCTTGGAGGCCGCCGCTCTCTGACAGGATACCGGCGGTCATCGCTGGCTTCCACAGCAGTAGGCATTGACACAGGCCTGGATGGAGAAGGTGCCTGTGTCAGTCGAAAGTCAGGAGTTTGCACAGGTGGAACAGTCTCTTTGACTTCCTGTGTTGGAGAAGAGCACTGTGGCAAAGGATGCTGGTTTGCGGTATCATCCGGAAACAGTTCAGGCCAAACAGCCGTTGGAGCCTCTGTGGCTGTCTCTGCTCCTACCAACAGTTGATCTGTGTGTCTTCTCCAGACGACGTCCTCAGCAGTCTCAACCGTGTAAGACACAGGGCCCGTCTGCACAATCACCGTAGCAGGAACCCATTTCGGTCCAGTGTTGTAGTTTCGAGCTAGGACGTGCTCTCCCGGATGAAACCGTCTCTCCTTGGCTCTTTTCTCTCTCTTTTCAACTTGAGCTTGTTGTTGACAATGGACAACCTGCTCTGCCCTTGGAGGTTTGAGTAAGTCAAAACTTGTCCGCAACTGCCTCTTCATCATGAGCGAAGCGGGGGAAGTTTTGGTTGTGGCATGCGGCTCGTTCCTGTAGGACAACAGGAAGCTGTTCAGACGTTGGTGGATTGTGTCCTGACCTTGCGATGCCTTCAAGGCGTGCTTCAAAGTTTGCATGAACCTTTCTGCCTGGCCGTTAGTAGAGGGATGATAGGGCGCAGACCTGATGTGTTGGACACCATTCACATGCAGGAAGGTTGCAAACTCCTGTGATACAAATTGTGGACCGTTGTCACTTACGAGTTGTTCCAGTGAGCCATAACGGCTGAACATCTCACCAAGTTTCTCAATTGTTTTCTCTGCCATGGTAGACCTCATTACAGCGACCTCCGGCCACTTGCTACGAGCATCTACAACCACCATAAACATCTTCTCTTCGAAAGGACCGGCGAAGTCCACATGTACTCGCTGCCACACTTCTGCAGGCCAATCCCAGGGGTGTAGGGTTGCCAGCTGTGGAACATTCTGGACCCTTTGACATGGGGAACATGTTTTGGCTTTCTCCTCAATATTCCCATTGAGACCTGGCCACCAGAAGTAGCTTCTTGCCATTTCCTTCATCCGAACCATCCCACTGTGGCCTGTATGAAGTTGTTGCAGTATAGGTTCCCTCAGAGGTGGCGGAATGATGACACTGCGTCCCCAAAGAAGACAACCTGCCTGGACGGAGAGCTCATTTCTTTTTGAAACGTAAGGTTTCAAACTAGGAGAATCTCCTATAGCTCTCCCTCGAATGACATCGTCCATTACCTCAGACAGGACTGGATCGTTGCGGGTGTACCTTCGCACCTGAACTGCAGTGACAGGTGCTCCCTCCACTTGTCTAAAGTAGAAGATGTCTATCTGACGAGGCTCTGGGGGAGTAACAGGCAAGGGTAGCCTCGAGAGACCGCCTGCGTTGCCGTGCAAGTCTGATTTGCGATATTTGATGTCGTATGTGTGTCCTGACAACAGTAAAGCCCACCTTTGCATCCTGCTTGCAGCGAGAGACGGAATTCCGGTGTGGGGCCCGAAGATTGAAGTCAATGGACGGTGGTCTGTCAGGAGTGTGAACCTTCTCCCAAACAGGTACTGATGAAATTTTCGAATTCCAAAAACGATTCCCAAGGCCTCGCGCTCGATCTGCGCATAGTTACTCTCGGCCTTGTTCAAGGTGCGTGATGCAGAGGCGATAGATTTCTCTTCACCCAAAGGCATGATGTGGGATTTGACTGCTCCCACACCATCTGGTGATGCATCACATGCTAGCTGCACGGGTCGCTTTGGGTCGAAGTGTGTCAGGACCTCCGATTTCAGCAATGCTTTCTTTGCTTGGGCGAAAGCTTCGTTGCACAGTTCAGTCCATTTCCATGTTTTGCCTTGACATAGCAACTGATGTAACGGCTTCAGCAATGTTGCTAAGTCTGGAATAAACTTCCCATAGTAGTTAAGTAGCCCCAGAAATGAACGTAACTGGCTCGCATTCTGGGGTGCTGGGGCCTCCACGATCGCCTTGACCTTTGATGGCGCCTTATGCAGGCCAGTAGCGTCAATCACATGCCCCAGGTACTCAACTGAAGACTGAAAGAATTCACATTTGTCTTTACGAACTCTGAGTCCGTACTCTTTCAGTCGTTGTAGTGTCGCATCCAAGTTCAGAAGATGATCCTCCTCATTTGTCCCAGTGACAAGGATGTCGTCCAGGTAGCACTGGACTCCTGGCAGTCCACTCAAAATCTGATCCATTGCCCTTTGGAATAGAGCAGGGGCCGACGTAATTCCAAACGGAAGACGGCAGTACCTGTATAGCCCTTTGTGTGTCACAATTGTCAGCAGCTCCTATGATTTGTCATTGACATGCATTTGTAGATAAGCCTGGCATAAGTCTATTTTGCTGAACTTTGGCCCTCCGGCCAGGCCCGTAAAAAGATCATCAATGAGGGGAAGAGGGTACTGTTCCGCAAACAGCACCGGGTTAATAGTCACTTTAAAATCCCCGCAGATTCGAACAGATCCATCCTTTTTCAGGACAGGAACAATGGGTGTGGCCCATTTGCTCACGCTCACAGGCTCCAGGTCTCCATTCTCGACTAAGGCCTCCAAGTTAGCCTCAACTTTTGGCCTAATTGCATAGGGTACAGGTCGGGCTTTGTGAAACTTCGGCTTGCTGTCAGGTTTAATGTCCAGTCTCACGCTGATCTTTTTCATGCTCCCAAGTTCCCCATTGAAGAGTTCTGCATGTTTGTTTAACACTGCAGTCAGACCTGACTCCCCTTTTGACATCATGCGGACTGCAGGCCAGTCCAGCGTGATTTTCTCTAGCCACGCACATCCCAGTAGCGATGGGTAATTTCCCTTTACCACATATAGTGGCAGTTTTGCAGTCTGTCCGTTCAATTTAACTGTCACCTCAATGACGCCTCTCATGGCCACAGGTTCGCCGGTATACGTCTTTAGCACAATGTTTGTCGGCTGAAGGGTAAGATGCTTTAGCATTTTGTTGTAGACAGTTTCTGAAACAAGGGACACAGCCGCGCCTGTGTCCACCTCCATCCGCACTGATTGTCCCTCCACCAGTGGTGACACCCAGTAGCCATTTGAATCACCTGCAACCGTCAGTATGTGCACCTCTTCCTCCTCAGAGGTGTCGCTCCCCTCTGTTTTGCTTGTTCCATCATACTGCACTGAATGAACACTCTTTTTCCTCTCTTGTACAAATACAGACATTTTGCTTCCATGCTTCCCAGCTCTGTCTGTTCTTTTTTTTACCTCTACAGGCGCGTTCAATGTGACCCTTTTTGCCACAATTTTGGCATTCCAGGTCCGTACACCAGCAGCCATTAGCGTGATGGCCCATTTTCCCACAACGGCAACATGTGCCGTTCCGCGCACCTTTAGGCTCAGACGACACCTTGTGAACTCTCCCTGTTGAACTCGACTGGTGAGCCTCCTTTTCTGCCATCTCCATGGAGACACTAACTTCAATGGCCTTTTCAAGAGTAAGGTTGTCCTCAGTAAGAAGGCGCTTCTGTGTGGCTGCATTTTGCAGACCACACACGAGTCTGTCTCTAATGGTGTCCTTCAGCACCTCCTTGAACTCGCAGTGTTCTGATAACCTTTTTAAAGCAGCAATAAACATCGTCACTGATTCCCCCTCCTCTTGATTCCGTTTGTGAAATCTAAATCTCTCAGCAATAACCAGAGGTTTTGGTGAAAAATGTGCTCCAAGAATTTCCACTAGTTGCTTATATGTTTTAGTTCCTGGCTTATCTGGCTGCATGAGGCTGCAAAGTAAATTGAATGTCTTCGGCCCGATTACACTCAAAAAGGTAGGCACGACCTTTTCATTTGCCACCGCATTCGCCAATACAAAATAGTCAAAACGTTCCGTATATGCGCTCCATTGCTCCACATTTTCATCAAAATCACCGATGTTTCCTAATATAGTAGCCATCTCACGTTTCAAATTAAAATTTCTGTTTACTCGCTGCACCCGTAACGTACACAGATTCATCCGCTCCTCGTTGCCACTTGTTGTGTCGGTACCTTTCTACCTAGACACAATTTAGGACTCAGAGCTCAGAGATTCAAACATGAAGTGCTTTATTGGAAGGAAAGGAAGTTCTGGAAAGTTCCGAACAAAGAGAGCTAAACTTAACAGAGAACACCCAACCATTTATCTCCTGTGACAGCGCCACCACAGGTGGGAGGAGAACACAAAACACATAACAGGCGTCGCTGGCTGGCTTGGCCTGCATTTAGTGCCCATCCCTAATTGCCCTTAAGAAGATGGTGGTGAGCCACCTTCTTGAACCGCTGCAGTCCATATGGTGTAGGTACACCCACAATGCTGTTAGGAAGGGAGTTCCAGGATTTTGGCCCAGTGACAGTGAAGGAACGGCGATACAGGTCCAAGTCAGGATGGTGTGTGGCTTGGAGGGGAACTTGTAGGTGGTGATGTTCCCATGCGTCTGCTGCCCTTGTCCTTCTAAGTGGTAGAGGTCGCGGGTTTGGAAGGTGCTGTTGAAGGAGCTTTGGCGAGTTGCTGCAGTGCATCTTATAGATGGTACACACTGCAGCCACAGTGCGCCGGTGGTGGAGGGAGTGAATGTTGAAGGTGGATGGAGTGCCAATCAAGCAGGCTGCTTTATCCTGAATGGTGTCGAGCTTCTTGAGTGTTGTTGGAGCTGCACTCATCCAGGCAAGTGGAGAGTATTCCATCACACTCCTGACTTGTGCCTTGTAGATGGTGGAAAGGCTTTGGGGAGTCAGGATGTGAGACATTCGCCGCAGATTTCCCAGCCTCTGGCCTGCTCTTGTAGCCACAGTATTTATATGGCTGGTCCAGTTCAGTTTCTGATCAATGGTAACCCCCAGGATGTTGATAGTGGGGGATTCAGCGATGGTAATGCCATTGAATGTCAAGGGGAGATGGTTAAAGTCTCGCTTGTTGGAGATGGTCATTGCCTGGCACTTGTGTGATGCGAATGTTACTTGCCACTTGTCAGCCCAAGTCTGAATGTTGTTCAGGTCTTGCTGCATATGGACACAGACTGCGTCAGTATCTGACGAGTCTCGAATGGTGCTGCACAGTGTGCAATCATCAGCGAACATCCCCACTTCTGACCTTATGATGGTGTCGAAGTCTCGACTCCCGAGTAAGACTCTTAAACACAAAGTATCATTAAAGACAGGCTTTATTTGCTTGCAAGGGAAGAGTTGTGTAGACAAGGGCTACATCAGACCTCTTCAAAGTAATACAGGAGTTGTAGTATATTTATACAGTACAGAAGCAAAACAGGCTTTCTATGCCACATGACATAGTATTGAATCATAACTGATTACAAAGGCACAGACCTTGCGAATTATTGAAACAACGTATTCCGGGCTGCGTTAGAATAACGAACGGAAATACCTTGGGATAAGATTAACTAATCCTTTATTATGGGATCTCTCTGTTCCCTCTGTTCTCTCACTGTACCAACTGGGCCTGTGGGCCGATGTTTACCTTATCATGTCCTTGGCTGTTTGTTTGGTAAATGAGGCTCCTTGTTAAGCTTATCACAAACAAGGAGTACGTATATAGCATTCCTAAATTATCTCGTTCCCTTGAAACATGATTAGTGAATCATGCTGTTGGCCATTTTAAAGTTTAAATGGATTTCATTCTATGCCCAGGAAGCCATTTTATGTCTAAATGAGAAACTGTACTTCCACATTGGAGGGAAGGTCATTGATGAAACAGCTGAAGATGGTTGGGCCTAGGACACTGCCCTGAGCAACTCCTGCAGTGATGTCATGTGATTGGGATGAATGACCTCCAACAACCACAGCCTACTTCCTTTGTGCTAGGTATGATTCCAACCAATGGAGAGTTTTCCCCTTGATTCCCATTGACTTCAGTTTTGCTAGAGCTCCTTGATGCCACACTCGATCAAATGCTGCCTTGATGTCAAGGGCAGTCACTGTCACCTCACCTCTTGAGTTCAGCTCTTTTGTCCATGTTTGGACCAAGGCTGTAATGAGGTCAGGAGCTGAGTGGCCCTGGCGGAACCCAAACTGGGCGTCAGTTAGCAGGTTATTGCTGAGTATGTGCCGCTTGATAGCACTGTCGACGACACCTTCCATCACTTTGCTGATGATTGAGAGTAGACTGATGGGACGGTAATTGGCCAGGTTGGATTTGTCCTGCTTTTTGTAAACAGGACATACTTGGGCAATTTTCCACATTGCCGGGTAGCTGCCAGTGTTGTAGCTGTACTGGAACAGCTTGGCTAGGGGCGCAGCTAGTTCTGAAGCACAAGTCTTCAGTACTATTGCCGGAATGTTGTCAGGGCCCATAGCCTTTGCAGTATCCAGTGTCTTCAGCCGTTTCTTGACATCACGTGGAGTGAATTGAATGGGCTGAAGACCGCCATCTGTGATGCTGGGGACCTCAGGAGGAGGCCGAGATGGATCATCCACTCGGCAATTCTGGCTGAAGATAGTTGCAAATGCTTCAGCCTTGTCTTTTGCACTCACATGCTGGGCTCCACCATCAATGAGGATGGGGATATTTTTGGAGCCGCCTCCTCCTGTTAACTGCGAGGGGCGCTACTGTAGATGAAGCTGCAGTACCGACGACTATCTGCGAGGGGCGCTGCTGTAGATGAGGCTGCGGTACCGGTGACTGTCTGCGAGGGGCGCTGCTGTAGATGAGGTTGCGGTACCGGCGACTGTCTGCGAGGGGCGCTGCTGTAGATGAGGCTGCAGTACCAGTGACTGTCTGCGAGGGGCGCTGCTGTAGATGAGGCTGCGGTACCGGCGACTGTCTGCGAGGGGCGCTGCTGTAGATGAGGCTGCGGTACCGGTGACTGTCTGCGAGGGGCGCTGCTGTAGATGAGGCTGCGGTACCGGCGACTGTCTGCGAGGGGCGCTGCTGTAGATGAGGCTGCGGTACCGGCGACTGTCTGCGAGGGGCGCTGCTGTAGATGAGGCTGCGGTACCGGCGACTGTCTGCGAGGGGCGCTGCTGTAGATGAGGCTGCGGTACCGGCGACTGTCTGCGAGGGGCGCTGCTGTAGATGAGGCTGCGGTACCGGCGACTGTCTGCGAGGGGCGCTGCTGTAGATGAGGCTGCAGTACCGGTGACTGTCTGCGAGGGGCGCTGCTGTAGAAGAGGCTGCGGTACTGGTTTATTTCTGATAGCAAAATACTGCGGATGCTGGAAATCCGAAATAACAACAGAAACTGGTGGAAAAACTCAGCAGGCCAGGCATCATCTATAGAGAGAGAAACAGAGTCAACGTTTCAGATCAAAACCCTTCGACAGGACTCAGAAAAAACACAGGAAATGAAACAGATTAAAAGGCCAGTTTGGAGGCTGGGAAATGGGGATAAAGAACAAAAGAGAAGTGAAGAGACATTAAGAGATATTCAAAACCAGACGAGATGGTGATGGGACCAGTAAAGAGACAAAAGACGGCTCTAGATTAAGACATGTCGGAAGCACTGGTGTGGAAGGTGGCATCGTCGGAGCAGATGCGGCAGAGACGGAGAAACTGGGAGAATGGAATAGAGTCCTTACAGGAGGCGGGGTGGGTGGAAGTGTAGTCCAGGTAGCTGTGGGAGTCAATGGGCTTATAGTGAATGTTGGTCAGTAACCTATCCCCAGAGATGGAGACGGAGAAGTCGAGGAATGGAAGGGAAGAGTCAGAGATGGACCATGTGAAGGTGAGGGAAGGGTGGAAATTGGGGACAAAGTGAATGAAATTGTCTAGTTCAGGGCGAGAGCAGGAAACGGCACCAATACAGTCATCAATGTACCGGAAAAAGAGGTGAGGGAGGGGACCCGAGTAGGACTGGAACAAAGAGTGTTCCACATATCCCAGGAAAAGGCAGGCATAGCTAGGACCCATGCTGGTACCCATGGCAACACCTTTGATTTGGAGGAAATGAGTGGAGTCAAAGGAGAAGTTGTTCAATGTGAGAACAATTTCAGCCAGGCAGAGGAAGGTGGTGGTGGATGGGGACTGGTTGGGCCTCTGTTCAAGGAAGAAGCGGAGCGCCCTCAGGCCATCCTGGTGGGGGATGGAGGTGTAGAGGGATTGTACGTCCATGGTGAAAAGGAAGCGGTTGGGGCCAGGAAAGTGGAAACTGTTAAAGTGGCGGAGGGTGTCAGAAGAGTCGCGGATGTAGGTGGGAAGAGACTGGACAAGGGGAGAAAAGATAGAGTCGAGATAGGAAGAGATAAGTTCCGTGGGGCAAAAACAGGCTGAAACGATGGGTCTACCGGGGCAGTCCTGTTTGTGGATCTTGGGAAGGAGGTAGAAGCGGGTTGTGTGGGGTTGGGGAACTATGAGGTTGGTGGCCACGGGGGGGAAGATCTGAGGGAGTGCTGCACTGTCGGAGGATCTGTACTGAGGGAGTGCTGCACTGTCGGCAGGTCAGTACTGAGGGAGCGCTGCACTGTCGACGGGTCAGTACTGAGGGAGCGCTGCACTGTCGGAGGGGCAGTACTGAGGGAGCGCCACACTGTCGGCGGGTCAGTACTGAGGGAGCACTGCACTGTCGGCGGGGCAGTACTGAGGGAGCGCCGCACTGTCGGAGGGACAGTACTGAGGGAGCGCCACACTGTCGGCGGGTCAGTACTGAGGGAGCACTGCACTGTCGGAGGGGCAGTACTGAGGGAGCACTGCACTGTCAGAGGGGCAGTACTGAGGGAGCGCCGCACTGTCGGAGGGACAGTACTGAGGGAGCACTGCACTGTCAGAGGGGCAGTACTGAGGGAGCGCTGCATTGTCGGAGGGTCATTACTGAGGGAGCGCTGCACTGTTGACGGGTCATTACTGAGGGAGCGCTGCACTGTCGACGGGTCAGTACTGAGGGAGTGCTGCATTGTCAGAGCTGCTATCTCTTTGATGAGACCGTAGCCGAAGTCTAAAAATAGCGGGCAAATCATTTAAAACAGAGATGAGGAAGAATTTCTTCACTCAAAGAGTGGTGAGCCTGTGGAATTCCCTGCCACAGAGGGCTGTGAAGGCTAATTCAATAAATATTTTCAAGAGAGAATTGGATATATTTCTGAAGGCTAAGGGGATTAAGGGTTACGGAGAAAAGGCGGGGACGGGGTACTGAACTGGTAAGATCAGCTATGATCTCAGACGAAGATCAGCCATGATCTCATTGAATGGCGGAGCAGGCTCGAAGGGCCGAATGGCCTACTCCTGTTCCTATCTCTATGTTTCTATGTTCCATTTATGGGTCAGGTAAAGGACACTATTGGAAGGATAGGGAACATTCTGCTCTCCACTACCACCAAACAAATACAGACCAACTGGTTTTACATCCCATTGTTGTCTGTGGGATCTTGCTGTACACCAATGACTGCCATGTTTAACTGCACCAGTGTCAATACTTCAAAAGTGAGCCAGTGGTTGCGATGTTGGGCTATGCTGGTGAAATCCTGGATCACTGCACATCTGTTCTTTCTTCTGGAATTGAGGAAGCCAATTCTAACGCTCTTTATTTGTTCATTTCAGATCTCGGGGTGCGATTTCTCAAAGGCAGCTGATTGGCTTGTGTTGGAAAGACCATTAACAGCAGCTGCATTTACTGATGCATCGCAATGATTTAGTGTAACACTGACTAACTCTAAACTAATCCAAAATAAACTTCTTGAATGTGCTGTACGCAGACCAATCGTGTCCTAATAGTTTTATCATTAAGTCTATAATGGTTCAAAACCGCAAACAAAGGAACACTTTTCCCTGGTATAATCCCATGGAGTCCCAAGTACCCCTATTGTCAGCCTTGGTTCAGTGAGTAGCTCTCTCACCCCTGAGTCAGAGTGTTGTGGGTTCAAGCCCCGCTCCAGAGACTGAAGCCTATAATCCAGACTAACACTTCAGGGCAGTACTGAGGGGGTGCTGCACTGTGGGAGGGGCCATCTCTCAAATGGTGCCCTCTCAGGTGGGCATACAAGATCCCAGGGCACTGTCAACCAAAAGCAGGGGAGTTCACCCAGGTGTGCTGGCCACACATTTACCCCCTCGACCTACATTGTGAAAGCAGATTCTCTCATTGCTGTGTGTGGCAGCTTGCTGTGCACAAATTGGCAGCTGTGTTACCTACACTTCAACAGTGACAACACTTGAAAAATAAAAGTACTTCTCTTGGCTGTAAAAACCCGGCGACCAGTGAGGCCCGAGACCAGTCGGGAGCAGTGAGTCGGAGCCCGGTATAAAAACCGGAGAGAGGCGAGGCCCGAGACCAGTCGGGACCAGCGGGAGCAGCGAGGAGGAGCTCGGGAGAAAACCCGGCGACCAGCGAGGCCCGAGACCAGTCGGGAGCAGTGTGGTGAGACCGGTATAAAAACCGGAGAGAGGCGAGGCCCGAGACCAGTCGGGACCAGCGGGAGCAGCGAGGAGGAGCTCGGGAGAAAACCCGGCGACCAGCGAGGCCCGAGACCAGTCGGGAGCAGTGAGTCGGAGCCCGGTATAAAAGCAGGAGAGAGGCGAGGCCTACCAACTCAGCAGCGGGGAGAGAGGTAAAAAGTAATCAGTGTGTGACGTCACCAGGGAGCAGGTAGGTGATTGGTTGGTGAGTATTTCTCTTTTTTCAATACAAGCTTGAATTCTGTGGTGTTAAATTTCTGTGGTGTAGTGGGGATAGTTGGTAAATAAAGCGCCCTAGAGCATACCTGTAACTGGGGTATTGAATACATTTTAAAAGAAATTAAAGGGGTAAGTCATGGCAGGAGAGTTCAGACCCGTGCTCTGCTCCTCCTGCTCTATGTGGGAAGTCAGGGATGCTGCCAGTGTCCCTGATGACCATGTGTGCGGGAAATGCATCCAGCTGCAGCTACTTGTAGACCGCATTGCGGCGCTCGAGCTGCGGGTGGATGAATTTTGGAGCATGCGCGATGCTGAAAGGCTCGTGGATAACACGTTTAGCGAGTTGTGCACGCCTCAGGGTAGGGCAGCACGGGGGTGACCATCAGGCGGAGCAACAAAGGCAGGCAGGTAGTGCAGGGAACCCCTGCGGACATCCCCCTTTCAAACAAGTATACCGCTTTGGATACTGTTGAGGGGGATGACTCACCAGGGGAAGGCAGCAGCGGCCAACTTCCTGGCACTGGGGGTGCTCCTGCTGCCCAGGAAGGGGGGAAAAAGAGTGGGAGAGCAATAGTGGTAGGGGATTCTATAGTAAGGGGAACAGATAGGCGTTTCTGTGGCCGTAGACGTGAATCCAGGATGGTTTGTTGCCTCCCTGGTGCCAGGGTCAAGGATGTCACTGAGCGGCTGCAGGGCATTCTGGAGGGGGAGGGAGAACAGCCAGTGGTCGTGGTCCACATTGGTACCAACGACATAGGTAAAAAGAGGGATGAGGTCCTGCAGCAAGAATTTAGGGAGCTAGGTGAAGGATTAAGGAGCAGGACCTCAAAGGTTGTAATCTCTGGATTACTCCCGGTGCCACGTGCTAGTAAGTATAGGAATAGGAAGATAGAACAGATGAATGCGTGGCTAAAGGGATGGTGCAAGGGGGAGGGCTTTAGTTTCCTGGATCACTGGGTCTGCTTCTGGGAAAGGTGGGACTTGTACAAGTCGGACGGTTTACACCTGAACCAGGGGGGAACCAATATCCTTGCGGGGAGGTTTGCTAGCACTGCTGGGGAGGGTTTAAACTAACTTGGCAGGGGGTTGGGGTACAGAGTGGAGCTATAGTAGGGGGTGATTTACGGCCAAATACAGAGGGAAAAACAAGTCAGCTGGGAAGGCAGAGCAAATATGTGAAGGCAAAAGAGAATATGGCAGGGCTGGAAGGCATTTATTTTAATGCAAGGAGTCTTGCAAATAAGGTGGATGAACTGAAGTTGTTGTTGAACACATGGGAGTACGATATTGTTGCTATCACGGAGACATGGTTGAGGGAGGGTCAGGACTGGCAGCACAATATTCCGGGGTATAGAATCTTCAGGCGAGACAGAGGGGGGTGTAAAAGGGGAGGGGGTGTTGCAATATTAATTAAGGAGTCAATTACTGCTGTAAGGAGGGATGATATATTAGCGGGTTCCTCTAATGAGGCCATATGGGTAGAACTTAAAAACAAAAAGGGGGCAAGCACTTTGCTGGGAGTGTACTATAGGCCCCCAAACAGTCAGGGGGAGATAAAGGAACAGATATGTAGGCAAATCTCCGAGAAGTGCGAAAATAATAGGGTAATAATAGTGGGGGATTTCAACTTCCCCAATATAAATTGGGACAGTCAGAGTGTGAAAGGCTTAGAGGGTGCAGAATTCTTAAAGTGCATCCAGGAGAGCTTTTTGAGCCAACATGTAGAAAGTCCTACAAGAGAGGGGGCGGTACTGGACCTAATTCTGGGGAATGTAGCCGGGCAAGTGGTGGAAGTGTCAGTAGGAGAGCATTTTGGCGACAGTGACCATAATTCGGTGAGATTTAAGGTGGTCATGGAAAAAGACAAAGACGGCCCGGAAATAAGGGTTCTAAATTGGGGGAAGGCCGATTTTAATATGATAAGGCAGGATCTGGCCAAAGTGGACTGGGAGCAGCTGCTGATAGGAAAATCCACATCAAAACAGTGGGAGACTTTCAGAAGGGAAATAGAGAGAGTACAACGCCAACATGTTCCTGTAAAGGTCAAGGGTGGGACCAACAAGCAAAGGGAACCTTGGATGACAAGGGATATACAAAAATGCATTAGAAATAAGAGGGGGGCTTTTGGCAGTTACAAAAGACTAAAGACAGAAGAAGCCCTAGAGGAGTATAAAAAGTGCAGGGGCATACTTAAAAAAGAAATTAGGAGGGCGAGGAGGGGCCATGAAATAACACTGGCGAGCAAAATAAAGGAAAATCCTAAGATGTTTTATAAGTATATTAAGGGCAAGAGGATAACCAGGGAAAGGGTAGGGCCCATTAGGGACCAAAGTGGCAATCTGTGTGTAGAGCCAGAGGATGTAGGCGGGGTTTTAAATGAATTTTTTGCATCTGTGTTCACTATGGAGAAAGACAATGCAGACATAGAAATCGGGCAAGGGGACTGTGACATACTTGAACATATTAGCATCGAGAGGGAGGAGGTGCTAGCGGTTTTAGCGGGCCAAAAAGTGGATAAATCCCCAGGCCCGGACGAGATGTATCCCAGGCTGCTGTGGGAGGCAAGGGAGGAGATTGCAGGGGCTCTGACACTAATTTTCAGAACCTCTCTGGCCACAGGGGATGTACCAGAGGACTGGAGAACAGCTAACGTAGTACCATTATTCAAGAAGGGTAGCAGGGATAAACCAGGGAATTACAGGCCAGTGAGTCTAACATCTGTGGTGGGGAAATTATTGGAAAAAATTCTGAGGGACAAAATTAATCTCCACTTGGAGAGGCAAGGATTAATCGGGGATAGTCAGCATGGCTTTGTCAAGGGTAAATCATGTCTAACAAATCTGATCGAATTTTTCGAGGGGGTGACTAGTGGGGTGGATGAGGGAAATGCTGTGGATGTGGTGTACATGGACTTCAGTAAAGCTTTTGACAAAGTCCCGCATAGGAGACTGGTCAAGAAGGTAAGAGCCCATGGGATCCAGGGTGCCTTGGCGCGTTGGATCCTAAACTGGCTGAGTGGCAGGAGGCAGAGGGTGATGGTCGAAGGTTGCTTTTGTGACTGGAAGCCTGTGTCCAGTGGGGTACCTCAGGGATCGGTGCTGGGTCCCTTATTGTTTGTGATCTACATAAATGATTTGGATGAAAATGTAAAAGGTATGATCAGTAAGTTCGCAGATGACACGAAAATTGGTGGGGTGGTAAATTGCGAGGAGGAAAGCCTCCGGCTACAGGACGATATAAACGGGTTGGTCAGATGGGCGGAAAAGTGGCAAATGGAATTTAACCCTGAAAAGTGCGAGGTGATGCATTTTGGACGGACAAATAAGGCAAGGGAATACACAATGAGTGGTAGGACCCTAGGAAGTACAGAGGGTCAGAGGGACCTTGGTGTACATGTACATAGATCCCTGAAGGCAGCGGAGCAGGTAGATAAGGTGGTTAAAAAGGCATATGGGATACTTGCCTTCATTAGCCGAGGCATAGAATATAAGAGCAGGGAGGTTATGATGGAGCTGTACAAAACGCTGGTGAGGCCACAGCTGGAGTACTGTGTGCAGTTCTGGTCGCCTCACTATAGGAAGGATGTGATTGCTTTGGAGAGGGTGCAGAGAAGATTCACCAGGATGTTACCTGGGATGGAGCGCCTCAGCTATGAAGAGAGGCTGGACAGGCTGGAGTTGTTTTCCTTGGAGCAGAGAAGGCTGAGGGGGGACCTGATTGAGGTGTACAAAATAATGAGGGGCATAGATAGGGTAGATAAAGAGGAACTTTTCCCCTTAGTGGGGGGGTCAATAACAAGGGGGCATAGATTCAGGGTAAGGGGCAGGAGATTTAGAGGGGATTTGAGGAGGAACTTTTTCACCCAGAGGGTGGTTGGAATGTGGAACTCAATGCCTGAAAGGGTGGTGGAGGCAGGAACCCTCACAACATTCAAGAAGCATTTGGATGAGCACTTGAAATGCCATTGCATACAAGGCTATGGACCAAATGCTGGAAAATGGGATTAGACTGGACAGGGATGGATGGGCGGCGCAGACACGATGGACCGAAGGGCCTCTTTCTGTGCTGTAAAACTCTATGACTCTATGACATTGTGAAAGGTGCTACAGAAATGCAAGTCTGCCCCTTTCCTGCAAGGACCCTTATTGTTTGCCAGTCAGTGAGACCAGCATCAGTCCTTCACCCTGCAGCCACAGGTAGCCCCAGTCTGGGGGTTCCAGCAGTAACTTGGATGGTCAGCAGACTTTGTGGGGGGGGTGGTTAGGGAGCAGCGGGCAGGGCGGGGGTCAATGAGTTTGCGCACCTAGCTTTCTCTTGGGGGCCCAGGACACTCAGCACCAGAGCTCTGAGGGAATTGGTTCCAGAATTATACAGCAGTGAGGCTGAAGCCCCTTCACATGGGCAAACACTGAAGGTCAAGTTCTCAGCTTGAACTTTTAAATTTCATACAGACATTCTGTGCATTAACAGCATTCTCTCTGCGCTTCTCACAACAGCTCCCCCTTGCCCACGTGTAGGGGCGTGTAGCTTCTCTCCACTACTTACACAGGTCCCATGAGAAAGATCAGGGATTTTGAGCCTGTCCCAATGGGTGCAGCAAAAACCTGGTGGCACTACAATCCTCCCTTAGGGAGACCACTAGGAACGCTGGTGTGGGAAATGGAAAGGAGGGTAGATGATGCTGAAGAGGGAGCATTAAATCAGATTTCCCATCCACTGGACATGAAATGGACAGCAAGTCCAAGTTACAAAGCCCTGTGCCATACTTGACCTGGAAGAGACTGATGGGACAGTGTAGAGAGGTTATTGGGCTGAAAGTGGCGTACTGTGGCTGCAGTGTGTACCATCTACAAGATGCACTGCAGCAACTCGCCAAGGCTTCTTTGACAGCACCTCCCAAACCCACGACCTCTTCCACCTAGAAGGACAAGGGCAGCAGGCGCATGGGAACACCACCACCTCCAAATTCCCCTCCAAGTTACACTATCCTGACTTGGAAATATATTGTCGATCCTTCATCGTCACTGGATCAAAGTCCTGGAACTCCCTAATAGCACTGTGGGAGCACTTTCACCACACGGACTGCAGTGGTTCAAGACGGCAGCTCACCACCTCCTCAAGGGCAATTAGGGATGGGCAATAAATGCCAGCCTTGCCAGTGACACCCACATCTCAAACACATTTTTAAAAACTGACCCGAGAATGCTGGCCATCAGTGTCATTTGCCATCGTCTCTCCGGCCCGTGTTCCAGTGCACCATCAGGAACCAATTAGAAATTAGTTTGCATTCCCTTCCTGGGTCCCTCTCAAGTTAGATATTTCATCAGTTTTGCACCAAAAGAGCAAATTGTATCAGTGAGTGAACACTGAACCGAGCCCATTCGATTTATATCCCTCGTTACCAGAGTTAAACCTGAAGCTCAACCTTGGCCATTCCAATTGTCCTAACATTCGCAGCCCTGGGGGCATTGGAGGAAAGAAAGTTCAATGGCCTAGAAATTCAGTATCGCCACGTTTGGGGCGCTACAGCCGGGCGTTCGCTAAATTTAGCGTCCGGCGCAACTTAGCGCCACCTTCGCCGAAATTGAGTTGCATCGCCCCAAGAGGTTGCTGCTGCGCTAAAGCAGGCGATGCACGCCTATCATAAGGTGCTAAGCCGGCGAGCCGAGGTGCTAACACCGAGGGCGGGCGCAGCACAGGTGCGGCAAGTTGCTGATTGAAGGCAGACACGCTGGCGCCGGTCAGCTCTTAAAGGGGGAGGGTCGATTTGTTTGGCTGCCACGCCCTGCACACTGCAGCCCTGAAGCAAGGCCTGACCATTGCTGGTTCAACAGTTCAATGCCCAGGACAATGGAGATGGCTAGGAAGCGAGCGGAGCGCTTCAGCGAGGGTGCCGAGGCTACCGGTTGGCGCAGTGGAGCGCAGGCGACCTGTCCTCTTCCCTGACAGTGGGAGGAGGCTGCTTCCCAGCAAGTACCGAAAAGCCTGGAGGAAGGTGGCAAACAGGGTGACCACCAACAGCATGGTTGCCAGGACTCCAGTTCAATGCAGAAAAAATTTCAACGACCTCACTCGGGTTATCAGGGTGAGTACCCTTTCCACTATCCTCTTCATCCCGGCATGTGCACCTAAGTTTCTGGCCAAAGGGACCTGAAAACCCCAATGCCCAGCCCTCATCCAAGAGCTATGGGACTCTCATGAAAACCACTTGCACATTCAGCACTTTACACACTGTCAGGGCTATTCCACCATGGGAGGCAGTGCAGGCAAGATGAGGGCTTGACACTGTCAGGGCTATTCCACCATGGGAGGCAGTGCAGGCAAGATCAGGGCTTGACACTGTCAGGGCTATTCCACCATGGGAGGCAGTGCAGGCAAGATGAGGGCTTGACACTGTCAGGGCTATTCCACCATGGGAAGCAGTGCAGGCAAGATCAGGGCTTGACATTGTACTCAGAGGCCGTCCTTTCTCTTGCAGGGCAAGCTGGCCCACAATCCCAGGCAGCAGCTACGGACTGGGGGAGGCCATCCTGACCTCAAACAACTCAGCGACCTGGAGCAGCGTGTGGAGCGCATTATGGCAGGCCGGCTGATTGGCCCCGTCGCCAGTGGAGATGCTGACCCTGTTCTGGACAGAAATGGTAAGGTCATCACCTTTTTGACCTCTCTCTTTCCACTTGTGCCTCACACCAGCATGCTTTGCCACTATCGAACCAATGCAGTGCATAGCAGCACTCATGCCTCCCTCGCTGCCGCCCTGTCCTCACTCTAAAGCAACTCTTGTGCCTCCCTGCTTTCAGATGTTGATTCGCCAGGTGAGGAGGCGGCCCCTCAAGCTGCCACTGTCAGTGATTCTGAATTCAAGGAGGAGGAAGAGGAAGCTGGCCCATCAGTGACACCCTCAGCCGAGGCAGCCCATGGCCATGATGGGGACACGTCTTCCCTGGAGGGGAGCAGGGGGGAAGGGTCTGAGGAGAGTGAAGCTCCGGGGCCCAGCGGGCAGCAGCAACGCGGGAGCGGTGGGGAAGCTCGGCGGCCTTCTCCCCGGAGGGTGAGTGCGGCCTCCAGTCCTGCTACGGTGAGCGCAGAGGAGTTGCGGCTCCTTGGTGAAATGGGCATCCAGGCTGAGCGCAGGCACACTGAGCTCATGGCTGCAGTGGCAAGGATGCCTGACTCCATAGAGTCACTGGCAAGGAGTGTTCAGGAATTCGGGGCAGCACAGGCCAGGAGTCTGCAGGAATTCAGGGCAGCACAGGCCAGGGGTCTGCAGAAATTCAGTGCAGCACAGGCAAGGAGTCTGCAGGACTTCGCGGCAGCACAGGCTAGGAGTCAGCAGGACTTCGCTGCATCACAGGCGGCTTCCAGCCAAGTGCTCAGTCGTGCCGTGCATTCACTGGCTGGCCTGATGCAGACACAGATCAGGGCCACACGGGCACTAACTGCTGACACCCTCGCTGGATCGGCGAGGCATCGCCGGGGTCTCGCCGTGCCGCAGAAGCCCAGCAGTCTGTGCTTCAGCAGATTGCTGCGCATGCTGCAGTGCTGGCCCGTGCGAATGCCAGTGTATCAGCCGACCAGGGAGTGCCTGTGCTCTGTCAGGTTGGCAGCATTCCTCCTCCACTGCAGCTGCCATCACCCATAGGACAGACTGCTGCCGCCCAAGCAGAGTTGGAGCAGACAGCAGCCAGGCCCTCCAAGCCCAGAGCTGGTCCAGGCCGTCCCCCAAGGGCATCTGCCGTCTCACCATGTGACCCTCAGCAGCCTTCCCCCAGCCTTGCTGCAGCCACTGGGGTCCCATTGAGGAGGAGCTGCAGGGCGGGAAGGGGCCACTCGCAGAAGTGAGGCAGATCACCCTCGCAGGGAAAAAAGTAGGTGTGGCCAAATGTTGTGTTTACATATGAAGGCCGAGAATGTTCTTTTTATATATGAAGGCTGAGACTGTTGGGTTTGTTTTTTATATGAGGGCCAGGAATGTTGTGTTTGTTTTTTATATGCGGGGCAGGAATGTTTGTTTTTTATATGAAGGCCAAGGATCATGGTCATTTTTGTTTAACTGTTTTTTTGATTTTCTGAAGGTTGTGAGAGCTAGTTATGTCTCTGACTGTTTTTTGGGGGGTTTATCTGAATTAGTTTGTCATGCGGGAAGGGCACAGAGTTTACACAATAAAAAATTCCCTTTATTCACATTGTCCATGTTTGCACTTTGAACTAGTTGTTGCCTCAACCGGCTGAAGGCTTGCGGAGCAGCTCCATTCATGTTCTTTCATTGGCAAAAGCCATTCCCGGAAAGGGGGCCTAGAACTGAGTTGCAATAAGCCACCGACGGACGGCCCTTGCACTTTGTGCCTCCCTGCCGTCTTGGTTCTCCTCCTCTGGTGGTCCTCCAATGTCTGCTGGCAGTGGCTGAGTCCTGAGGATAGCCAGGTTGTGCAGCATGCATCACACTACAATGAAATGGGAGACTCACTCAGGCGAGTATGGTAGGGCTCCTGTGGCACATAGAAGATAGGAGCAGGCCATTCGGCCCTTTGAGCCTGCTCCACCATTCAATGAGATCATGGCTGATCATCCAAATTCAGTACCCTGTCCCGGCCTTCTCCCCATATCCCTTTAGCCTGAATATATCCAACTACTTCTTGAATATATTTAATGAACTGGCCTCCACCACCCTCTGTGGCAGAGAATTCCACAGGTTCACCACTCTCTGGGTGAAGAAATTCCTCCTCATTTCAGTCCTAAATAGCTTACCCCTTATCCTTAGACTATGACCCCTAGTTCTGGACTCCCCGGCCATCGGGAACATCCTTCCTGCATCTAGTCTATCCAGGCCTGACAGAATTTATAGGTTTCAATGAGATCCCCTCTCAATCTTCTAAACTCCAGTGAGTATAAGCCCAATCGACACAATCTCTCCTCATAAGTCATTCCTGCCACCCCAGGTATCACCCTGGTGAATCTTTGCTGCACTCCTTCCATGGCAGGAACAGTCTAGACAGTGGAACCGTTACTTGAGCATAGCGATTGTGTGCTCAATGATGTTCCTGGTAGCTTGATGGCTGTCATTGTATCGCTCTTCAGCAGGGGTGCTAGGCGCAGGGAGCGGGGTCATCAGGCAGGTGCACAAAGGAAAACCCTTGTCCCCGAGAAGCCATCCTCATGGGTGAGCCTGGGCTTCGAAAATGTATGCCACAGAAGTCTGGCGCAGGATGAAGGCATCGTGGCTTCTGCCTGGAAAGCAGGCATTAACAGCTAGTATGAGCTGCCTGTGGTTACACACCAACTGGACGTTGAGTGAATGGTAGCCCTTGCGGTTGCGGTAATCCTCGGCATGCTGTAGAGGTGCCCGTCAAGCCACATGCGTGCAGTCAATGGCGCCCTGCACCACGGGGAATCCCGCTATTCTCCCAAATCCCATTGCACGCTCTTGCTGCTTGTCCAGGGTCATGGGGAAGGACATAAGTAGGAGCAGGAGTAGGGCATACGGCCCTTCAGGCCTGCTCCGCCATTCAATAGGATCATGGCTGATCCAAATCTAGATTCACGTCCACTTCCCTGGCCTCTCCCCGTAACCCCTAATTCCCTTATCTGCTAGGAAATTGTCTATCTCCATTTTTAATTTATTTAATGTTGCAGCTTCCACAGCTCTCTGGGGTAGCAAATTCCATAGATTTACTACCCTGAGTGAAGAAGTTTCTCCTGATCTCAGTTTTGAAAGCGCAGCCCCTTATTCTTAGATTATGCCCCCTAGTTCTAGTCTCACCCATCAGTGGAAACATCCTCCCCGCATCCACCCGATCATGCCCCCTCACAATTTTATATGTTTCGATAAGATCGCCTCTCATTCTTCTGAACTCCAATGAGTAGAGTCCCAACCTACTCAACCTTTCCTCATACGTCAACCCCCTCATCTCCGGAATCAACCGAATGAACCTTCTCTGAACCGCCTCGAGAGCAAGTATATCTTTTCTTAAATATGGAAACCAAAACTGCACGCAGTATTCCAGGTGTGGCCTCAACAATACCCTGTATAACTGCAGCAAGACTTCCCTGTTTTTATACTCCATCCCCCTTGCAATAAAAGCCAAGATTCCATTGGCCTTCTTGATCACCTGCATACTAACTTTTTGTGTTTCATGCACCAGGACCCCCAGATCCCTTTGTACTGTAGCACTTTGCAGTTTCTCTCCATTTAGATAATAACTTGCTCTTTGATTTTTTCTGCCAAAGTGCATAACCTCACACTTTCCAACATTATATTGCATCTGCCAAATCTCTGCCCACTCACTTAGCCTGTCTATATCCTTTTGCAGGTTTTTTATGTCCTCCTCACTCATTGCTTTCCCTCACATCTTTGTATCGTCGGCAAACTTGGATATGTTGCACTCGGTCCCTTCCTCCAAATCGTTAACATAGATTGTAAAGAGTTGGGGTCCCAGCACTGAGCACTGACCCCTGCGGAACACCACTAGTTACCGATTGCCAGCCCGAGAATGAACCATTTATCCCGACTCTTTGTTTTCTGTTAGATAGCCAATCTTCCACCTATGCCAGTATATTACCCCCAATCCCATGATTTCTTATCTTGATCAGTAATCTAGTGTGGAACCTTGTCAAATGCCTTTTGGAAGTCCAAATGGACTACATCCACTGGTTCCCCTTTATCCAACCTGTATGTTACATCCTCAAAGAATACAAGCAAATTTGTCAAACATGACTTTTGTAATGAAATGTGTTTGGCTTGCCTGTATTCATTTTGCACTCATGTATATTACCCTCCCCCACACGGTGTATAGTTTCACTTCCTCTTTCCTGACTAACCTGTAATGTTCCAGGTCTTGGCTCTTGGCTCCGCCCCGACTTCTCTTACATAAAGATCCCAGGATCTGTATGACTCATTCCTGCGAGCCAGTCAGTGTGTTGAGATGTTAGCTCTGATCTTAGTGATTAAAAGCCAACTTGTTAAAGTCTAAAACTTCTAGTTTTGTGGTTATTGAAGGCACATCAATTTTAGTCACTGAAGAATACTAGGATGGATCGACTCCTAAAACCAGAGCGTCTGGACTTGGATCCATATTCTGCTGAAGCATCAAATCAATTTGGACACTGGCTCAAATGCTTCGAACTCTTCGCGAGGGCCTCATCCGCTAGCAAGGTAGATAAACTGAGCCTACTGACTACTCGCATTAATCATCGGATTTATTCGTCCATCCGGGACGCCACCTCTTACATGGAGGCCATCACTATCCTGAAGGCCCAATACCAGTAAACGAAGTGTACGCCAGACATCTGCTGGCTACACGCAAGCAGCGACCTGAGGAATCAATGGACGATTTCTTACAGGGCCTAAAGGACTTGGTCCGGGACTGTAACTGCAAGGCCGTGATGGCCAACGCGTACTCTGACGAATTGGTCCGCGATTCCACACCCGTTGACAAAATCCATGATGGACATACAGGTAAACGGGAATTTAACGAAATGTTTAATTGACTGTGGGAGTACCGAGAGTTTTATCCACCCTAGCCTGGTACGGCAGCATTCATTAACGGTAACCCCTACACGGAGCAGAATTGCTATGGCTGCTAAGCCCCACATTTCAGACATTTTGGGCTACTGTGTGGTAACACTGACTGTAAAAGGCACGGACTACAAGGATTTTAAACTCCTCGTGATGCCAGAACTCTGTTAATGTAATCTTGGGCCTGGACTTCCAGTGCCACCACGAAAGTGTCACGCTAGCATATGGCGGGTCCCAGCCGCCACTCACAGTCTGTGGCCTATCAACCTTAAAAATCAGCCCGCCCTCTTTATTCGCTAATCTCGCTCCGAACTGTAGGCCCATAGCGACCAAAAGTAGACGGTACAGTCTGGAAGACAGACACTTTATCAAGGCGGAAGTGGACAGAATCCTGCGGGAAGGCATTATTGAATGCAGTACCAGTCCGTGGCGTGCCCAAGTAGTCATAGTTAAAAATAGCGAAAAGAAACGGATGGTAATTGACTACAGCCAGACTGTTAATATTTATACCCAGCTGGATGCCTACCCTTTACCCCGCATATCAGAAATGGTCAACCAGATCGCGCAATACCGAGTCTTCTCGACTATCGACCTCAAATCCGCGTATCACCAGCTCCCCATTAGAACGGAGGACCGCCCATACACCGCCTTCGAGGCGAACGGATGCCTCTACCATTTTCTCAGAGTGCCCTTCGGGGTAACAAATGGGGTCTCGGTCTTCCAACGTGAGATGGACCGCATGGTTGACGAGAATAAACTACAAGCTACCTACCCCTATCTGGACAATGTCACTATCTGCGGGCACAACCAGCAAGACCACGATCTAAATCTTGCGAGATTTTTAAAAACTGCCCTAAAGCTGTATCTAACCTACAACGAAGACAAATGTGTCTTCAACACAACCCGTCTCTGTATCCTCGGCTGTGTGGTGGAAGATGGGGTAATTGGACCGGACCCTGACCGATTACACCCCCTAAAAAGAACTGCCCCTGCCACACAATCCCAAAGCTTTAAAAAGGTGCCTGGGATTTTTTTCGTATTATGCCCAATGGGTGCCCAATTACTCTGATAAGGCCCGACCCCTCATTAAATCGACGTCCTTCCCACTATCAGCTGAAGCTCGGGAGGCTTTCACCAGTATCAAACAGGACATTGAAAGGGCTGCACTGTGTGCAGTGGACGAAAGCATTCCGTTTCAAGTCGAAAGCGATGCATCAGACTTTGCTTTAGCTGCGACCCTCAATCAGGCTGGGAGACCTGTGGCCTTCTTCTCCCGAACCCTTCAGGGACCTGAAATCAGGCACTCTTCTGTCGAGAAGGAGGCACAGGCTATAGTGGAGGCAGTGCGGCACTGGAGACACTACCTAGCCGGCAAACGTTTCACCCTGCTCACCGACCGGCGGCTTTCATGTTTAATAACAAACAAAAGGGGCAAAATCAAGAATGACAAAATACTCAGGTGGAGGATCGAACTATCCACGTTCGACTATGATATTATGTACAGGCCGGGAGCCCTTAATGAACCCCCAGACGCCCTATCGCGGGGAATGTGTGCCAGCATTCATACGGACAAATTACAGGGTCTCCACAACGACCTCTGTCACCCAGGGGGTCACCCGACTATACCATTTTATAAAGTCCCGCAATCTACCCCACTCCATCGAGGTGGTCAGGGCAATGACCAGAGCCTGCCGCATCTGTGCGGAATGCAAGCCTCGTTTCTACAGGCCTGACCGTGCACACCTTATCAAAGCCACAAGGCCATTCGAGCGCCTAAGTCTGGACTTCAAGGGACCCCTTCCCTCTGCCGACCGTAACGTATACTTCCTCAATATCATCGATGAATATTCCCGCTTCCCCTTCGCCATTCCCTGCCCAGACATGACCAGTGCCACGGTCATCAAGTATCTCTGTAATGTATTCTGCATGTTTGGCATGCCGAACTACATACACAGCGATAGGGGGACGTCATTTATGAGTGACGAACTGCGCCAGTTCTTGCTCTCAAAGGGGATAGCCACTAGCAGAACCACTAGCTACAACCCCCGGGGTAATGGGCAAGTGGAAAGGGAGAATGCTACTGTTTGGAAGGCTGTCACGTTAGCCTTAAAGTCAAAAGGCCTTCCGACCTCCCGCTGGCAGGAAGTCCTCCCAGACGTGCTCCACTCCATAAGGTCTCTGTTATGTACAGCCACTAACGCTACCCCTCACGAAAAGATGTTAGTTTTCCCCCGGAAATCTACCTCGGGCATATCTCTACCCGCGTGGCTGATGTCTCCGGGGACAGTACTATTGCGGAAGCACGCGAGAGGCCATAAAACGGACCCCCTTGTGGAAAAGGTACAGCTCCTCCATACAAACCCTCAGTACGCCTATATCGAATACTCTGACGGGTGAGAGGACACTGTTTCCATAAAAGACCTCGCTCCCTCGGGGAGCGGAGAGAACGATGAGAGACTACCCGAGGAAGACCTACACCAAAAAGAGACAGGACGCCCAGAGGTATCAATACCCAACTTTAACCTGGAGGACACTGCAGATAACCTGGAAGACACTGCGGAGGCCCGGACAGCGGAGGAACCAGAATCCACTCCCCTAGAGGCACCCCAACCGGCTTTGCGCCGATCACCGAGAACCGCAAAACCTCCTGACAGACTCACTTATACCAACTTTTAAGAAACATCACCCCAATGGACTAAATCTAAAGAAGGGGTGAATGTAATGAAATGTGTTTGGCTTGCCTGTATTCGTTTTTGCACTCATGTATATTACCCTCCCCCACACAGTGTATAGTTTCACTTCCTCTTTCCTGACTAACCTGGAATGTTCCAGGTCTTGGCTCCGCCCCTGACTTCTCTTACATAAAGATCCCAGGATCTGTATGACTCATTCCTGCGAGCCAGTCAGTGTGTTGAGATGTTAGCTCTGATCTTAGTGATTAATAGCCAACTTGTTAAAGTCTAAAACTTCTAGTTTTGTGGTTATTGAAGGCACATCAACTTCCCCTTCATAAAACCATGCTGACTCTGTCCTATTAAATTATGTTTATCCAAATGCTCTGTTACTGTTTCCTTAATAATGGACTGCAACATTTTGCCAACCACAGATGTTAGGCTAACTGGTCTATAGTTTCCAGCTTTTTCGTCTACTTCCCTTCTTAAATAAGGGTGTTACATTAGCAGTTTTCCAATCTGCCAGGACCTTTCCCGAGTCCAGGGAGTTCTGGAAAATAATCACCAATGCATCCACAATCCCTACCGCCACTTCTCTCAAAACCCTAGGATGTAAGCCATCAGGTCCGGGGGATTTATCCGCCTTAAGTCCCATTATTTTACTGAGATCATCTCCTTAGTGATTTTAATCGTCTTTAGCTCCTCTCTCCCCCCTCATTGCCCCCTGTTTGTCCAGTGTTGGGATATTTAGTGCCCTCTACCATAAAGACTGATGCAAAATATTTGTTCAGCATCTTTGCCATCTCCATGTTCCCCACCAGTAGTGTCCCGGTCCCATCCTCTAAGGGACCAACGTTCACTTTAGCCACCCTTTTTCTTTTTCTAAATATAGCCGTAGAATCTCTTGCTATGTTTTTATATTTTTTACTAGTTTACTTTCATAATCTATCTTCCCTTTCTTAATTAATCTTTTAGTTATTGTTTGCTGGCTTTTAAATGCTTCCCAATCTTCTATCCTCCCACTAGATTTGGCTACTTTATATGCCCTTGTTTTCAGTTGGATACTATCCTTTATTACTTTGCCAAGCCACAGATGGCTGTCTTTTCTTTTACTCCCTTTTTCCTCAGTGGAATATATTTATCTTGAAAGATGTGAAATATCTCCTTGAATGTAGACCACTGCTCTTGTACCGTCTTACACTTTAATCTGTTTTCCCAGTCCACTTTAGTCAATTCTACTCTCATACCTTCATAGTCTCCTTTATTTAAGCTCAGTATGCTGGTTTGAGATCCAACTCACCCTCAAACGGAATTTGGAATTCAACCATATTATGGTCACTCATTCCAAGGGGATCCTTTACTCGGACATTTTTTATTAATCCGGTCTCATTACACAGGACCAGATCTAAGATTGCCTGCCCCCTGGTTGGTTCAGTTACATACTGCTCAAGGAACCCATCCCTAATACACTCTATGAACTCTTCCTCAAGGCTGCCATGCCCAATTTGATTAGTCCAGTCAATATGAAAGTTAAAATCCCCCATGATTATAGCTGTTCCCTTATTACAAGCCCCAACTATTTCCGGATTTATAATCCAACCCAGAGAGTTACAACTGTTAGGAGGCCTATAGACTACGCCCACTAGTGACTTTTCCCCCCCCCTTCTTATTCCTCATCTCCACCCAAACTATTTCACTACCCTGATCCTTTGACCCAATATCATTTCTGACTATTGCAGTGATTCCATCCTTGATTAACATAGCAACCCCACCTCCCTTTCCTTCCGGTCTGTCCTTCCTAATAGTTAAATACCCTTGTATGTTTAGTTCCCAGTCATGATTATCTTGCAGCCATGTTTCCATAATGGCCACCAGATCATACCCATGTGTAGTTATTTGTACCGTCAACTCGTCAATTTTGTTACGAATGCTGCGTGCATTCAGATAAAGAACTTTCAAATATGTTTTGGCAATTTATTCCTGCTTTTACTACTTTACCTTTATTATACATTCTGTCCCTTCCTGACACGCTCTGGTTTTTAATTCCCCCACTGCTACCTTACTCTATTGCCTTCTCTGCTGTCATTTTTAGCTCTTAAAACCTCCCCCCCGCCCCCCACTAATTAGTTTAAAGCCCTCTCTACAGCCCTAGTTATTCGATTCGCCAGCACTCGTCCCAGCACTGGCCAAGTGAAGTGCATCCCAACAGAACAGCTCTCTCTTGTCCCAGTACTGATGCCAGTGTCCAAGGAAGCAAAACCCATTTCTCCCACACCAGGCTTTGAGCCACATATTTAACTAATTTTATTTACCCTAGCCAAATTTGCACGTGGCTCAGGTAGTATTCCAGAGATTATTACCCTTGTGGTTCTGCTTTTTAATTTGACCCCTAGCTGCTCAAACTCACTCAGCAGAACCTCGGTCTTCTGACAAGGGCATTGGTCACCTGCTGGATGCAGCAATGTACCGCGAACTGGGAGATATTGGCAATGTCCCCAATAGCAGATTGGAAGGAGCCAGTGGCATAGAAGTTGAGCCACCATCACCTTCACTGCCACCGACAGACATCCTGCTCCTCATCTGTGGCTGCAGATCTCTGCGAAGCAGGTGGCAGATCTCAGTGACCACCTCCCTTCTGCATCACAGCCTCCAAACACTACTCCTCAGACATGTTCAGATATGAGAACTGCTGGCGGTATAGCCTGGGTGGGTATGGCCTCCTGTGCCAACACCTGTTGGCCCTTCTGTCTGGCCACGATTGGCACTCACGGCATCCGAGTCGTTTGAATGCAATGCAGAAAGCCAACGTTTCCACCCATTGCAGCCCCTATTAGATGTGGTGACTCTAGGCTGTGGCACTGAAAGTTAAATCCAAGTACAAAGCTCTGGCCTAAAGCCAGAAGTACCTGTGCAAGCACTGAGTCAAAGCAGAAAGCTCTCCCCTTGTCTCTCCCAGAAGGATTGGCACAAAATGGCTGCCACTTATAATGCAGGAGGAGTCCCCTTTAAATAGCACCCCCCGCAGCAACTGGGAACCGTTCCCCCTACCAGTCGCTGGGGCGCCAGGCGCACAGAGGGGGTGCCACTGAAGTTCCAGATCAGGGCACACCAAGGGCGTTGCACCATGAAATGACTTCAGGATCTGTGCGCGCTTCTGAGTGGGCACTGCAGTTTTGCGCTGCCGCTAAATCTTGACTGAAGTTCACGAGAGGCGCAGATCGCGCCATGCCTGGGTGCTAGCTGCTTTGCGCCCCACTTCTCCGGCGCTAACAACTGAATTTCTAGCCCAATGTTTCCACTGCCGCTTTAGTGAGGCCCAACCCAACCATTTATTGTAGTTTATCTGTAGAGAATGCCAGTCACATGTACCCACATCACCCCTGACCAGTGAAACAACGGGAGCCTGGAGACCTGTATCTCTGCCAGGCTCCAGTCACAGATCCAGTAATCTCCAAGCATCTGGACTTCAAGACTAAGTGTGATGGAATACTCTCCACTTGCCTGATGAGTACAGATCCAACACCACTTGAAGCGCTACTCCATCCAGGACAAAGCAGCCCACTTGATTGGCACCCCATCCACCATCTTACACAATCACTGCCCCACCGGTGCACTGTGGACCATCTACAAGATGCACTGCAGCAACTCGCCAAGGCTGCTCCAGCAGCACCTCCCAAACCGGTGACCTCTTCCACCTAGAATGACAAGGGCAGCAAGTGCATGGGAACACCACCACCTACAAATCACAACATCCTGACTTGGTAATACAGTATCGCTATTCCTTCATCACTGGGTCAAAATCCTGAAACTCCCTCCCCAACAGCACTGGGAGTGTATCTTCACCACAGACTGTAGCAGTTCAAGAAGGCACCTCACCACCACCACAAGGGCAATAAACGCGGCCCTTGCAGTGACACCCACATCCCAGGAACGAATAGAAAACTGCTCTGGAACTCAAATTTGGCTGATTTCTTTTTGGGAGGCACAATTGTTAAGGCAGCTGAGAGAAGCGGCCCAATAGATTCCCAAAACAGGCTACCAATTAACACAAGGACAGTAAAATCCAGCCAGAACTTTGAATATAACGAGATCAGGTTTCATGTATAACAGGGGTTTATTATCCAACAGACACATCTACAGTTCCACGGAGCTGCACTCGGAGCCCACCCTGCGGCGATGGTCCATTTTCCACATGGCAACAGTCCCGACCAACAGGGCCACGGAGAGCAGAGCTACCCCAACCGCGACTCCAGGAAGAACACGGGAGGGGGAATCAGCAGCAGCATCTGTGGGGAGAAGGGAGGGTTAGATGGGCACTAGTTACTCCATCACTAGAGTGTAGCAGGGGCCTCCTTTACCTTTCTCTTCCCGGTGGATCCCAGCAGCCAATCTCTCATCTTCCAGGAAAATGATGGCTCCATCAGCAGTCACCAAGGACCCAGCCCGGTCATCGGCGCTTCTTCGCCTCTCTGGGGGAGACAAGAGGCAGAGACAAGAGTTCAAGGTGGGCGATTCAATGTGCAGCTGTCTGAAGCCCCAAATCAGATGGTCAATCCGATGGCCCAATGCAAAAACCCTCGGGCAGTGAGTACCGGAGTGAGATTGTACTAGTTAAATACGGTTCCCTCACTGTCAGACTAAGATTCACTCCCTATTCTCAGAAAGACCCGCTTCAACCCAGCAAAGTTTGCAGTCGTTGACGGGTCCAATGGCCAGTCTGGTCTCCTGGGGGCGGGGGAGGGAAAGAGGCCCGTTTTAAGCACTAGTTTGACCAGCGGTTACACTGGACATACACACATTGCCCAAGTCTCCCCCAGATATCGGTTCGGTTCCACCCTGGAACTCCCGGTGACAGCAGGATGCTAGATCAATGTTTAAGGCCAGAGGTGGATTCCATTCAGAACCAGTGCAAGATGTGCTCAGAGCCGCTGAGCCAGATTGCCATCCTGCTGTAGACTAACTGGGATAGAGTTGAGCGGGCAGATTGAGGACACTGCTCCTGTGCCCAGTGTTGGGCCCTTGCCGAGTGAGGCCAGTGTCCAGATGCCCCACACCCACCCCTCCCCATCAGGGTTCAGTTTCTAGTCAGATCCCAGCTACTTACTGGGGCTGCAGGGAGCCGTGCAGTTCTCTCGGGTGGAAGGGAAGCAAACCTCAGCACTGCAGTGGAAGTGAACCTGGAAAGAGACAGTGCGGTCTGGTCAGTGCCACAGCTCCCAGTCAGGAGATTCATGCTTCTACAGTCAAAGGGTCAACAGGGGCCTCCTCACTGTGAGCAAGACCCAGGGAACAAGTTCAACCAAGAGAGCAAGACTGAAGGAAACTCACCTGCCCGCTCAGAGCCCGGCCCGAAACTCGGTCCCAGAAAGCGAAAGTGCTGACTACAAACCGATTGTGGTGAGTTGGGAACGGCGAATGGGAAGCGGCGTCTACCGGGAGGAGGCGGGTTTTGTAATTGTCACCAGTAAAGGGGCACCTGGAACAGAGAAAGAGCGGGTTATATGGAGAGGGCACCTGGAACTCCCAACTACAGAGTTACAGCGGCACATCAAAGCAAAGTCCCGAGATTAGACTGGATAAAGAAACCAGTCCATTCAAGTCATCAATCGTCAACCTGGAGCTCAGATTGGTTTGATTATTGGCCGTTCCTTCACCCAGTCCATGTCGCCCCCCTCCCCGATCACCAGCCTGCCCCAAGGTCCCTCACTCGCTGCCTTACCTGCCCACCAGGAGGTCCCATCGGAGCCCCGAATGCGGCTCGGGGGTGGGGGTCGCCCAGCAGTCATTGAGCACCAGCACAAGGGACGGATCGTTCCGGTTCAGGACTCGAACCTCCACAAACACGGGGTCCCGGAGCACACTCAGGATCGGGTAGTCACTGGCCACGTACCAGCTCCGGTAGCCACCATCTGGAAAGAGAAAGATGAAGGACGGCCACTATTTGTAGAAAGAGCCTGAAGTTGGACACTGACCATCAGCAGCACTCGCTACCTCTCGCTATTCTCAGCTCCAGAACCAGGATCCCGGCCTCCGTGGCAGGCAGTGGCGGAGAAAGGCTGTAAACTCTGGGCTTCACCTGCAATTCAGACTCCTGGCTCCCCTTGTAACTGCACTGGACATGGAGCCTGCAAGAGAACGGACACGGCTGGAGAATTCAGCTCCTCACCTTCTCTACCCGCTCCATGTGCTCCCAGTCTCACCTGAAGGGGCTGTCCCGGGTCACCGATCCCAAAGCTCCATCCAAGATCTCAAACTGACCCAACACATCCGTTTCATAGACGGCGTTCACCCCGTCCAGCTACAAGAGACAGAAGACCATCATTACAGAGAAATTGAGCAAGTCTGCCATTGCCTTATCACATGTAGTGTCTTTAAGGGCCCCCATTGCCCTTTAGACCCCCTCTTTCCCACCCGACTGACAGCCATTGATGGGGCTCCCAGCCCACAATACCTACCCGCTGAGTAGTGCCACACTCAGTGACTGCGAACTGAAAGAGCACAGTGTCTGCAGAGGCCACGGTCGGACTGCACTCCGCTCCGTGTCCATCCTTCAGATGGACCGTTGTCAGGTCTACAGGAGGCAGCGTCAAATCCTTGGAGATGGCGATCAGGACCCGCCCATCCTTGGTGCACACTGCAGGAGAGAGTCAATGAAAGGCGGTTAGTTGCTGCACGGGGAATGGCAAGGGAACCCTTACCGGGAGGGGGAGAAACTCCGCCCAGCGCAGCACCGGCTTCTAGTTTCCTTCTCTCCCCGTCCACACCCCAATTCTCCATCTAATGGAGACGGGTCACCAACTCCATCCCTACTGGACTGGTTACACAAGACCGGCATCAAATCCACAGCCTGTCCGGTCAGTGCCAGCCAGGGACTGATCTTCACTCTGCCCTCCTATCCTGGGGCGCAATTCAACCATCAGAAGTCCCAAGTGGCATAGAGAAGGAAGGAGAGATCCTGGGTCAGGATCTCAATGATCAGACTTTCAAACTGTAGAACTGAACACACTTCCTAAACCCGCCAGCTCCCGGACTGGAGAGGTTGGAGACTCCAGCTGATGTTTCAGGACAGGAGGAGAGAGAGAGAGGATACTGTCCAGGGAATCCCCAGTGCAGTTGGATTGCGGCTGGTCCTGGGAAGCCCTGGCCCAGAATATAGGCGAGCCGAGAATACACCCACCTGGCAGATTGTGGAGTGAATAGAAACACGGCGGCACATCCCGGCTCCCGGCATCAAAGCAGCAGCCTCTCCGCACACACTCACTGCCTTCAATTCCCCCAAACCCGCAGTCTTGGCGGAATTTGGGAGACAGCCAACATTGATCGGCGGGGAGAAGGAGAGAGGGCGGCTGAGATGAACAGATTGTAAGAAAGAACAAGCCCAGAACCCGCAGCCCCTCCATTCTAACAAGCAAGGCTCCCAGGTAAGTGAGGCTGTAGAGCCGACTCCCCCTTTTTATCCCCTGTTTAACCGGCAGTAAATGAATGGTCTCATTGGCCCACGGGCTCCCCATGTGAACCCGCATTCCCACGGGGCACACGGAGATATTGGGGCCTTGTTTAAACTTATTTTTTTCTTTTTTTGTGTTGAACATATTTATTTAAATATGGTAGTACTAATCTTTTATTTAAATCTGGTAATACTTATTACAATACATCAACTTCATAATAAATCCATTACATTCATTAACCACAATAAGGCTAGTTTTAACAAAAAATCAACTTTAAGATTAACAATACAAATAAAATAATACATTTTTTCAATATGGTAGTACTTGTCACAACTCATCAATTACAAAGTAAACCCATTACATTCATTAGCCGCAATAAAACAAAGCCTTAAAAACAGCTTTAGGACTAACAGTACAAATGCAGTGGTAAATTTTACAGACAAATCAACAATATTAACAGTACAGGTACCCATAGTGAAAAACAATTTTACGCCAGTCCTATTGGCAATGTAGTAACTCTTCGTTTTTGCTTGGTATTACCTGCTGTCCTTTTTTAAAATTTTAATATTCATGTACAACATTACTTATGCAACTCATCAGTTACATAGTAAATCCATTACATTCATTGACCACAATAAAAAGGATAAAGCCTCGAAAACATCTTAATGGTCAACAATATTGATACGCTTATCAATTACTCCATAAAAGACGATGAATCAGGAAGGTGATGAAAAGGCTTTTATTAACTAGAGAACAGAGCATGCCTCTCGTGGGTGGCTGGTTCCAAGAAGGAAGTGAGTCGGCGAAACCCCCACCTTTATAACTGGTCATGTGGGCGGAGTCAGCTGAGGCATGCCTTGGTACACAGTGCCACCCAGAGGTAACAATATACAATAACAGTGGTTTACCACAAATATAAATACAATAATACATTTTTACAGGTAAATCAATAATGTTTACAGTACAAACTGCCACTGTTTAATAAACCAAGAAAAGAAAGAACCTGTAGTCGCCAGTCCTACTGGCATCGCTGAATCATTCAGTCATTCATTTCTCTGTTCGTTCGCTCAAGTGTAAATTCCATCGTGAATGTCTGCGTGCGTGCGTGTCATTTGTCTCCCTGCGTGCATGCGTGCGTTCGTTCATCTGTCCAGACAGGCCTCACGCTCACCCAATAGGATGCCGACCTTCATCCTGGGGAGCGAATTTGAAGGGGCTGCTCCTCGATTATTGGCTGCACTTCAGTCCCACGCTCCTGATCTTCGGTCACCCGGTGCGGAAGGGAGCGGGCAGGTCGGCGGACCTCCTCGTGGGACTGCTCCTGGGCCTGGCCAAAGTGGCCATTAACTGGTCCAGGCAGCGGGCGGTCCAGGGGGTTGTTCGGCCCGACTACCTGCCTCTCTTCCGCGGCCACGTTCACCCCTGGCTGGCCCTGGAGATGGAGCACGCGGTGTCCGCCGGCACGCGCGAGGCCTTCCGAGACCGATGGGCATCACAGGACCTGGAGTGCTGCATCACCATAAGGAACAGTACTTTAATTTAATTTGTTCAATTTCCTTTTAACCTTTTTTAAAGTTACAGCACATGGTCATAGAACCATCGAATCATAGAATGGTTACAGCGGGGAAGGAGGCCACTCGGCCCATCGAGCCCGTGCCGGCTCTCTGCAAGAGCACTTCAGCCAGTCCCACTCCCCCGCCCTTTCCCCGTAGCCCTGCACATTTCTTCCCTTCAGATACTTATCCAACTCCCTTTTGAAAGCTGTGATTGCATCTGCCTCCACCGCCCTTTCAGGGAGAACATTCCAAATCCTAACCACTCGCTGCGTAAAAAAGTCTTTCTTACGTGACCTTTGGTTCTTTTGCCAATCACCTTAAATCTCTGTCCTCCGGTTCTCCACCCTTCTGCCAATGGGAACAGTTTCTCTCTATCTACTCTGTCCACACCCCTCATGGATTTGAACACCTCTATCAAATCTCCTCTCAATTCTCTCTGCTCCAAGGAGAACAACGCCAGCTTCTTCACTCTTTCAACGTAACTGTACTCCAGACTGGGGAATGAGGTTGGTCAGGTGGAGCAAGTTTCAATAGGTGAACATTTAGGGAACAGTGATCATAGTATCATAATGTTTTGGTTAGCTATGAAAAAGGACAGAGAGCAATCTAGAGTAAAAATGTTTAACAGGGGGAAATGCAATTTCAGTGGGATGAGAATGGATCTGGCCCGGCTAAACTGGAATCAAAGATTGGCAGGAAAAACTGTAATGAACAATAGGCTGCCTTTAAAGAGGAAATAGTTCAGGTGCAGTTGAGGTACTTTCCAACGAGGGGGGAAGGCAGGACAACTAAAGTCAGGGCTCGCTGGATGATGAAAGAGATAGAGAATATGATGAAGCAGAAAAAGAGCGAGTATGACAGATGTCAAGTTGCAAATGCATCTGAGAATCAGGCTATATATAGAAAGGTCAGAGGAGAAGTGAAAAATCAAATAAGACGGGAAAAGAGAGGGTATGAGAATAGAATGGCAGCCAACATAAAAGGTAATCCAAAAGTCTTCTATAGGCATATAAGTAGTAAAAGGGTAGTAAGAGGAGTGATGGGGCCGATTAGGGACCAAAAAGGAGAACTATTCATGGAGGCAGAAGGTATGGCTGAGGTACTAAATGAGTACTTTGCATCAGTCTTCACCAAGGAAGAGGATGCTGCCATAGGCATAGTAAAGGAGGAGGTAGTGGAGATAGTTGATAGGATAAAAATTAATAAAAAAGAGGTATTAGAAAGGCTGGCTGTATTTAAAGTAGATAAATCACCAGGAGTGGATGGGATGCATCCTTGGATGCTGCGGGAATTTAGGGAGGAAATCGTGGTGGTACTGGCCATAATCTTCCAATCCTCCTTAGATACGGGGGTGGTGCCATAGGACTGGAGAACTGCAAATTTTATTCCCTTGTTCAAAAAAGTGTGTAAAGATAAACCCAGCAACTACAGGCCATTCAGTTTGACCTCGGTAGTGGGGAAGCTTTTAGAAACGGTAATCAGGGACAAAATTAACAGTCACTTGGACAAGTGTGGTTTAATTAAGGAAAGCCAGCACGGATTTGTTAAAGGCAAATCGTGTTTAACTAACTTCACGAGTTCTTTGATGAGGCAACAGCGAGGATTGATGAGGGTAATACAGTTGACGTAGTGAACATGGATTTCAAAAAGGCGTTCGACAAAGTGCCACATAATAGGCTTGCCAGCAAAGTTGAAGCCCATGGTATAAAAGGGACAGTGGACATGGATACAGAATTGGCTGAGTGGCAGGAAACAGAGGGTAGTGGTGAACGGTTATTTTTTGGACTGGAGGAAGGTATACAGTGGTGATCCTAAGGGGTCGGTTCTAGGACCACTGCTTTTCTTGATACATATTAATGACTTGGACGTGGGTGTACAGAGCACAATTTCAAAATATGCAGATGAGACTAAACTTGGAAGTATAGTGAACAGTGAGGAGGAGAGTGATAGAAGTCAGGAAGACATAGACAGGCAGGTGAAATGGGCGGACACGTGGCAGATGAAATTTAACGCAGAAAAGTGTGAAGTGATACATTTTGTTAGAAAGAATGAGGAGAGGACATATAAACTAACTGGTACAATCCTGAAGGGGGTGCAGGAACAGAGAGACCTGGGGGTATGTGTGCACAAATCATTGAAGGTGGAAGGACAGGTTGAGAAAGCAGTTAAAAAGGCTTACGGGATTCTGGGCTTCATAAATAGAGGTATAGAGTACAAAAGTGTGGAAATTGTAGTTGACTTTAAATTGGCAATTGCCAGTAATAAGAAGAGTCAGCTCCACAAGTGTCCCTCTTAAGGAGGCAGCACCAATAGAATTTAGACACCAAGGCCTAGAAATTCAGTATAGCCATGTTTGGGGCGCTACGGCATGGCGTTCGCTAACTTTTGCGCCCGGCGCAACTTAGCACCACCTTCGCCGATATTCAGTTGCATCGCCCCAAGAGGTTGCTGCTGCACTAAAGCAGGCGATGCATGACTATCATTAGGCGCTAAGCCGGCGATCCAGGGCGCAAACACCGAGGGTGGGCACAGCGCAGGTGCGGCGAGTTGCTCATTGAGGGCAGACAGTCAGGCGCCGGTCAGCACTTAAAGGGGGAGGGTGGAATTGCTTGGCTGCCACGCCCTGCACACTGCAGCCCTAAGGCAAGGCCTGAACACTGCTTCTGGAACAGCTCCATGCCCAGGAGAATGCAGAAGGCCAGGGAGAGAGTGCAGCGCTTCGGCGAGGCTGACCTGAGGCTGCTGGTTGGTGCAGTGGACCGCAGGTGCCATATCCTCTTCCCTGAGGGTGGCAGGAGGCCGCTGCCCGCCGAATATCGGAAAGCTTGGAGGGATGTGGCAAACAAGGTCATGTCCAACAGCGTGGTTGGCAGGACACCAACCCAGTGCCGGAAAAAATTCAACGTCCTCACTCGGGTTGTCAGGGTGAGAACCCTTTCCAGTATCCTCCTCATCCCTGCATGTGCACCTCACTTTATGGCCAAACGAGTCTGAAAGCTCTAATGGCCAGCCCTCATCCAGCAGCTATGGGACTGTCATGAAAAGCACTTGCACATTCAGGACTTTAGACACTGTCAGGGCTATTCGACCATGGGAGGCAGTGCGGGCAATATCAGGGCTTGACACTGCACTTAGAGGCGGTCCTTTCTCTTGCAGTCCAAGCTGGCGCATAACAGAAGACAGCAGCGACAGACCGGGGGAGGCCGTCCTGACCTGAAACAGCTGAGCGACCTCGAGCAGAGAGTGGAGCAGATCATGGCAGGCCGGCTGAGTGGCCCCGTCGCCACTGGAGATGCTGACCCTGTTCTGGGCACCAATGGTAAGGTCATCACCTTTTTGACCTCTCCCTTTCCACTTGCGCCTCACACCAGCATCCTTTGCCACTATCGAACCAATGCAGTGCACAGCAGCTCTCATGCCTCCCTCGCTGCCGCCCTGTCCTCACTCTAAAGCAACTCTTGTGCCTCCCTGCTTTCAGATGGTGACTCGCCAGGTGAGCAGGCGGCCCCTCAAGCTGACACTGTGTCCGAGTCAGACATAGAGGAGGAGGAAGAGGTGATTGGGCAAAAGATCCATCTGTGTAGAGTTTGCACATTCTCCCCGTGTTTGCGTGGGTTTCCTCCGGGTGCTCCGGTTTCCTCCCACAGTCCAAAGATGTGCGGGTTAGGTTGATTGGCTATGATAAATTGACCCTTATTGTTAGGGGGATTAAATACGTGGGGTTACAAGGATAGGGTGGGATATGTGTTGGTGTAGGGGTTACGGGGATCGGGTGGGATATGTGTCGGTGTAGGGGTTACGGGGATCGGGTGGGATATGTGTCAGTGCAGGCTCGATGGGCCGAAATGGCCTCTATCTGCACTGTGGGGTTTCTGTGATTCTGTGATTCTGTGAAAAGCATGGCAGATGCAGTATAATGTGGATAAATGCGAGGTTATCCACTTTGGTGGCAAAAACAGGAAGGCAGATTATTATCTGAACGGCAATAGATTGGGAGAAGGGGAAGTGCAACGAGACCTGGGTGTCCCTGTGCACCAGTCGCTGAAGGTAAGCATGCAGGTGCAGCAGGCGGTTAAGAAGGCAAATGGTATGTTGGCCTTCATAGCGAGAGGGTTCGAGTACAGGAACAAGGATGTCTTGCTGCAGTTGTACAGGGCCTTGGTGAGACCACACCTTGAGTATTGTGTGCAGTTTTGGTCGCCTTATCTGAGGGAGGATGTTCTTGCCATGGAGGGAGTGCAGTGAATATTCACCAGACTGATACCTGGGATGGCAGGAATGACATATGAGGAGAGATTGGGTCGATTGGGCTTATACTCGCTGGAGTTTAGAAGAATGAGATGGGATCTCATTGAAACTTATAGAATTATGACAGGACTAGACAGACTAGATGCAGGAAGGATGTTCCCGATGGCCGGGGAGTCCAGAACCAGGGGTCTCAGTCTAAGGATAAGGGGTAAGCCATTTAGGACAGAGATGAGGAGGAATTTTGTCACCCAGAGAGTGGTGAACCTGTGGAATTCTCTACCAGAGAAGGCAGTGGAGGCCAATTCATTAAATATATTCAGGAAGGATTTAGATATATTTCTTAAGGCTAAAGGGATCAAGGGATATGGGGAGAAGGAAGGGACAGGGTACTGAATTTGGATGATTAGCCATGATCTCATTGAATGGCGGAGAAGGCTCGAGGGGCCGAATGGCCTACTCCTGCTCCTATCTTCTATGTTTCTATGACTGTCTGCGAGGGGCGCTGCTGTAGATGAGGCTGCAGTACCGGCGACTGTCGGCGAGGGGGCGCTGCTGAAGATCAGGCTGCAGTACCGGCGACTGTCTGCGAGGGGGGCGCTGCTGTAGATGAGGCTGCGGTACCGGCGACTATCTTTTTTTTTAATTCATTGATGGGATGTGGGCGTTGTTGTGTCGGTACCTTTCTACCTAGACACAATTTAGGACTCAGAGATTCAAACATGAAGTGCTTTATTGGAAGGAAAGGAAGTTCTGGAAAGTTCCGAACAAAGAGAGCTAAACTTAACAGAGAACACCCAACCATTTATCTCCTGTGACAGCGGCACCACAGGTGGGAGGAGAACACAAAATACATAACATTTCCTCCCCTCTTAAATGGAAGGTCCACATTATTCCTCAACAGGTAAGTTACTTTCATTGCACTCAACGAACCTAGGGTAGAGGTAGACTGCCTCAACCCCTGACTTTACCCTGGGGTTTATTCTGCCCCAGTCTTGTGGGTAAGTCACTAAGCCTACAGATCCAAGCGTCTTGGAGGCCGCCGCTCTCTGACAGGATACCGGCGGTCATCGCTGGCTTCCACAGCAGTAGGCATTGACACAGGCCTGGATGGAGAAGGTGCCTGTGTCAGTCGAAAGTCAGGAGTTTGCACAGGTGGAACAGTCTCTTTGACTTCCTGTGTTGGAGAAGAGCACTGTGGCAAAGGATGCTGGTTTGCGGTATCATCCGGAAACAGTTCAGGCCAAACAGCCGTTGGAGCCTCTGTGGCTGTCTCTGCTCCTACCAACAGTTGATCTGTGTGTCTTCTCCAGACGACGTCCTCAGCAGTCTCAACCGTGTAAGACACAGGGCCCGTCTGCACGATCACCGTAGCAGGAACCCATTTCGGTCCAGTGTTGTAGTTTCGAGCTAGGACGTGCTCTCCCGGATGAAACCGTCTCTCCTTGGCTCTTTTCTCTCTCTTTTCAACTTGAGCTTGTTGTTGACGATGGACAACCTGCTCTGCCCTTGGAGGTTTGAGTAAGTCAAAACTTGTCCGCAACTGCCTCTTCATCATGAGCGAAGCGGGGGAAGTTTTGGTTGTGGCATGCGGCTCGTTCCTGTAGGACAACAGGAAGCTGTTCAGACGTTGGTGGATTGTGTCCTGACCTTGCGATGCCTTCAAGGCGTGCTTCAAAGTTTGCATGAACCTTTCTGCCTGGCCGTTAGTAGAGGGATGATAGGGCGCAGACCTGATGTGTTGGACACCATTCACATGCAGGAAGGTTGCAAACTCCTGTGATACAAATTGTGGACCGTTGTCACTTACGAGTTGTTCCAGTGAGCCATAACGGCTGAACATCTCACCAAGTTTCTCAATTGTTTTCTCTGCCATGGTAGACCTCATTACAGCGACCTCCGGCCACTTGCTACGAGCATCTACAACCACCATAAACATCTTCTCTTCGAAAGGACCGGCGAAGTCCACATGTACTCGCTGCCACACTTCTGCAGGCCAATCCCAGGGGTGTAGGGTTGCCAGCTGTGGAACATTCTGGACCCTTTGACATGGGGAACATGTTTTGGCTTTCTCCTCAATATTCCCATTGAGACCTGGCCACCAGAAGTAGCTTCTTGCCATTTCCTTCATCCGAACCATCCCACTGTGGCCTGTATGAAGTTGTTGCAGTATAGATTCCCTCAGAGGTGGCGGAATGATGACACGGCGTCCCCAAAGAAGACAACCTGCCTGGATGGAGAGCTCATTTCTTTTTGAAACGTAAGGTTTCAAACTAGGAGAATCTCCTATAGCTCTCCCTCGAATGACATCGTCCATTACCTCAGACAGGACTGGATCGTTGCGGGTGTACCTTCGCACCTGAACTGCAGTGACAGGTGCTCCCTCCACTTGTCTAAAGTAGAAGATGTCTATCTGACGAGGCTCTGGGGGAGTAACAGGCAAGGGTAGCCTCGAGAGACCGCCTGCGTTGCCGTGCAAGTCTGATTTGCGATATTTGATGTCGTATGTGTGTCCTGACAACAGTAAAGCCCACCTTTGCATCCTGCTTGCAGCGAGAGACGGAATTCCGGTGTGGGGCCCGAAGATTGAAGTCAATGGACGGTGGTCTGTCAGGAGTGTGAACCTTCTCCCAAACAGGTACTGATGAAATTTTCGAATTCCAAAAACGATTCCCAAGGCCTCGCGCTCGATCTGCGCATAGTTACTCTCGGCCTTGTTCAAGGTGCGTGATGCAGAGGCGATAGATTTCTCTTCACCCAAAGGCATGATGTGGGATTTGACTGCTCCCACACCATCTGGTGATGCATCACATGCTAGCTGCACGGGTCGCTTTGGGTCGAAGTGTGTCAGGACCTCCGATTTCAGCAATGCTTTCTTTGCTTGGGCGAAAGCTTCGTTGCACAGTTCAGTCCATTTCCATGTTTTGCCTTGACATAGCAACTGATGTAACGGCTTCAGCAATGTTGCTAAGTCTGGAATAAACTTCCCATAGTAGTTAAGTAGCCCCAGAAATGAACGTAACTGGCTCGCATTCTGGGGTGCTGGGGCCTCCACGATCGCCTTGACCTTTGACGGCGCCTTATGCAGGCCAGTAGCGTCAATCACATGCCCCAGGTACTCAACTGAAGACTGAAAGAATTCACATTTGTCTTTACGAACTCTGAGTCCGTACTCTTTCAGTCGTTGTAGTGTCGCATCCAAGTTCAGAAGATGATCCTCCTCATTTGTCCCAGTGACAAGGATGTCGTCCAGGTAGCACTGGACTCCTGGCAGTCCACTCAAAATCTGATCCATTGCCCTTTGGAATAGAGCAGGGGCCGACGTAATTCCAAACGGAAGACGGCAGTACCTGTATAGCCCTTTGTGTGTCACAATTGTCAGCAGCTCCTATGATTTGTCATTGACATGCATTTGTAGATAAGCCTGGCATAAGTCTATTTTGCTGAACTTTGGCCCTCCGGCCAGGCCCGTAAAAAGATCATCAATGAGGGGAAGAGGGTACTGTTCCGCAAACAGCACCGGGTTAATAGTCACTTTAAAATCCCCGCAGATTCGAACAGATCCATCCTTTTTCAGGACAGGAACAATGGGTGTGGCCCATTTGCTCACGCTCACAGGCTCCAGGTCTCCATTCTCGACTGAGGCCTCCAAGTTAGCCTCAACTTTTGGCCTAATTGCATAGGGTACAGGTCGGGCTTTGTGAAACTTCGGCTTGCTGTCAGGTTTAATGTCCAGTCTCACGCTGATCTTTTTCATGCTCCCAAGTTCCCCATTGAAGAGTTCTGCATGTTTGTTTAACACTGCAGTCAGACCTGACTCCCCTTTTGACATCATGCGGACTGCAGGCCAGTCCAGCGTGATTTTCTCTAGCCACGCACATCCCAGTAGCGATGGGTAATTTCCCTTTACCACATATAGTGGCAGTTTTGCAGTCTGTCCGTTCAATTTAACTGTCACCTCAATGACGCCTCTCATGGCCACAGGTTCGCCGGTATACGTCTTTAGCACAATGTTTGTCGGCTGAAGGGTAAGATGCTTTAGCATTTTGTTGTAGACAGTTTCTGAAACAAGGGACACAGCCGCGCCTGTGTCCACCTCCATCCGCACTGATTGTCCCTCCACCAGTGGTGACACCCAGTAGCCATTTGAATCACCTGCAACCGTCAGTATGTGCACCTCTTCCTCCTCAGAGGTGTCGCTCCCCTCTGTTTTGCTTGTTCCATCATACTGCACTGAATGAACACTCTTTTTCCTCTCTTGTACAAATACAGACATTTTGCTTCCATGCTTCCCAGCTCTGTCTGTTCTTTTTTTTACCTCTACAGGCGCGTTCAATGTGACCCTTTTTGCCACAATTTTGGCATTCCAGGTCCGTACACCAGCAGCCATTAGCGTGATGGCCCATTTTCCCACAACGGCAACATGTGCCGTTCCGCGCACCTTTAGGCTCAGACGACACCTTGTGAACTCTCCCTGTTGAACTCGACTGGTGAGCCTCCTTTTCTGCCATCTCCATGGAGACACTAACTTCAATGGCCTTTTCAAGAGTAAGGTTGTCCTCAGTAAGAAGGCGCTTCTGTGTGGCTGCATTTTGCAGACCACACACGAGTCTGTCTCTAATGGTGTCCTTCAGCACCTCCTTGAACTCGCAGTGTTCTGATAACCTTTTTAAAGCAGCAATAAACATCGTCACTGATTCCCCCTCCTCTTGATTCCGTTTGTGAAATCTAAATCTCTCAGCAATAACCAGAGGTTTTGGTGAAAAATGTGCTCCAAGAATTTCCACTAGTTGCTTATATGTTTTAGTTCCTGGCTTATCTGGCTGCACGAGGCTGCGAAGTAAATTGAATGTCTTCGGCCCGATTACACTCAAAAAGGTAGGCACGACCTTTTCATTTGCCACCGCATTCGCCAATACAAAATAGTCAAAACGTTCCGTATATGCGCTCCATTGCTCCACATTTTCATCAAAATCACCGATGTTTCCTAATATAGTAGCCATCTCACGTTTCAAATTAAAATTTCTGTTTACTCGCTGCACCCGTAACGTACACAGATTCATCCGCTCCTCGTTGCCACTTGTTGTGTCGGTACCTTTCTACCTAGACACAATTTAGGACTCAGAGCTCAGAGATTCAAACATGAAGTGCTTTATTGGAAGGAAAGGAAGTTCTGGAAAGTTCCGAACAAAGAGAGCTAAACTTAACAGAGAACACCCAACCATTTATCTCCTGTGACAGCGCCACCACAGGTGGGAGGAGAACACAAAACACATAACAGGCGTCGCTGGCTGGCTTGGCCTGCATTTAGTGCCCATCCCTAATTGCCCTTAAGAAGATGGTGGTGAGCCACCTTCTTGAACCGCTGCAGTCCATATGGTGTAGGTACACCCACAATGTTGTTAGGAAGGGAGTTCCAGGATTTTGGCCCAGTGACAGTGAAGGAACGGCGATACAGGTCCAAGTCAGGATGGTGTGTGGCTTGGAGGGGAACTTGTAGGTGGTGATGTTCCCATGCGTCTGCTGCCCTTGTCCTTCTAAGTGGTAGAGGTCGCGGGTTTGGAAGGTGCTGTTGAAGGAGCTTTGGCGAGTTGCTGCAGTGCATCTTATAGATGGTACACACTGCAGCCACAGTGCGCCGGTGGTGGAGGGAGTGAATGTTGAAGGTGGATGGAGTGCCAATCAAGCAGGCTGCTTTATGCTGAATGGTGTCGAGCTTCTTGAGTGTTGTTGGAGCTGCACTCATCCAGGCAAGTGGAGAGTATTCCATCACACTCCTGACTTGTGCCTTGTAGATGGTGGAAAGGCTTTGGGGAGTCAGGAGGTGAGACATTCGCCGCAGATTTCCCAGCCTCTGGCCTGCTCTTGTAGCCACAGTATTTATATGGCTGGTCCAGTTCAGTTTCTGATCAATGGTAACCCCCAGGATGTTGATAGTGGGGGATTCAGCGATGGTAATGCCATTGAATGTCAAGGGGAGATGGTTAAAGTCTCGCTTGTTGGAGATGGTCATTGCCTGGCACTTGTGTGATGCGAATGTTACTTGCCACTTGTCAGCCCAAGTCTGAATGTTGTTCAGGTCTTGCTGCATATGGACACGGACTGCGTCAGTATCTGACGAGTCTCGAATGGTGCTGCACAGTGTGCAATCATCAGCGAACATCCCCACTTCTGACCTTATGATGGTGTCGAAGTCTCGACTCCCGAGTAAGACTCTTAAACACAAAGTATCATTAAAGACAGGCTTTATTTGCTTGCAAGGGAAGAGTTGTGTAGACAAGGGCTACATCAGACCTCTTCAAAGTAATACAGGAGTTGTAGTATATTTATACAGTACAGAAGCAAAACAGGCTTTCTATGCCACATGACATAGTATTGAATCATAACTGATTACAAAGGCACAGACCTTGCGAATTATTGAAACAACGTATTCCGGGCTGCGTTAGAATAACGAACGGAAATACCTTGGGATAAGATTAACTAATCCTTTATTATGGGATCTCTCTGTTCCCTCTGTTCTCTCACTGTACCAACTGGGCCTGTGGGCCGATGTTTACCTTATCATGTCCTTGGCTGTTTGTTTGGTAAATGAGGCTCCTTGTTAAGCTTATCACAAACAAGGAGTACGTATATAGCATTCCTAAATTATCTCGTTCCCTTGAAACATGATTAGTGAATCATGCTGTTGGCCATTTTAAAGTTTAAATGGATTTCATTCTATGCCCAGGAAGCCATTTTATGTCTAAATGAGAAACTGTACTTCCACATTGGAGGGAAGGTCATTGATGAAACAGCTGAAGATGGTTGGGCCTAGGACACTGCCCTGAGCAACTCCTGCAGTGATGTCATGTGATTGGGATGAATGACCTCCAACAACCACAGCCTACTTCCTTTGTGTTAGGTATGATTCCAACCAATGGAGAGTTTTCCCCTTGATTCCCATTGACTTCAGTTTTGCTAGAGCTCCTTGATGCCACACTCGATCAAATGCTGCCTTGATGTCAAGGGCAGTCACTGTCACCTCACCTCTTGAGTTCAGCTCTTTTGTCCATGTTTGGACCAAGGCTGTAATGAGGTCAGGAGCTGAGTGGCCCTGGCGGAACCCAAACTGGGCGTCAGTTAGCAGGTTATTGCTGAGTATGTGCCGCTTGATAGCACTGTCGACGACACCTTCCATCACTTTGCTGATGATTGAGAGTAGACTGATGGGACGGTAATTGGCCAGGTTGGATTTGTCCTGCTTTTTGTAAACAGGACATACTTGGGCAATTTTCCACATTGCCGGGTAGCTGCCAGTGTTGTAGCTGTACTGGAACAGCTTGGCTAGGGGCGCAGCTAGTTCTGAAGCACAAGTCTTCAGTACTATTGCCGGAATGTTGTCAGGGCCCATAGCCTTTGCAGTATCCAGTGTCTTCAGCCGTTTCTTGACATCACGTGGAGTGAATTGAATGGGCTGAAGACCGCCATCTGTGATGCTGGGGACCTCAGGAGGAGGCCGAGATGGATCATCCACTCGGCAATTCTGGCTGAAGATAGTTGCAAATGCTTCAGCCTTGTCTTTTGCACTCACATGCTGGGCTCCACCATCAATGAGGATGGGGATATTTTTGGAGCCGCCTCCTCCTGTTAACTGCGAGGGGCGCTACTGTAGATGAAGCTGCAGTACCGACGACTATCTGCGAGGGGCGCTGCTGTAGATGAGGCTGCGGTACCGGTGACTGTCTGCGAGGGGCGCTGCTGTAGATGAGGTTGCGGTACCGGCGACTGTCTGCGAGGGGCGCTGCTGTAGATGAGGCTGCAGTACCAGTGACTGTCTGCGAGGGGCGCTGCTGTAGATGAGGCTGCGGTACCGGCGACTGTCTGCGAGGGGCGCTGCTGTAGATGAGGCTGCGGTACCGGTGACTGTCTGCGAGGGGCGCTGCTGTAGATGAGGCTGCGGTACCGGCGACTGTCTGCGAGGGGCGCTGCTGTAGATGAGGCTGCGGTACCGGCGACTGTCTGCGAGGGGCGCTGCTGTAGATGAGGCTGCGGTACCGGCGACTGTCTGCGAGGGGCGCTGCTGTAGATGAGGCTGCGGTACCGGCGACTGTCTGCGAGGGGCGCTGCTGTAGATGAGGCTGCGGTACCGGCGACTGTCTGCGAGGGGCGCTGCTGTAGATGAGGCTGCAGTACCGGTGACTGTCTGCGAGGGGCGCTGCTGTAGAAGAGGCTGCGGTACTGGTTTATTTCTGATAGCAAAATACTGCGGATGCTGGAAATCCGAAATAACAACAGAAACTGGTGGAAAAACTCAGCAGGCCAGGCATCATCTATAGAGAGAGAAACAGAGTCAACGTTTCAGATCAAAACCCTTCGACAGGACTCAGAAAAAACACAGGAAATGAAACAGATTAAAAGGCCAGTTTGGAGGCTGGGAAATGGGGATAAAGAACAAAAGAGAAGTGAAGAGACATTAAGAGATATTCAAAACCAGACGAGATGGTGATGGGACCAGTAAAGAGACAAAAGACGGCTCTAGATTAAGACATGTCGGAAGCACTGGTGTGGAAGGTGGCATCGTCGGAGCAGATGCGGCAGAGACGGAGAAACTGGGAGAATGGAATAGAGTCCTTACAGGAGGCGGGGTGGGTGGAAGTGTAGTCCAGGTAGCTGTGGGAGTCAATGGGCTTATAGTGAATGTTGGTCAGTAACCTATCCCCAGAGATGGAGACGGAGAAGTCGAGGAAGGGAAGGGAAGAGTCAGAGATGGACCATGTGAAGGTGAGGGAAGGGTGGAAATTGGGGACAAAGTGAATGAAATTGTCTAGTTCAGGGCGAGAGCAGGAAACGGCACCAATACAGTCATCAATGTACCGGAAAAAGAGGTGAGGGAGGGGACCCGAGTAGGACTGGAACAAAGAGTGTTCCACATATCCCAGGAAAAGGCAGGCATAGCTAGGACCCATGCTGGTACCCATGGCAACACCTTTGATTTGGAGGAAATGAGTGGAGTCAAAGGAGAAGTTGTTCAATGTGAGAACAATTTCAGCCAGGCAGAGGAAGGTGGTGGTGGATGGGGACTGGTTGGGCCTCTGTTCAAGGAAGAAGCGGAGCGCCGTCAGGCCATCCTGGTGGGGGATGGAGGTGTAGAGGGATTGTACGTCCATGGTGAAAAGGAAGCGGTTGGGGCCAGGAAAGTGGAAACTGTTAAAGTGGCGGAGGGTGTCAGAAGAGTCGCGGATGTAGGTGGGAAGAGACTGGACAAGGGGAGAAAAGATAGAGTCGAGATAGGAAGAGATAAGTTCCGTGGGGCAAAAACAGGCTGAAACGATGGGTCTACCGGGGCAGTCCTGTTTGTGGATCTTGGGAAGGAGGTAGAAGCGGGTTGTGTGGGGTTGGGGAACTATGAGGTTGGTGGCCACGGGGGGGAAGATCTGAGGGAGTGCTGCACTGTCGGAGGATCTGTACTGAGGGAGTGCTGCACTGTCGGCAGGTCAGTACTGAGGGAGCGCTGCACTGTCGACGGGTCAGTACTGAGGGAGCGCTGCACTGTCGGAGGGGCAGTACTGAGGGAGCGCCACACTGTCGGCGGGTCAGTACTGAGGGAGCACTGCACTGTCGGCGGGGCAGTACTGAGGGAGCGCCGCACTGTCGGAGGGACAGTACTGAGGGAGCGCCACACTGTCGGCGGGTCAGTACTGAGGGAGCACTGCACTGTCGGAGGGGCAGTACTGAGGGAGCACTGCACTGTCAGAGGGGCAGTACTGAGGGAGCGCCGCACTGTCGGAGGGACAGTACTGAGGGAGCGCTGCATTGTCGGAGGGTCATTACTGAGGGAGCGCTGCACTGTTGACGGGTCATTACTGAGGGAGCGCTGCACTGTCGACGGGTCAGTACTGAGGGAGTGCTGCATTGTCAGAGCTGCTATCTCTTTGATGAGACCGTAGCCGAAGTCTAAAAATAGCGGGCAAATCATTTAAAACAGAGATGAGGAAGAATTTCTTCACTCAAAGAGTGGTGAGCCTGTGGAATTCCCTGCCACAGAGGGCTGTGAAGGCTAATTCAATAAATATTTTCAAGAGAGAATTGGATATATTTCTGAAGGCTAAGGGGATTAAGGGTTACGGAGAAAAGGCGGGGACGGGGTACTGAACTGGTAAGATCAGCTATGATCTCAGACGAAGATCAGCCATGATCTCATTGAATGGCGGAGCAGGCTCGAAGGGCCGAATGGCCTACTCCTGTTCCTATCTCTATGTTTCTATGTTCCATTTATGGGTCAGGTAAAGGACACTATTGGAAGGATAGGGAACATTCTGCTCTCCACTACCACCAAACAAATACAGACCAACTGGTTTTACATCCCATTGTTGTCTGTGGGATCTTGCTGTACACCAATGACTGCCATGTTTAACTGCACCAGTGTCAATACTTCAAAAGTGAGCCAGTGGTTGCGATGTTGGGCTATGCTGGTGAAATCCTGGATCACTGCACATCTGTTCTTTCTTCTGGAATTGAGGAAGCCAATTCTAACGCTCTTTATTTGTTCATTTCAGATCTCGGGGTGCGATTTCTCAAAGGCAGCTGATTGGCTTGTGTTGGAAAGACCATTAACAGCAGCTGCATTTACTGATGCATCGCAATGATTTAGTGTAACACTGACTAACTCTAAACTAATCCAAAATAAACTTCTTGAATGTGCTGTACGCAGACCAATCGTGTCCTAATAGTTTTATCATTAAGTCTATAATGGTTCAAAACCGCAAACAAAGGAACACTTTTCCCTGGTATAATCCCATGGAGTCCCAAGTACCCCTATTGTCAGCCTTGGTTCAGTGAGTAGCTCTCTCACCCCTGAGTCAGAGTGTTGTGGGTTCAAGCCCCGCTCCAGAGACTGAAGCCTATAATCCAGACTAACACTTCAGGGCAGTACTGAGGGGGTGCTGCACTGTGGGAGGGGCCATCTCTCAAATGGTGCCCTCTCAGGTGGGCATACAAGATCCCAGGGCACTGTCAACCAAAAGCAGGGGAGTTCACCCAGGTGTGCTGGCCACACATTTACCCCCTCGACCTACATTGTGAAAGCAGATTCTCTCATTGCTGTGTGTGGCAGCTTGCTGTGCACAAATTGGCAGCTGTGTTACCTACACTTCAACAGTGACAACACTTGAAAAATAAAAGTACTTCTCTTGGCTGTAAAAACCCGGCGACCAGTGAGGCCCGAGACCAGTCGGGAGCAGTGAGTCGGAGCCCGGTATAAAAACCGGAGAGAGGCGAGGCCCGAGACCAGTCGGGACCAGCGGGAGCAGCGAGGAGGAGCTCGGGAGAAAACCCGGCGACCAGCGAGGCCCGAGACCAGTCGGGAGCAGTGTGGTGAGACCGGTATAAAAACCGGAGAGAGGCGAGGCCCGAGACCAGTCGGGACCAGCGGGAGCAGCGAGGAGGAGCTCGGGAGAAAACCCGGCGACCAGCGAGGCCCGAGACCAGTCGGGAGCAGTGAGTCGGAGCCCGGTATAAAAGCAGGAGAGAGGCGAGGCCTACCAACTCAGCAGCGGGGAGAGAGGTAAAAAGTAATCAGTGTGTGACGTCACCAGGGAGCAGGTAGGTGATTGGTTGGTGAGTATTTCTCTTTTTTCAATACAAGCTTGAATTCTGTGGTGTTAAATTTCTGTGGTGTAGTGGGGATAGTTGGTAAATAAAGCGCCCTAGAGCATACCTGTAACTGGGGTATTGAATACATTTTAAAAGAAATTAAAGGGGTAAGTCATGGCAGGAGAGTTCAGACCCGTGCTCTGCTCCTCCTGCTCTATGTGGGAAGTCAGGGATGCTGCCAGTGTCCCTGATGACCATGTGTGCGGGAAATGCATCCAGCTGCAGCTACTTGTAGACCGCATTGCGGCGCTCGAGCTGCGGGTGGATGAATTTTGGAGCATGCGCGATGCTGAAAGGCTCGTGGATAACACGTTTAGCGAGTTGTGCACGCCTCAGGGTAGGGCAGCACGGGGGTGACCATCAGGCGGAGCAACAAAGGCAGGCAGGTAGTGCAGGGAACCCCTGCGGACATCCCCCTTTCAAACAAGTATACCGCTTTGGATACTGTTGAGGGGGATGACTCACCAGGGGAAGGCAGCAGCGGCCAACTTCCTGGCACTGGGGGTGCTCCTGCTGCCCAGGAAGGGGGGAAAAAGAGTGGGAGAGCAATAGTGGTAGGGGATTCTATAGTAAGGGGAACAGATAGGCGTTTCTGTGGCCGTAGACGTGAATCCAGGATGGTTTGTTGCCTCCCTGGTGCCAGGGTCAAGGATGTCACTGAGCGGCTGCAGGGCATTCTGGAGGGGGAGGGAGAACAGCCAGTGGTCGTGGTCCACATTGGTACCAACGACATAGGTAAAAAGAGGGATGAGGTCCTGCAGCAAGAATTTAGGGAGCTAGGTGAAGGATTAAGGAGCAGGACCTCAAAGGTTGTAATCTCTGGATTACTCCCGGTGCCACGTGCTAGTAAGTATAGGAATAGGAAGATAGAACAGATGAATGCGTGGCTAAAGGGATGGTGCAAGGGGGAGGGCTTTAGTTTCCTGGATCACTGGGTCTGCTTCTGGGAAAGGTGGGACTTGTACAAGTCGGACGGTTTACACCTGAACCAGGGGGGAACCAATATCCTTGCGGGGAGGTTTGCTAGCACTGCTGGGGAGGGTTTAAACTAACTTGGCAGGGGGTTGGGGTACAGAGTGGAGCTATAGTAGGGGGTGATTTACGGCCAAATACAGAGGGAAAAACAAGTCAGCTGGGAAGGCAGAGCAAATATGTGAAGGCAAAAGAGAATATGGCAGGGCTGGAAGGCATTTATTTTAATGCAAGGAGTCTTGCAAATAAGGTGGATGAACTGAAGTTGTTGTTGAACACATGGGAGTACGATATTGTTGCTATCACGGAGACATGGTTGAGGGAGGGTCAGGACTGGCAGCTCAATATTCCGGGGTATAGAATCTTCAGGCGAGACAGAGGGGGGTGTAAAAGGGGAGGGGGTGTTGCAATATTAATTAAGGAGTCAATTACTGCTGTAAGGAGGGATGATATATTAGCGGGTTCCTCTAATGAGGCCATATGGGTAGAACTTAAAAACAAAAAGGGGGCAAGCACTTTGCTGGGAGTGTACTATAGGCCCCCAAACAGTCAGGGGGAGATAAAGGAACAGATATGTAGGCAAATCTCCGAGAAGTGCGAAAATAATAGGGTAATAATAGTGGGGGATTTCAACTTCCCCAATATAAATTGGGACAGTCAGAGTGTGAAAGGCTTAGAGGGTGCAGAATTCTTAAAGTGCATCCAGGAGAGCTTTTTGAGCCAACATGTAGAAAGTCCTACAAGAGAGGGGGCGGTACTGGACCTAATTCTGGGGAATGTAGCCGGGCAAGTGGTGGAAGTGTCAGTAGGAGAGCATTTTGGCGACAGTGACCATAATTCGGTGAGATTTAAGGTGGTCATGGAAAAAGACAAAGACGGCCCGGAAATAAGGGTTCTAAATTGGGGGAAGGCCGATTTTAATATGATAAGGCAGGATCTGGCCAAAGTGGACTGGGAGCAGCTGCTGATAGGAAAATCCACATCAAAACAGTGGGAGACTTTCAGAAGGGAAATAGAGAGAGTACAACGCCAACATGTTCCTGTAAAGGTCAAGGGTGGGACCAACAAGCAAAGGGAACCTTGGATGACAAGGGATATACAAAAATGCATTAGAAATAAGAGGGGGGCTTTTGGCAGTTACAAAAGACTAAAGACAGAAGAAGCCCTAGAGGAGTATAAAAAGTGCAGGGGCATACTTAAAAAAGAAATTAGGAGGGCGAGGAGGGGCCATGAAATAACACTGGCGAGCAAAATAAAGGAAAATCCTAAGATGTTTTATAAGTATATTAAGGGCAAGAGGATAACCAGGGAAAGGGTAGGGCCCATTAGGGACCAAAGTGGCAATCTGTGTGTAGAGCCAGAGGATGTAGGCGGGGTTTTAAATGAATTTTTTGCATCTGTGTTCACTATGGAGAAAGACAATGCAGACATAGAAATCGGGCAAGGGGACTGTGACATACTTGAACATATTAGCATCGAGAGGGAGGAGGTGCTAGCGGTTTTAGCGGGCCAAAAAGTGGATAAATCCCCAGGCCCGGACGAGATGTATCCCAGGCTGCTGTGGGAGGCAAGGGAGGAGATTGCAGGGGCTCTGACACTAATTTTCAGAACCTCTCTGGCCACAGGGGATGTACCAGAGGACTGGAGAACAGCTAACGTAGTACCATTATTCAAGAAGGGTAGCAGGGATAAACCAGGGAATTACAGGCCAGTGAGTCTAACATCTGTGGTGGGGAAATTATTGGAAAAAATTCTGAGGGACAAAATTAATCTCCACTTGGAGAGGCAAGGATTAATCGGGGATAGTCAGCATGGCTTTGTCAAGGGTAAATCATGTCTAACAAATCTGATCGAATTTTTCGAGGGGGTGACTAGTGGGGTGGATGAGGGAAATGCTGTGGATGTGGTGTACATGGACTTCAGTAAAGCTTTTGACAAAGTCCCGCATAGGAGACTGGTCAAGAAGGTAAGAGCCCATGGGATCCAGGGTGCCTTGGCGCGTTGGATCCTAAACTGGCTGAGTGGCAGGAGGCAGAGGGTGATGGTCGAAGGTTGCTTTTGTGACTGGAAGCCTGTGTCCAGTGGGGTACCTCAGGGATCGGTGCTGGGTCCCTTATTGTTTGTGATCTACATAAATGATTTGGATGAAAATGTAAAAGGTATGATCAGTAAGTTCGCAGATGACACGAAAATTGGTGGGGTGGTAAATTGCGAGGAGGAAAGCCTCCGGCTACAGGACGATATAAACGGGTTGGTCAGATGGGCGGAAAAGTGGCAAATGGAATTTAACCCTGAAAAGTGCGAGGTGATGCATTTTGGACGGACAAATAAGGCAAGGGAATACACAATGAGTGGTAGGACCCTAGGAAGTACAGAGGGTCAGAGGGACCTTGGTGTACATGTACATAGATCCCTGAAGGCAGCGGAGCAGGTAGATAAGGTGGTTAAAAAGGCATATGGGATACTTGCCTTCATTAGCCGAGGCATAGAATATAAGAGCAGGGAGGTTATGATGGAGCTGTACAAAACGCTGGTGAGGCCACAGCTGGAGTACTGTGTGCAGTTCTGGTCGCCTCACTATAGGAAGGATGTGATTGCTTTGGAGAGGGTGCAGAGAAGATTCACCAGGATGTTACCTGGGATGGAGCGCCTCAGCTATGAAGAGAGGCTGGACAGGCTGGAGTTGTTTTCCTTGGAGCAGAGAAGGCTGAGGGGGGACCTGATTGAGGTGTACAAAATAATGAGGGGCATAGATAGGGTAGATAAAGAGGAACTTTTCCCCTTAGTGGGGGGGTCAATAACAAGGGGGCATAGATTCAGGGTAAGGGGCAGGAGATTTAGAGGGGATTTGAGGAGGAACTTTTTCACCCAGAGGGTGGTTGGAATGTGGAACTCAATGCCTGAAAGGGTGGTGGAGGCAGGAACCCTCACAACATTCAAGAAGCATTTGGATGAGCACTTGAAATGCCATTGCATACAAGGCTATGGACCAAATGCTGGAAAATGGGATTAGACTGGACAGGGATGGATGGGCGGCGCAGACACGATGGACCGAAGGGCCTCTTTCTGTGCTGTAAAACTCTATGACTCTATGACATTGTGAAAGGTGCTACAGAAATGCAAGTCTGCCCCTTTCCTGCAAGGACCCTTATTGTTTGCCAGTCAGTGAGACCAGCATCAGTCCTTCACCCTGCAGCCACAGGTAGCCCCAGTCTGGGGGTTCCAGCAGTAACTTGGATGGTCAGCAGACTTTGTGGGGGGGGTGGTTAGGGAGCAGCGGGCAGGGCGGGGGTCAATGAGTTTGCGCACCTAGCTTTCTCTTGGGGGCCCAGGACACTCAGCACCAGAGCTCTGAGGGAATTGGTTCCAGAATTATACAGCAGTGAGGCTGAAGCCCCTTCACATGGGCAAACACTGAAGGTCAAATTCTCAGCTTGAACTTTTAAATTTCATACAGACATTCTGTGCATTAACAGCATTCTCTCTGCGCTTCTCACAAGAGCTCCCCCTTGCCCACGTGTAGGGGCGTGTAGCTTCTCTCCACTACTTACACAGGTCCCATGAGAAAGATCAGGGATTTTGAGCCTGTCCCAATGGGTGCAGCAAAAACCTGGTGGCACTACAATCCTCCCTTAGGGAGACCACTAGGAACGCTGGTGTGGGAAATGGAAAGGAGGGTAGATGATGCTGAAGAGGGAGCATTAAATCAGATTTCCCATCCACTGGACATGAAATGGACAGCAAGTCCAAGTTACAAAGCCCTGTGCCATACTTGACCTGGAAGAGACTGATGGGACAGTGTAGAGAGGTTATTGGGCTGAAAGTGGCGTACTGTGGCTGCAGTGTGTACCATCTACAAGATGCACTGCAGCAACTCGCCAAGGCTTCTTTGACAGCACCTCCCAAACCCACGACCTCTTCCACCTAGAAGGACAAGGGCAGCAGGCGCATGGGAACACCACCACCTCCAAATTCCCCTCCAAGTTACACTATCCTGACTTGGAAATATATTGTCGATCCTTCATCGTCACTGGATCAAAGTCCTGGAACTCCCTAATAGCACTGTGGGAGCACTTTCACCACACGGACTGCAGTGGTTCAAGACGGCAGCTCACCACCTCCTCAAGGGCAATTAGGGATGGGCAATAAATGCCAGCCTTGCCAGTGACACCCACATCTCAAACACATTTTTAAAAACTGACCCGAGAATGCTGGCCATCAGTGTCATTTGCCATCGTCTCTCCGGCCCGTGTTCCAGTGCACCATCAGGAACCAATTAGAAATTAGTTTGCATTCCCTTCCTGGGTCCCTCTCAAGTTAGATATTTCATCAGTTTTGCACCAAAAGAGCAAATTGTATCAGTGAGTGAACACTGAACCGAGCCCATTCGATTTATATCCCTCGTTACCAGAGTTAAACCTGAAGCTCAACCTTGGCCATTCCAATTGTCCTAACATTCGCAGCCCTGGGGGCATTGGAGGAAAGAAAGTTCAATGGCCTAGAAATTCAGTATCGCCACGTTTGGGGCGCTACAGCCGGGCGTTCGCTAAATTTAGCGTCCGGCGCAACTTAGCGCCACCTTCGCCGAAATTGAGTTGCATCGCCCCAAGAGGTTGCTGCTGCGCTAAAGCAGGCGATGCACGCCTATCATAAGGTGCTAAGCCGGCGAGCCGAGGTGCTAACACCGAGGGCGGGCGCAGCACAGGTGCGGCAAGTTGCTGATTGAAGGCAGACACGCTGGCGCCGGTCAGCTCTTAAAGGGGGAGGGTCGATTTGTTTGGCTGCCACGCCCTGCACACTGCAGCCCTGAAGCAAGGCCTGACCATTGCTGGTTCAACAGTTCAATGCCCAGGACAATGGAGATGGCTAGGAAGCGAGCGGAGCGCTTCAGCGAGGGTGCCGAGGCTACCGGTTGGCGCAGTGGAGCGCAGGCGACCTGTCCTCTTCCCTGACAGTGGGAGGAGGCTGCTTCCCAGCAAGTACCGAAAAGCCTGGAGGAAGGTGGCAAACAGGGTGACCACCAACAGCATGGTTGCCAGGACTCCAGTTCAATGCAGAAAAAATTTCAACGACCTCACTCGGGTTATCAGGGTGAGTACCCTTTCCACTATCCTCTTCATCCCGGCATGTGCACCTAAGTTTCTGGCCAAAGGGACCTGAAAACCCCAATGCCCAGCCCTCATCCAAGAGCTATGGGACTCTCATGAAAACCACTTGCACATTCAGCACTTTACACACTGTCAGGGCTATTCCACCATGGGAGGCAGTGCAGGCAAGATGAGGGCTTGACACTGTCAGGGCTATTCCACCATGGGAGGCAGTGCAGGCAAGATCAGGGCTTGACACTGTCAGGGCTATTCCACCATGGGAGGCAGTGCAGGCAAGATGAGGGCTTGACACTGTCAGGGCTATTCCACCATGGGAAGCAGTGCAGGCAAGATCAGGGCTTGACATTGTACTCAGAGGCCGTCCTTTCTCTTGCAGGGCAAGCTGGCCCACAATCCCAGGCAGCAGCTACGGACTGGGGGAGGCCATCCTGACCTCAAACAACTCAGCGACCTGGAGCAGCGTGTGGAGCGCATTATGGCAGGCCGGCTGATTGGCCCCGTCGCCAGTGGAGATGCTGACCCTGTTCTGGACAGAAATGGTAAGGTCATCACCTTTTTGACCTCTCTCTTTCCACTTGTGCCTCACACCAGCATGCTTTGCCACTATCGAACCAATGCAGTGCATAGCAGCACTCATGCCTCCCTCGCTGCCGCCCTGTCCTCACTCTAAAGCAACTCTTGTGCCTCCCTGCTTTCAGATGTTGATTCGCCAGGTGAGGAGGCGGCCCCTCAAGCTGCCACTGTCAGTGATTCTGAATTCAAGGAGGAGGAAGAGGAAGCTGGCCCATCAGTGACACCCTCAGCCGAGGCAGCCCATGGCCATGATGGGGACACGTCTTCCCTGGAGGGGAGCAGGGGGGAAGGGTCTGAGGAGAGTGAAGCTCCGGGGCCCAGCGGGCAGCAGCAACGCGGGAGCGGTGGGGAAGCTCGGCGGCCTTCTCCCCGGAGGGTGAGTGCGGCCTCCAGTCCTGCTACGGTGAGCGCAGAGGAGTTGCGGCTCCTTGGTGAAATGGGCATCCAGGCTGAGCGCAGGCACACTGAGCTCATGGCTGCAGTGGCAAGGATGCCTGACTCCATAGAGTCACTGGCAAGGAGTGTTCAGGAATTCGGGGCAGCACAGGCCAGGAGTCTGCAGGAATTCAGGGCAGCACAGGCCAGGGGTCTGCAGAAATTCAGTGCAGCACAGGCAAGGAGTCTGCAGGACTTCGCGGCAGCACAGGCTAGGAGTCAGCAGGACTTCGCTGCATCACAGGCGGCTTCCAGCCAAGTGCTCAGTCGTGCCGTGCATTCACTGGCTGGCCTGATGCAGACACAGATCAGGGCCACACGGGAACTAACTGCTGACACCCTCGCTGGATCGGCGAGGCATCGCCGGGGTCTCGCCGTGCCGCAGAAGCCCAGCAGTCTGTGCTTCAGCAGATTGCTGCGCATGCTGCAGTGCTGGCCCGTGCGAATGCCAGTGTATCAGCCGACCAGGGAGTGCCTGTGCTCTGTCAGGTTGGCAGCATTCCTCCTCCACTGCAGCTGCCATCACCCATAGGACAGACTGCTGCCGCCCAAGCAGAGTTGGAGCAGACAGCAGCCAGGCCCTCCAAGCCCAGAGCTGGTCCAGGCCGTCCCCCAAGGGCATCTGCCGTCTCACCATGTGACCCTCAGCAGCCTTCCCCCAGCCTTGCTGCAGCCACTGGGGTCCCATTGAGGAGCTGCTGCAGGGCGGGAAGGGGCCACTCGCAGAAGTGAGGCAGATCACCCTCGCAGGGAAAAAAGTAGGTGTGGCCAAATGTTGTGTTTACATATGAAGGCCGAGAATGTTCTTTTTATATATGAAGGCTGAGACTGTTGGGTTTGTTTTTTATATGAGGGCCAGGAATGTTGTGTTTGTTTTTTATATGCGGGGCAGGAATGTTTGTTTTTTATATGAAGGCCAAGGATCATGGTCATTTTTGTTTAACTGTTTTTTTGATTTTCTGAAGGTTGTGAGAGCTAGTTATGTCTCTGACTGTTTTTTGGGGGGTTTATCTGAATTAGTTTGTCATGCGGGAAGGGCACAGAGTTTACACAATAAAAAATTCCCTTTATTCACATTGTCCATGTTTGCACTTTGAACTAGTTGTTGCCTCAACCGGCTGAAGGCTTGCGGAGCAGCTCCATTCATGTTCTTTCATTGGCAAAAGCCATTCCCGGAAAGGGGGCCTAGAACTGAGTTGCAATAAGCCACCGACGGACGGCCCTTGCACTTTGTGCCTCCCTGCCGTCTTGGTTCTCCTCCTCTGGTGGTCCTCCAATGTCTGCTGGCAGTGGCTGAGTCCTGAGGATAGCCAGGTTGTGCAGCATGCATCACACTACAATGAAATGGGAGACTCACTCAGGCGAGTATGGTAGGGCTCCTGTGGCACATAGAAGATAGGAGCAGGCCATTCGGCCCTTTGAGCCTGCTCCACCATTCAATGAGATCATGGCTGATCATCCAAATTCAGTACCCTGTCCCGGCCTTCTCCCCATATCCCTTTAGCCTGAATATATCCAACTACTTCTTGAATATATTTAATGAACTGGCCTCCACCACCCTCTGTGGCAGAGAATTCCACAGGTTCACCACTCTCTGGGTGAAGAAATTCCTCCTCATTTCAGTCCTAAATAGCTTACCCCTTATCCTTAGACTATGACCCCTAGTTCTGGACTCCCCGGCCATCGGGAACATCCTTCCTGCATCTAGTCTATCCAGGCCTGACAGAATTTATAGGTTTCAATGAGATCCCCTCTCAATCTTCTAAACTCCAGTGAGTATAAGCCCAATCGACACAATCTCTCCTCATAAGTCATTCCTGCCACCCCAGGTATCATCCTGATGAATCTTTGCTGCACTCCTTCCATGGCAGGAACAGTCTAGACAGTGGAACCGTTACTTGAGCATAGCGATTGTGTGCTCAATGATGTTCCTGGTAGCTTGATGGCTGTCATTGTATCGCTCTTCAGCAGGGGTGCTAGGCGCAGGGAGCGGGGTCATCAGGCAGGTGCACAAAGGAAAACCCTTGTCCCCGAGAAGCCATCCTCATGGGTGAGCCTGGGCTTCGAAAATGTATGCCACAGAAGTCTGGCGCAGGATGAAGGCATCGTGGCTTCTGCCTGGAAAGCAGGCATTAACAGCTAGTATGAGCTGCCTGTGGTCACACACCAACTGGACGTTGAGTGAATGGTAGCCCTTGTGGTTGCGGTAATCCTCCGCATGCTGTAAAGGTGCCCGTCAAGCCACATGCGTGCAGTCAATGGCGCCCTGCACCACGGGGAATCCCGCTATTCTCCCAAATCCCATTGCACGCTCTTGCTGCTTGTCCAGGGTCATGGGGAAGGACATAAGTAGTAGGAGCAGGAGTAGGCCATACGGCCCTTCAGGCCTGCTCCGCCATTCAATAGGATCATGGCTGATCCGAATCTAGATTCACGTCCACTTCCCTGGCCTCTCCCCGTAACCCCTAATTCCCTTATCTGCTAGGAAATTGTCTATCTCCATTTTTAATTTATTTAATGTTGCAGCTTCCACAGCTCTCTGGGGTAGCAAATTCCATAGATTTACTACCCTGAGTGAAGAAGTTTCTCCTGATCTCAGTTTTGAAAGTGCAGCCCCTTATTCTTAGATTATGCCCCCTAGTTCTAGTCTCACCCATCAGTGGAAACATCCTCCCCGCATCCACCCGATCAAGCCCCCTCACAATCTTATATGTTTCGATAAGATCGCCTCTCATTCTTCTGAACTCCAATGAGTAGAGTCCCAACCTACTCAACCTTTCCTCATACGTCAACCCCCTCATCTCCGGAATCAACCGAATGAACCTTCTCTGAACCGCCTCGAGAGCAAGTATATCTTTTCTTAAATATGGAAACCAAAACTGCACGCAGTATTCCAGGTGTGGCCTCAACAATACCCTGTATAACTGCAGCAAGACTTCCCTGTTTTTATACTCCATCCCCCTTGCAATAAAAGCCAAGATTCCATTGGCCTTCTTGATCACCTGCATACTAACTTTTTGTGTTTCATGCACCAGGACCCCCAGATCCCTTTGTACTGTAGCACTTTGCAGTTTCTCTCCATTTAGATAATAACTTGCTCTTTGATTTTTTCTGCCAAAGTGCATAACCTCACACTTTCCAACATTATATTGCATCTGCCAAATCTCTGCCCACTCACTTAGCCTGTCTATATCCTTTTGCAGGTTTTTTATGTCCTCCTCACTCATTGCTTTCCCTCACATCTTTGTATCGTCGGCAAACTTGGATATGTTGCACTCGGTCCCTTCCTCCAAATCGTTAATATAGATTGTAAAGAGTTGGGGTCCCAGCACTGACCCCTGCAGAACACCACGAGTTACCGATTGCCAGCCCGAGAATGAACCATTTATCCCGACTCTTTGTTTTCTGTTAGATAGCCAATCTTCCACCTATGCCAGTATATTACCCCCAATCCCATGATTTCTTATCTTGATCAGTAATCTTGTGTGGAACCTTGTCAAATGCCTTTTGGAAGTCCAAATGGACTACATCCACTGGTTCCCCTTTATAGAAACATAGAGATAGGAACAGGAGTAGGCCATTCGGCCCTTCGAGCCTGCTCCGCCATTCAATGAGATCATGGCTGATCTTCGTCTGAGATCATAGCTGATCTTACCAGTTCAGTACCCCGTCCCCGCCTTTTCTCCGTAACCCTTAATCCCCTTAGCCTTCAGAAATATATCCAATTCTCTCGAAAATATTTATTGAATTAGCCTTCACAGCCCTCTGTGGCAGGGAATTCCACAGGCTCACCACTCCGAGTGAAGAAATTCTTCCTCATCTCTGTTTTAAATGATTTGCCCGCTATTTTTAGACTGTGGCCCCTGGTTCTGTGCTCCCCTGCCATTGGAAACATTCTCTCTGAATTCAGCCTGTCCAGGCCTGCCATAATTTTATATGTGTCGATGAGATCCCCTCTCAATCTTCTAAACTCCAGTGAGTACAAGCCCAAACTATTCAATCTCTCCTCGTAGGTCATTCCCGCCATTCCAGGTATCAGCCTGGTGAATCGCCGCTGCACTCTTTCCATGGCAAGAACATCCTTCCGCAGATGGGGCGACCAAAACTGTACACAATACTCCAGATGCGGTCTCACCAGCACCTTGTACAGCTGTAGTAAGGTATCCCTATTCCTATACTCGAACCCCCTTGATATGAAGGCCAACATACCATTTGCCTTCTTAATCGCCTGTTGCACCTGCATGCTCTCCTTCAGTGACTGGTGCACAAGAACACCCAGGTCCCTCTGCACTTCCCCATCTCCCAATCTATTGCCATTTAGATAATAATCCACCCTCCTGTTTTTACCCCCAAAGTGGATAACCTCGCATTTATCCACATTATAGTGCATCTGCCACGTATCCGCCCATTCCCCCAACCTGTCCAAATCGCACTGTAGCCTCCTGACATCCTCATCAGAGCCCACCCCTCCTCCTAGTTTAGTGTCGTCAGCGAATTTGGAAATATTGCATCCAATTCCCTGATCCAGATCATTTATATATATTGTGAACAGCTGGGGTCCCAGGACAGATCCTTGCGGCACCCCGCTGGTCACTGCCTGCCACTCCGAAAACGAGCCGTTTATTCCAACTCTCTGTTTTCTATCCGCCAGCCAGTTCTCTATCCACGTTAATACTTTGCCCCCAATCCCATGAGCCTTAATTTTGCATGATAATCTTTTGTGTGGAACCTTATCGAAGGCTTTCTGGAAGTCAAGGTACACCACATCCACTGGCTCTCCCCCATCTATTTTACCAGTTACTTCCTCAAAAAATTCCAGCAGATTAGTCAAACACGATTTACCCTTTGTAAATCCATGTTGACTCTGTCCGATCCTTTCCCCATTTGTCAAGTGCTCCGCTATTTTATCCTTAATAATGGACTCTAGCATTTTGCCCACAACCGATGTAAGGCTTACTGGTCTATAATTACCTGCTTTCTCTCTACCCCCCTTTTTAAATATTGGGGTAACATTAGCTACCCTCCAATCCACGGGTACTGTTCCCGAGTCAATGGAGTTCCGGAAGATGATCCTTAGAGCATCTGCTATCTCCAGGGCCACCTCCTAAGTACCCTAGGATGTAGTTTATCAGGCCCCGGGGATTTGTCGGCCTTCAGTCCCCTCAACTTACCCAACACCATATCCCTAGAGATACTAATTTCTGTCAGCTCCTCCCTCTCATTAGTCCCTATGTTTGCCGATATTCCTGGGAGGTTATTTGTGTCCTCCTTTGTGAATACAGAACCAAAGTATGAGTTTAATTGGTCTGCCATTTCCTTATTCTCCATTATATATTCTCCTGAATCGGACTGCAAGGGACCGACTTGGGATTTTACCAGTCTTTTCCTCCTGATATACCGATAAAAGCTTTTGCAGTCTGTCTTTATGTTTGCTGCAAGTTTACTTTCGTATTCTATTTTCCCCTTCCTGATTAATCCCTTTGTCCTCTTTTGCTGTATCCTGTACTGCCCCCAATCTTCCGGTCTGGTGCTTTTTTTTGCCAGTTGATATGCCCTTTTTTTTGATTTTATGCTGTCCCTAATTTCCCTCGTTATCCACGGTTGAGTCACCTTTTTAGGTTTATTTTTATGCCAAACCGGTATAAACATGTTCTGGAATTCTTCCATTCTATCTTTGAATGCTTGCCATTGTCTCTCCACTGTCAATCCCCCCAGAAACACCACCCAATCAATCTTACCCAATTCCCGTCTCATACCCTCGTAATTCCCTTTATTTAAGTTCTGGACCTTAGTCTCTGATTCAATTTCCTCACTCTCCATCTCGACTGAGAGCTCGATCATATTATGATCGCTCTGACCCAAGGGGCCTCGTACAAGAAGATTGCTGATAAGTCCCTTCTCATTGCACAATACCCAGTCTAAAATGGCCTGATCTCGAGTCGGCTCCTCGACATATTGGTCCAGATAACCGTCCCGAAAACATTCCAGGAATTCCTCCTCCTCAGAATTTTTACTAATTTGGGTAGTCCAATCAATATGTAAATTAAAGTCACCCATGATGACAGCTGTGCTCTTATCGCACGCTTCTCTAATTTCCTTTTTTATGCCTTCCCTCACCTCCATATTACTATTTGGAGGCCTATATATCACACCCACTAACGTTTTCCTCCCCTTGCTATTTCTCATTTCTACCCATAGATTCCGTTTCATCCGAGTTAATATCCTTCCTTTCCATTGCATTAATCCCCTCCTTTACCAGCAATGCTACCCCACCTCCCCTACCTTTTTGCCGATCCTTCCTAAATATTGTATATCCCTGGATGTTAAGTTCCCAGCCTTGCCCACCCTGCAGCCACGTTTCTGTAATCCCAATCAAATCATACTTGTTTACCTCTATTTCCACAACTAATTCATCCACCTTGTTCCTAATGCTTCTAGCATTAAGATACAAAGCCTTCAGGCTTGCTTTTTTCACACTCTCATTATGAATTAGTTTGGCCCTTTGTGTTTCTCTCCTTTGCTTATTGCTTCTCACCTTTCTACCATCTATTTCTGACTTCATATGACTTCCCTCTTTTCCACTACCTAGGTTCCCATCCCCCTGCCAAATTAGTTTAAATCCTCCCGAACCGCCCTAGAAAATATTACCCCGAGGACATCGGTTCCCTCACAGTTCAGGTGTAGACCGTCCCCTTGGTACAGGTCACTCCTCCCCAAGAACTGGTTCCAATGCCTCAAGAATTTAAATCCCTCTCCCTTGCACCACTGCTCAAGCCACGTATTTAGCTTATCTATCTTACTCTCTCTAAACTTATTAGCTCGTGGCACTGGTAGCAATCCAGAGATTACTACCTTTGAAGTCCTACTTTTCAATTTAGCTCCTAACTCCCTAAATTCAGCTTGTAGGACCTCCTCCCTCTTTTTACCTACATCGTTGGTACCTACATGTACCGCGACAACTGGCTGATCCCCCCTCCCCCTTCAGAATGCTCTGCACCCGCTCCGAGGCATCCTTGACCCTTGCACCAGGGAGGCAACATACCATCTTGGAGTCTCGGTCTCGGCCACAGAAACTCCTATCTATCCCCCTTACAATTGAATCCCCTATCACTATAGCCCTATCCCTCTTTTTCCCGCCCTTCTGTGCAGCAGAGCCAGTCATGGTGCCCTGAACCTGGCTGCTGGTGCCTTCCCCTGATAAGTCATCTCCCCCAACAGTACCCAAAACGGTAAACCTGTTTTGGAGGGAGATGACCGCAGGTGACTCCTGCACTACCTTCCTGCCTTTACCCTGCCTTTTGGTCACCCATTTACTGTCTGAGCTAGCCTTTACCTGCGGTGTGACCAACTCACTGAATGTGCTATCCACAACATCCTCAGCATCGCGTATGCTCCAGTGTGAGTCCATTCGCAGCTCCAGCGCCGCCATGCGGTCTGCTAGGAGCTGCAGCTGGACACACTTCCTGCACACATAGTTGTCAGGGACAGTGTCCCTGATTTCCCACATGGCACAGGAGAAGCATGACACGGGTCTGAGCTGCCCTTCCATGACTTAACCCTTACAATACCCTTTTATTTACTATGATTTAGCTTAATTATTGAATTCTACTTAGAATAAGTTTGTGAAAGTACTCACCAACCAGTCACCTACCTGTTTTCTGGTGTTGTATTTTCACTGCCGCCTCCTGTCCTGGAACCTTTTCCACCTAGGTTAGGCTCCTGAAATAAAATAAATTGAACCTACCTTTTCAACTTCCCCTAACCCCTAAAAGGTTAGAGGAGGTGGAAGGGTGGGAGACACTACACTGTAGTGTTTCGGGTTTAGCAACAGCTCCACCTATATAAGAGTTACTGGCCTCCTGCTCTCCCGACTGCACCAGCTGTGAAAGAAAAAGCCCGCGAAAGGTGAGCTTTTAAACTCCAGTTACTGGCCTCCTGCTCTCCCGACTGCCCCAGCAGTTACTGGCCTCCTGCTCTCCCGACTGCCCCAGCTGTGGTCTCGGGCCTCGCCTCTCTCCGGTTTTTATACCGGGCTCCGACTCACTGCTCCCGACTGGTCTCGGGCCTCGCTGGTCGCCGGGTTTTCTCCCGAGCTCCTCCTCGCTGCTCCCGCTGGTCCCGACTCCGCCTCCACCCACTGCCGATGCCGCACGGAGGCCTACCTGAGCCTCTGGGGCCTCTTGTAGTCGCTCTGCCGCTCAGCTCCGCCTCCACCCGCTGCCGATGCCGCACTGTATGTTACATCCTCAAAGAATACGAGCAAATTTGTCAAACATGACTTCTGTAATGAAATGTGTTTGGCTTGCCTGTATTCGTTTTGCACTCATGTATATTACCCTCCCCCACACGGTGTATAGTTTCACTTCCTCTTTCCTGACTAACCTGGAATGTTCCAGGTCTTGGCTCTTGGCTCCGCCCCTGACTTCTCTTACATAAAGATCCCAGGATCTGTATGACTCATTCCTGCGAGCCAGTGTGTTGAGATGTTAGCTCTGATCTTAGTGATTAAAAGCCAACTTGTTAAAGTCTAAAACTTCTAGTTTTGTGGTTATTGAAGGCACATCAATTTTAATCACTGAAGAATACTAGGGTGGATCGACTCCTAAAACCAGAGCGTCTGGACTTGGATCCATATTCTGCTGAAGCATCAAATCAATTTGGACACTGGCTCAAATGCTTCGAACTCTTCGCGAGGGCCTCATCCGCTAGCAAGGTAGATAAACTGAGTCTACTGACTACTCGCGTTAATCATCGGATTTATTCGTCCATCCGGGACGCCACCTCTTACATGGAGGCCATCACTATCCTGAAGGCCCAATACCAGAGGCCAGTAAACGAAGTGTACGCCAGACATCTGCTGGCTACACGCAAGCAGCGACCTGAGGAATCAATGGACGATTTCTTACAGGGCCTAAAGGACTTGGTCCGGGACTGTAACTGCAAGGCCATGATGGCCAACGTGTACTCTGACGAATTGGTCCGCGATTCCACACCCGTTGACAAAATCCATGATGGACATACAGGTAAACGGGAATTTAACGAAATGTTTAATTGACTGTGGGAGTACCGAGAGTTTTATCCACCCTAGCCTGGTACGGCAGCACTCATTAACGGTAACCCCTACACGGAGCAGAATTGCTATGGCTGCTAAGCCCCACATTTCGGACATTTTGGGCTACTGTGTGGTAACACTGACTGTAAAAGGCACGGACTACAAGGATTTTAAACTCCTCGTGATGCCAGAACTCTGTTAATGTAATCTTGGGCCTGGACTTCCAGTGCCACCACGAAAGTGTCACGCTAGCATATGGCGGGTCCCAGCCGCCACTCACAGTCTGTGGCCTATCAACCTTAAAAATCAGCCCGCCCTCTATTCGCTAATCTCGCTCCGAACTGTAGGCCCATAGCGACCAAAAGTAGACGGTACAGTCTGGAAGACAGACACTTTATCAAGGCGGAAGTGGACAGACTCCTGCGGGAAGGCATTATTGAATGCAGTACCAGTCCGTGGCGTGCCCAAAGTAGTCATAGTTAAAAATAGCGAAAAGAAACGGATGGTAATTGACTACAGCCAGACTGTTAATATTTATACCCAGCTGGATGCCTACCCTTTACCCCGCATATCAGAAATGGTCAACCAGATCGCGCAATACCGAGTCTTCTCGACTATCGACCTCAAATCCGCGTATCACCAGCTCCCCATTAGAACGGAGGACCGCCCATACACCGCCTTCGAGGCGAACGGATGCCTCTACCATTTTCTCAGAGTGCCCTTCGGGGTAACAAATGGGGTCTCGGTCTTCCAACGTGAGATGGACCGCATGGTTGACGAGAATAAACTACAAGCTACCTACCCCTATCTGGAGAATGTCTCTATCTGCGGGCACAACCAGCAAGGCCACGATCTAAATCTTGCGAGATTTTTAAAAACTGCCCTAAAGCTGAATCTAACCTACAACGAAGACAAATGTGTCTTCAACACAACCCGTCTCTGTATCCTCGGCTGTGTGGTGGAAGATGGGGTAATTGGACCGGACCCTGACCGATTACGCCCCCTAAAGGAACTGCCCCTGCCACACAATCCCAAAGCTTTAAAAAGGTGCCTGGGATTTTTTTCGTATTATGCCCAATGGGTGCCCAATTACTCTGATAAGGCCCGACCCCTCATTAAATCGACATCCTTCCCACTATCAGCTGAAGCTCGGGAGGCTTTCACCAGTATCAAACAGGACATTGAAAGGGCTGCACTGTGTGCAGTGGACGAAAGCATTCCCTTTCAAGTCGAAAGCGATGCATGAGGCTTTGCGTTAGCTGCGACCCTCAATCAGGCTGGGAGACCTGTGGCCTTCTTCTCCCGAACCCTTCAGGGACCTGAAATCAGGCACTCTTCTGTCGAGAAGGAGGCACAGGCTATAGTGGAGGCAGTGCGGCACTGGAGACACTACCTAGCCGGCAAACGTTTCACCCTGCTCACCGACCAGCGGTCGGTGGCTTTCATGTTTAATAACAAACAAAGGGGGAAAATCAAGAATGACAAAATACTCAGGTGGAGGATCGAACTATCCACGTTCGACTATGATATTATGTACAGGCCGGGAGCACTTAATGAACCCCCAGACGCCCTATCACGGGGAATGTGTGCCAGCATTCATACGGACAAATTACAGGGTCTCCACAACGACCTCTGTCACCCAGGGGGTCACCCGACTATACCATTTTATAAAGTCCCGCAATCTACCCCACTCCATCGAGGTGGTCAGGGCAATGACCAGAGCCTGCCGCATCTGTGCGGAATGCAAGCCTCGTTTCTACAGGCCTGACCGTGCACACCTTATCAAAGCCACACGGCCATTCGAGCGCCTAAGTGTGGACTTCAAGGGACCCCTTCCTTCTGCCGACCGTAACGTATACTTCCTCAATATCATCGATGAATATTCCCGCTTCCCCTTCGCCATTCCCTGCCCAGACATGACCAGTGCCACAGTCATCAAGTGTCTCTGTAATCTATTCTGCATGTTTGGCATGCCGAACTACATACACAGCGATAGGGGGACGTCATTTATGAGTGACGAACTGCGCCAGTTCTTGCTCTCAAAGGGGATAGCCACTAGCAGAACCACTAGCTACAACCCCCGGGGTAATGGGCAAGTGGAAAGGGAGAATGCTACTGTTTGGAAGGCTGTCACGTTAGCCTTAAAGTCAAAAGGCCTTCCGACCTCCCGCTGGCAGGAAGTCCTCCCAGACGTGCTCCACTCCATAAGGTCTCTGTTATGTACAGCCACTAACGCTACCCCTCACGAAAGATGTTCGTTTTCCCCCAGAAATCTACCTCGGGCATATCTCTACCCGCGTGGCTGATGTCTCCGGGGACAGTACTATTGCGGAAGCACGCGAGAGGCCATAAAACGGACCCCCTTGTGGAAAAGGTACAGCTCCTCCATACAAACCCTCAGTACGCCTATATCGAATACTCTGACGGGTGAGAGGACACTGTTTCCATAAAAGACCTCGCTCCCTCGGGGAGCGGAGAGAACGATGAGAGACTACCCGAGGAAGACCTACACCAAAAAGAGACAGGACGCCCAGAGGTATCAATACCCAACTTTAACCTGGAGGACACTGCAGATAACCTGGAAGACACTGCGGAGGCCCGGACAGCAGAGGAACCAGAATCCACTCCCCTAGAGGCACCCCAACCGGCTTTGCGCCAATCACCGAGAACCGCAAAACCTCCTGACAGACTCACTTATACCAACTTTGAAGAAACATCACCCCAATGGACTAAATCTAAAGAAGGGGTGAATGTAATGAAATGTGTTTGGCTTGCCTGTATTCGTTTTTGCACTCATGTATATTACCCTCCCCCACACAGTGTATAGTTTCACTTCCTCTTTCCTGACTAACCTGGAATGTTCCAGGTCTTGGCTCCGCCCCTGACTTCTCTTACATAAAGATCCCAGGATCTGTATGACTCATTCCTGCGAGCCAGTCAGTGTGTTGAGATGTTAGCTCTGATCTTAGTGATTAATAGCCAACTTGTTAAAGTCTAAAACTTCTAGTTTCGTGGTTATTGAAGGCACATCAACTTCCCCTTCATAAAACCATGCTGACTCTGTCCTATTAAATTATGTTTATCCAAATGCTCTGTTACTGTTTCCTTAATAATGGACTGCAACATTTTGCCAACCACAGATGTTAGGCTAACTGGTCTATAGTTTCCAGCTTTTTCGTCTACTTCCCTTCTTAAATAAGGGTGTTACATTAGCAGTTTTCCAATCTGCCAGGACCTTTCCCGAGTCCAGGGAGTTCTGGAAAATAATCACCAATGCATCCACAATCCCTACCGCCACTTCTCTCAAAACCCTAGGATGTAAGCCATCAGGTCCGGGGGATTTATCCGCCTTAAGTCCCATTATTTTACTGAGATCATCTCCTTAGTGATTTTAATCGTCTTTAGCTCCTCTCTCCCCCCTCATTGCCCCCTGTTTGTCCAGTGTTGGGATATTTAGTGCCCTCTACCATAAAGACTGATGCAAAATATTTGTTCAGCATCTTTGCCATCTCCATGTTCCCCACCAGTAGTGTCCCGGTCCCATCCTCTAAGGGACCAACGTTCACTTTAGCCACCCTTTTTCTTTTTCTAAATATAGCCGTAGAATCTCTTGCTATGTTTTTATATTTTTTGCTAGTTTACTTTCATAATCTATCTTCCCTTTCTTAATTAATCTTTTAGTTATTGTTTGCTGGCTTTTAAATGCTTCCCAATCTTCTATCCTCCCACTAGATTTGGCTACTTTATATGCCCTTGTTTTCAGTTGGATACTATCCTTTATTACTTTACCATGCCATAGATGGCTGTCTTTTCTTTTACTCCCTTTTTCCTCAGTGGAATATATTTATCTTGAAAGATGTGAAATATCTCCTTGAATGTAGACCACTGCTCTTGTACCGTCTTACACTTTAATCTGTTTTCCCAGTCCACTTTAGTCAATTCTACTCTCATACCTTCATAGTCTCCTTTATTTAAGCTCAGTATGCTGGTTTGAGATCCAACTCACCCTCAAACGGAATTTGGAATTCAACCATATTATGGTCACTCATTCCAAGGGGATCCTTTACTCGGACATTTTTTATTAATCCGGTCTCATTACACAGGACCAGATCTAAGATTGCCTGCCCCCTGGTTGGTTCAGTTACATACTGCTCAAGGAACCCATCCCTAATACACTCTATGAACTCTTCCTCAAGGCTGCCATGCCCAATTTGATTAGTCCAGTCAATATGAAAGTTAAAATCCCCCATGATTATAGCTGTTCCCTTATTACAAGCCCCAACTATTTCCGGATTTATAATCCAACCCAGAGAGTTACAACTGTTAGGAGGCCTATAGACTACACCCACTAGTGACTTTTCCCCCCCCCTTCTTATTCCTCATCTCCACCCAAACTATTTCACTACCCTGATCCTTTGACCCAATATCATTTCTGACTATTGCAGTGATTCCATCCTTGATTAACATAGCAACCCCACCTCCCTTTCCTTCCGGTCTGTCCTTCCTAATAGTTAAATACCCTTGTATGTTTAGTTCCCAGTCATGATTATCTTGCAGCCATGTTTCCGTAATGGCCACCAGATCATACCCATGTGTAGTTATTTGTACCGTCAACTCGTCAATTTTGTTACGAATGCTGCGTGCATTCAGATAAAGAACTTTCAAATATGTTTTGGCAATTTATTCCTGCTTTTACTACTTTACCTTTATTATACATTCTGTCCCTTCCTGACACGCTCTGGTTTTTAATTCCCCCACTGCTACCTTACTCTATTGCCTTCTCTGCTGTCATTTTTAGCTCTTAAAACCTCCCCCCCGCCCCCCACTAATTAGTTTAAAGCCCTCTCTACAGCCCTAGTTATTCGATTCGCCAGCACTCGTCCCAGCACTGGCCAAGTGAAGTGCATCCCAACAGAACAGCTCTCTCTTGTCCCAGTACTGATGCCAGTGTCCAAGGAAGCAAAACCCATTTCTCCCACACCAGGCTTTGAGCCACATATTTAACTAATTTTATTTACCCTAGCCAAATTTGCACGTGGCTCAGGTAGTAATCCAGAGATTATTACCCTTGTGGTTCTGCTTTTTAATTTGACCCCTAGCTGCTCAAACTCACTCAGCAGAACCTCGGTCTTCTGACAAGGGCATTGGTCACCTGCTGGATGCAGCAATGTACCGCGAACTGGGAGATATTGGCAATGTCCCCAATAGCAGATTGGAAGGAGCCAGTGGCATAGAAGTTGAGCCACCATCACCTTCACTGCCACCGACAGACATCCTGCTCCTCATCTGTGGCTGCAGATCTCTGCGAAGCAGGTGGCAGATCTCAGTGACCACCTCCCTTCTGCATCACAGCCTCCAAACACTACTCCTCAGACATGTTCAGATATGAGAACTGCTGGCGGTATAGCCTGGGTGGGTATGGCCTCCTGTGCCAACACCTGTTGGCCCTTCTGTCTGGCCACGATTGGCACTCACGGCATCCGAGTCGTTTGAATGCAATGCAGAAAGCCAACGTTTCCACCCATTGCAGCCCCTATTAGATGTGGTGACTCTAGGCTGTGGCACTGAAAGTTAAATCCAAGTACAAAGCTCTGGCCTAAAGCCAGAAGTACCTGTGCAAGCACTGAGTCAAAGCAGAACGCTCTCTCCCCTTGTCTCTCCCAGAAGGATTGGCACAAAATGGCTGCCACTTATAATGCAGGAGGAGTCCCCTTTAAATAGCACCCCCCGCAGCAACTGGGAACCGTTCCCCCTACCAGTTGCTGGGGCGCCAGGCGCACAGAGGGGGTGCCACTGAAGTTCCAGATCAGGGCACACCAAGGGCGTTGCACCATGAAATGACTTCAGGATCTGTGCGCGCTTCTGAGTGGGCACTGCAGTTTTGCGCGGCCGCTAAATCTTGACTGAAGTTCACGAGAGGCGCAGATCGCGCCATGCCTGGGTGCTAGCTGCTTTGCGCCCCACTTCTCCGGCGCTAACAACTGAATTTCTAGCCCAATGTTTCCACTGCCGCTTTAGTGAGGCCCAACCCAACCATTTATTGTAGTTTATCTGTAGAGAATGCCAGTCACATGTACCCACATCACCCCTGACCAGTGAAACAACGGGAGCCTGGAGACCTGTATCTCTGCCAGGCTCCAGTCACAGATCCAGTAATCTCCAAGCATCTGGACTTCAAGACTAAGTGTGATGGAATACTCTCCACTTGCCTGGATGAGTACAGATCCAACACCACTTGAAGCGCTACTCCATCCAGGACAAAGCAGCCCACTTGATTGGCACCCCATCCACCATCTTACACAATCACTGCCCCACCGGTGCACTGTGGACCATCTACAAGATGCACTGCAGCAACTCGCCAAGGCTGCTCCAGCAGCACCTCCCAAACCGGTGACCTCTTCCACCTAGAATGACAAGGGCAGCAAGTGCATGGGAACACCACCACCTACAAATCACAACATCCTGACTTGGTAATACAGTATCGCTATTCCTTCATCACTGGGTCAAAATCCTGAAACTCCCTCCCCAACAGCACTGGGAGTGTATCTTCACCACAGACTGTAGCAGTTCAAGAAGGCACCTCACCACCACCACAAGGGCAATAAACGCGGCCCTTGCAGTGACACCCACATCCCAGGAACGAATAGAAAACTGCTCTGGAACTCAAATTTGGCTGATTTCTTTTTGGGAGGCACAATTGTTAAGGCAGCTGAGAGAAGCGGCCCAATAGATTCCCAAAACAGGCTACCAATTAACACCAGGACAGTAAAATCCAGCCAGAACTTTGAATATAACGAGATCAGGTTTCATGTATAACAGGGGTTTATTATCCAACAGACACATCTACAGTTCCACGGAGCTGCACTCGGAGCCCACCCTGCGGCGATGGTCCATTTTCCACATGGCAACAGTCCCGACCAACAGGGCCACGGAGAGCAGAGCTACCCCAACCGCAACTCCAGGAAGAACACGGGAGGGGGAATCAGCAGCAGCATCTGTGGGGAGAAGGGAGGCTTAGATGGGCACTAGTTACTCCATCACTAGAGTGTAGCAGGGGCCTCCTTTACCTTTCTCTTCCCGGTGGATCCCAGCAGCCAATCTCTCATCTTCCAGGAAAATGATGGCTCCATCAGCAGTCACCAAGGACCCAGCCCGGTCATCGGCGCTTCTTCGCCTCTCTGGGGGAGACAAGAGGAAGAGACAAGAGTTCAAGGTGGGCGATTCAATGTGCAGCTGTCTGAAGCCCCAAATCAGATGGTCAATCCGATGGCCCAATGCAAAAACCCTCGGGCAGTGAGTACCGGAGTGAGATTGTACTAGTTAAATACGGTTCCCTCACTGTCAGACTAAGATTCACTCCCTATTCTCAGAAAGACCCGCTTCAACCCAGCAAAGTTTGCAGTCGTTGACGGGTCCAATGGCCAGTCTGGTCTCCTGGGGGCGGGGGGAGGGAAAGAGGCCCGTTTTAAGCACTAGTTTGACCAGCGGTTACACTGGACATACACACATTGCCCAAGTCTCCCCCAGATATCGGTTCGGTTCCACCCTGGAACTCCCGGTGACAGCAGGATGCTAGATCAATGTTTAAGGCCAGAGGTGGATTCCATTCAGAACCAGTGCAAGATGTGCTCAGAGCCGCTGAGCCAGATTGCCATCCTGCTGTAGACTAACTGGGATAGAGTTGAGCGGGCAGATTGAGGACACTGCTCCTGTGCCCAGTGTTGGGCCCTTGCCGAGTGAGCCCAGTGTCCAGATGCCCCACACCCACCCCTCCCCATCAGGGTTCAGTTTCTAGTCAGATCCCAGCTACTTACTGGGGCTGCAGGGAGCCGTGCAGTTCTCTCGGGTGGAAGGGAAGCAAACCTCAGCACTGCAGTGGAAGTGAACCTGGAAAGAGACAGTGCGGTGTGGTCAGTGCCACAGCTCCCAGTCAGGAGATTCATGCTTCTACAGTCAAAGGGTCAACAGGGGCCTCCTCACTGTGAGCAAGACCCAGGGAACAAGTTCAACCAAGAGAGCCAGAGAGAAAGACTGAAGGAAACTCACCTCCCCGCTCAGAGCCCGGCCCGAAACTCGGTCCCAGAAAGCGAAAGTGCTGACTACAAACCGATTGTGGTGAGTTGGGAACGGCGAATGGGAAGCGGCGTCTACCGGGAGGAGGCGGGTTTTGTAATTGTCACCAGTAAAGGGGCACCTGGAACAGAGAAAGAGCGGGTTATATGGAGAGGGCACCTGGAACTCCCAACTACAGAGTTACAGCGGCACATCAAAGCAAAGTCCCGAGATTAGACTGGATAAAGAAACCAGTCCATTCAAGTCACCAATCGTCAACCTGGAGCTCAGATTGGTTTGATTATTGGCCGTTCCTTCACCCAGTCCATGTCGCCCCCCTCCCCGATCACCAGCCTGCCCCAAGGTCCCTCACTCGCTGCCTTACCTGCCCACCAGGAGGTCCCATCGGAGCCCCGAATGCGGCTCGGGGGTGGGGGTCGCCCAGCAGTCATTGAGCACCAGCACAAGGGACGGATCGTTCCGGTTCAGGACTCGAACCTCCACAAACACGGGGTCCCGGAGCACACTCAGGATCGGGTAGTCACTGGCCACGTACCAGCTCCGGAAGCCACCATCTGGAAAGAGAAAGATGAAGGACGGCCACTATTTGTAGAAAGAGCCTGAAGTTGGACACTGACCATCAGCAGCACTCGCTACCTCTCGCTATTCTCAGCTCCAGAACCAGGATCCCGGCCTCAGTGGCAGGCAGTGGCGGAGAAAGGCTGTAAACTCTGGGCTTCACCTGCAATTCAGACTCCTGGCTCCCCTTGTAACTGCACTGGACATGGAGCCTGCAAGAGAACGGACACGGCTGGAGAATTCAGCTCCTCACCTTCTCTACCCGCTCCATGTGCTCCCAGTCTCACCTGAAGGGGCTGTCCCGGGTCACCGATCCCAAAGCTCCATCCAAGATCTCAAACTGACCCAACACATCCGTTTCATAGACGGCGTTCACCCCGTCCAGCTACAAGAGACAGAAGACCATCATTACAGAGAAATTGAGCAAGTCTGCCATTGCCTTATCACATGTAGTGTCTTTAAGGGCCCCCATTGCCCTTTAGACCCCCTCTTTCCCACCCGACTGACAGCCATTGATGGGGCTCCCAGCCCACAATACCTACCCGCTGAGTAGTGCCACACTCAGTGACTGCGAACTGAAAGAGCACAGTGTCTGCAGAGGCCACGGTCGGACTGCACTCCGCTCCGTGTCCATCCTTCAGATGGACCGTTGTCAGGTTTACAGGAGGCAGCGTCAAATCCTTGGAGATGGCGATCAGGACCCGCCCATCCTTGGTGCACACTGCAGGAGAGAGTCAATGAAAGGCGGTTAGTTGCTGCACGGGGAATGGCAAGGGAACCGTTACCGGGAGGGGGAGAAACTCCGCCCAGCGCAGCACCGGCTTCTAGTTTCCTTCTCTCCCCGTCCACACCCCAATTCTCCATCTAATGGAGACGGGTCACCAACTCCATCCCTACTGGACTGGTTACACAAGACCGGCATCAAATCCACAGCCTGTCCGGTCAGTGCCAGCCAGGGACTGATCTTCACTCTGCCCTCCTATCCTGGGGCGCAATTCAACCATCAGAAGTCCCAAGTGGCATAGAGAAGGAAGGAGAGATCCTGGGTCAGGATCTCAATGATCAGACTTTCAAACTGTAGAACTGAACACGGTTCCTAAACCCGCCAGCTCCCGGACTGGAGAGGTTGGAGACTCCAGCTGATGTTTCAGGACAGGAGGAGAGAGAGTGGATACTGTCCAGGGAATCCCCAGTGCAGTTGGATTGCGGCTGGTCCTGGGAAGCCCTGGCCCAGAATATAGGCGAGCCGAGAATACACCCACCTGGCAGATTGTGGAGTGAATAGAAACACGACGGCACATCCCGGCTCCCGGCATCAAAGCAGCAGCCTCTCCGCACACACTCACTGCCTTCAATTCCCCCAAACCCGCAGTCTTGGCGGAATTTGGGAGACAGCCAACATTGATCGGCGGGGAGAAGGAGAGAGGGCGGCTGAGATGAACAGATTGTAAGAAAGAACAAGCCCAGAACCCGCAGCCCCTCCATTCTAACAAGCAAGGCTCCCAGATAAGTGAGGCTGTAGAGCCGACTCCCCCTTTTTATCCCCTGTTTAACCGGCAGTAAATGAATGGTCTCATTGGCCCACGGGCTCCCCATGTGAACCCGCATTCCCACGGGGCACACGGAGATATTGGGGCCTTGTTTAAACTTATTTTTTTCTTTTTTTGTGTCGAACATATTTATTTAAATATGGTAGTACTAATCTTTTATTTAAATCTGGTAATACTTATTACAATACATCAACTTCATAATAAATCCATTACATTCATTAACCACAATAAGGCTAGTTTTAACAAAAAATCAACTTTAAGATTAACAATACAAATAAAATAATACATTTTTTCAATATGGTAGTACTTGTCACAACTCATCAATTACAAAGTAAACCCATTACATTCATTAGCCGCAATAAAACAAAGCCTTAAAAACAGCTTTAGGACTAACAGTACAAATGCAGTGGTAAATTTTACAGACAAATCAACAATATTAACAGTACAGGTACCCATAGTGAAAAACAATTTTACGCCAGTCCTATTGGCAATGTAGTAACTCTTCGTTTTTGCTTGGTATTACCTGCTGTCCTTTTTTAAAATTTTAATATTCATGTACAACATTACTTATGCAACTCATCAGTTACATAGTAAATCCATTACATTCATTGACCACAATAAAAAGGATAAAGCCTCGAAAACATCTTAATGGTCAACAATATTGATACGCTTATCAATTACTCCATAAAAGACGATGAATCAGGAAGGTGATGAAAAGGCTTTTATTAACTAGAGAACAGAGCATGCCTCTCGTGGGTGGCTGGTTCCAAGAAGGAAGTGAGTCGGCGAAACCCCCACCTTTATACCTGGTCATGTGGGCGGAGTCAGCTGAGGCATGCCTTGGTACACAGTGCCACCCAGAGGTAACAATATACAATAACAGTGGTTTACCACAAATATAAATACAATAATACATTTTTACAGGTAAATCAATAATGTTTACAGTACAAACTGCCACTGTTTAATAAACCAAGAAAAGAAAGAACCTGTAGTCGCCAGTCCTACTGGCATCGCTGAATCATTCAGTCATTCATTCCTCTGTTCGTTCGCTCAAGTGTAAATTCCATCGTGAATGTCTGCGTGCGTGCGTGTCATTTGTCTCCCTGCGTGCATGCGTGCGTTCGTTCATCTGTCCAGACAGGCCTCACGCTCACCCAATAGGATGCCGACCTTCATCCTGGGGAGCGAATTTGAAGGGGCTGCTCCTCGATTATTGGCTGCACTTCAGTCCCACGCTCCTGATCTTCGGTCACCCGGTGCGGAAGGGAGCGGGCAGGTCGGCGGACCTCCTCGTGGGACTGCTCCTGGGCCTGGCCAAAGTGGCCATTAACTGGTCCAGGCAGCGGGCGGTCCAGGGGGTTGTTCGGCCCGACTACCTGCCTCTCTTCCGCGGCCACGTTCACCCCTGGCTGGCCCTGGAGATGGAGCACGCGGTGTCCGCCGGCACGCGCGAGGCCTTCCGAGACCGATGGGCATCGCAGGACCTGGAGTGCTGCATCACCATAAGGAACAGTACTTTAATTTAATTTGTTCAATTTCCTTTTAACCTTTTTTAAAGTTACAGCACATGGTCATAGAACCATCGAATCATAGAATGGTTACAGCGGGGAAGGAGGCCACTCGGCCCATCGAGCCCGTGCCGGCTCTCTGCAAGAGCACTTCAGCCAGTCCCACTCCCCCGCCCTTTCCCCGTAGCCCTGCACATTTCTTCCCTTCAGATACTTATCCAACTCCCTTTTGAAAGCTGTGATTGCATCTGCCTCCACCGCCCTTTCAGGGAGAACATTCCAAATCCTAACCACTCGCTGCATAAAAAAGTCTTTCTTACGTGGCCTTTGGTTCTTTTGTCAATCACCTTAAATCTCTGTCCTCCGGTTCTCCACCCTTCTGCCAATGGGAACAGTTTCTCTCTATCTACTCTGTCCACACCCCTCATGGATTTGAACACCTCTATCAAATCTCCTCTCAATTCTCTCTGCTCCAAGGAGAACAACGCCAGCTTCTTCACTCTTTCAACGTAACTGTACTCCAGACTGGGGAATGAGGTTGGTCAGGTGGAGCAAGTTTCAATAGGTGAACATTTAGGGAACAGTGATCATAGTATCATAATGTTTTGGTTAGCTATGAAAAAGGACAGAGAGCAATCTAGAGTAAAAATGTTTAACAGGGGGAAATGCAATTTCAGTGGGATGAGAATGGATCTGGCCCGGCTAAACTGGAATCAAAGATTGGCAGGAAAAACTGTAATGAACAATAGGCTGCCTTTAAAGAGGAAATAGTTCAGGTGCAGTTGAGGTACTTTCCAACGAGGGGGGAAGGCAGGACAACTAAAGTCAGGGCTCGCTGGATGATGAAAGAGATAGAGAATATGATGAAGCAGAAAAAGAGCGAGTATGACAGATGTCAAGTTGCAAATGCATCTGAGAATCAGGCTATATATAGAAAGGTCAGAGGAGAAGTGAAAAATCAAATAAGACGGGAAAAGAGAGGGTATGAGAATAGAATGGCAGCCAACATAAAAGGTAATCCAAAAGTCTTCTATAGGCATATAAGTAGTAAAAGGGTAGTAAGAGGAGTGATGGGGCCGATTAGGGACCAAAAAGGAGAACTATTCATGGAGGCAGAAGGTATGGCTGAGGTACTAAATGAGTACTTTGCATCAGTCTTCACCAAGGAAGAGGATGCTGCCATAGGCATAGTAAAGGAGGAGGTAGTGGAGATAGTTGATAGGATAAAAATTAATAAAAAAGAGGTATTAGAAAGGCTGGCTGTATTTAAAGTAGATAAATCACCAGGAGTGGATGGGATGCATCCTTGGATGCTGCGGGAATTTAGGGAGGAAATCGTGGTGGTACTGGCCATAATCTTCCAATCCTCCTTAGATACGGGGGTGGTGCCATAGGACTGGAGAACTGCAAATTTTATTCCCTTGTTCAAAAAAGTGTGTAAAGATAAACCCAGCAACTACAGGCCATTCAGTTTGACCTCGGTAGTGGGGAAGCTTTTAGAAACGGTAATCAGGGACAAAATTAACAGTCACTTGGACAAGTGTGGTTTAATTAAGGAAAGCCAGCACGGATTTGTTAAAGGCAAATCGTGTTTAACTAACTTCACGAGTTCTTTGATGAGGCAACAGCGAGGATTGATGAGGGTAATACAGTTGACGTAGTGAACATGGATTTCAAAAAGGCGTTCGACAAAGTGCCACATAATAGGCTTGCCAGCAAAGTTGAAGCCCATGGTATAAAAGGGACAGTGGACATGGATACAGAATTGGCTGAGTGACAGGAAACAGAGGGTAGTGGTGAACGGTTATTTTTTGGACTGGAGGAAGGTATACAGTGGTGATCCTAAGGGGTCGGTTCTAGGACCACTGCTTTTCTTGATACATATTAATGACTTGGACGTGGGTGTACAGAGCACAATTTCAAAATATGCAGATGAGACTAAACTTGGAAGTATAGTGAACAGTGAGGAGGAGAGTGATAGAAGTCAGGAAGACATAGACAGGCAGGTAAAATGGGCGGACACGTGGCAGATGAAATTTAACGCAGAAAAGTGTGAAGTGATACATTTTGTTAGAAAGAATGAGGAGAGGACATATAAACTAACTGGTACAATCCTGAAGGGGGTGCAGGAACAGAGAGACCTGGGGGTATGTGTGCACAAATCATTGAAGGTGGAAGGACAGGTTGAGAAAGCAGTTAAAAAGGCTTACGGGATTCTGGGCTTCATAAATAGAGGTATAGAGTACAAAAGTGTGGAAATTGTAGTTGACTTTAAATTGGCAATTGCCAGTAATAAGAAGAGTCAGCTCCACAAGTGTCCCTCTTAAGGAGGCAGCACCAATAGAATTTAGACACCAAGGCCTAGAAATTCAGTATAGCCACGTTTGGGGCGCTACGGCATGGCGTTCGCTAACTTTTGCGCCCGGCGCAACTTAGCACCACCTTCGCCGATATTCAGTTGCATCGCCCCAAGAGGTTGCTGCTGCGCTAAAGCAGGCGATGCATGACTATCATTAGGCGCTAAGCCGACGATCCAGGGCGCAAACACCGAGGGTGGGCGCAGCGCAGGTGCGGCGAGTTGCTCATTGAGGGCAGACAGTCAGGCGCCGGTCAGCACTTAAAGGGGGAGGGTGGAATTGCTTGGCTGCCACGCCCTGCACACTGCAGCCCTAAGGCAAGGCCTGAACACTGCTTCTGGAACAGCTCCATGCCCAGGAGAATGCAGAAGGCCAGGGAGAGAGTGCAGCGCTTCGGCGAGGGTGACCTGAGGCTGCTGGTTGGTGCAGTGGACCGCAGGTGCCATATCCTCTTCCCTGAGGGTGGCAGGAGGCCGCTGCCCGCCGAATATCGGAAAGCATGGAGGGATGTGGCAAACAAGGTCACGTCCAACAGCGTGGTTGGCAGGACACCAACCCAGTGCCGGAAAAAATTCAACGTCCTCACTCGGGTTGTCAGGGTGAGTACCCTTTCCAGTATCCTCCTCATCCCTGCATGTGCACCTCACTTTATGGCCAAACGAGTCTGAAAGCTCTAATGGCCAGCCCTCATCCAGCAGCTATGAGACTGTCATGAAAAGCACTTGCACATTCAGGACTTTAGACACTGTCAGAGCTATTCGACCATGGGAGGCAGTGCGGGCAATATCAGGGCTTGACACTGCACTTAGAGGCGGTCCTTTCTCTTGCAGTCCAAGCTGGCGCATAACAGAAGACAGCAGCGACAGACCGGGGGAGGCCGTCCTGACCTGAAACAGCTGAGCGACCTCGAGCAGAGAGTGGAGCAGATCATGGCAGGCCGGCTGAGTGGCCCCGTCGCCACTGGAGATGCTGACCCTGTTCTGGGCACCAATGGTAAGGTCATCACCTTTTTGACCTCTCCCTTTCCACTTGCGCCTCACACCAGCATCCTTTGCCACTATCGAACCAATGCAGTGCACAGCAGCTCTCATGCCTCCCTCGCTGCCGCCCTGTCCTCACTCTAAAGCAACTCTTGTGCCTCCCTGCTTTCAGATGGTGACTCGCCAGGTGAGCAGGCGGCCCCTCAAGCTGACACTGTGTCCGAGTCAGACATAGAGGAGGAGGAAGAGGTGATTGGGCAAAAGATCCATCTGTGTGGAGTTTGCACATTCTCCCCGTGTTTGCGTGGGTTTCCTCCGGGTGCTCCGGTTTCCTCCCACAGTCCAAAGATGTGCGGGTTAGGTTGATTGGCTATGATAAATTGACCCTTATTGTTAGGGGGATTAAATACGTGGGGTTACAAGGATAGGGTGGGATATGTGTTGGTGTAGGGGTTACGGGGATCGGGTGGGATATGTGTCGGTGTAGGGGTTACGGGGATCGGGTGGGATATGTGTCGGTGCAGGCTCGATGGGCCGAAATGGCCTCTATCTGCACTGTGGGGTTTCTGTGATTCTGTGATTCTGTGAAAAGCATGGCAGATGCAGTATAATGTGGATAAATGCGAGGTTATCCATTTTGGTGGCAAAAACAGGAAGGCAGATTATTATCTGAACGGCAATAGATTGGGAGAAGGGGAAGTGCAACGAGACCTGGGTGTCCCTGTGCACCAGTCGCTGAAGGTAAGCATGCAGGTGCAGCAGGCGGTTAAGAAGGCAAATGGTATGTTGGCCTTCATAGCGAGAGGGTTCGAGTACAGGAACAAGGATGTCTTGCTGTAGTTGTACAGGGCCTTGGTGAGACCACACCTTGAGTATTGTGTGCAGTTTTGGTCGCCTTATCTGAGGGAGGATGTTCTTGCCATGGAGGGAATATTCACCAGACTGATACCTGGGATGGCAGGAATGACATATGAGGAGAGATTGGGTCGATTGGGCTTATACTCGCTGGAGTTTAGAAGAATGAGATGGGATCTCATTGAAACTTATAGAATTATGACAGGACTAGACAGACTAGATGCAGGAAGGATGTTCCCGATGGCCGGGGAGTCCAGAACCAGGGGTCTCAGTCTAAGGATAAGGGGTAAGCCATTTAGGACAGAGATGAGGAGGAATTTCGTTACCCAGAGAGTGGTGAACCTGTGGAATTCTCTACCAGAGAAGGCAGTGGAGGCCAATTCATTAAATATATTCAAGAAGGATTTAGATATATTTCTTAAGGCTAAAGGGATCAAGGGGTATGGGGAGAAGGAAGGGACAGGGTACTTGATATACCTATCAATTCGTCCAATAAAAGGCGACGAGTTAGGAACGTAACTAAAGGTTTTTATTGACTAAATAACAGAGCCCACCCTCGTGGGTGATCGGGTCCAACAAGGAGGAATACCAGCCAGTTGACTACCTTTATACCTGGGCAGGTAGGTGGAGCCATGGGCGGAGTCGGAGGTGGTCAGCCCAGGTATAACAGCGCGACAAGAGGCGACCTCGTATCGTGATACAACAGTGATAACGGTGATAACACACTATAGTTATCACTGTTGTATTAACGATAAAAGTGGTTTACCACATTCACCCCTTGTTTAGATTTGAGTCCGGCGGGGTGAAGTGTACTACCAGTTCTGGTATGTCAGTCTGTCCGGAGGCCTCGTAAGCCTCTCCGATCGTCGCAGCGGCGGTGCTGCATTATCCGGTGTTAGTGCTGGTGTCTGCGTGGTCGGCGAAGGCTCGTGGGGTTCCGGCATGCCGTCTACCTGGGCTGGAATTGGGGGGGTGGTGGGGGGGTGTAAAGGTGGTGTCTCCGGAGTGCCCGAGGGTGCGAGGTCTCGTAAGGAGACAGTGTCCTCCCGCCCGTCTGGGTAAGCCACGTAGGCGTACTGGGGGTTGGCGTGCAGGAGGTTCACCCTCTCGACCAGGGGGTCTGTTTTATGGGCCCTCACGTGCTTTCGCAGCAAGACGGGCCCCGGAGAGGTCAGCCAGGTTGGTAGAGTGGTTCCCGTAGTCGACTTCCTGGGGAAAACAAACAATCGTTCATGGGGGGTGGCGTTAATGGCGGTGCAAAGTAGTGACCGGATGGAGTGCAGCGCTGTCGGGAGGACTTCCTGCCAGCGGGAGGTTGGGAGGCCCTTAGACTTTAAGGCTAAGAGGACGGCCTTCCATACCGTCGCGTTCTCTCTTTCCACCTGGCCGTTCCCTCGGGGGTTGTAGCTGGTGGTCCTACTTGCTGCAATACCTCTCGCTAGTAGGAACTGACGGAGTTCCTCGCTCATGAAAGAGGAGCCCCGGTCACTATGTATATAGTTTGGGAACCCGAACAAGGCGAAGAGGTCATTCAGGCATTTAATGACCGTGGTGCTGGTCATGTCTGGGCAGGGGAAGGCAAAGGGGAAACGGGAGTACTCATCAACAATGTTGAGGAAGTACACATTACGGTCAGAGGACGGGAGGGGCCCCTTAAAGTCGATGCTCAGGCGCTCGAAGGGGCGGGTGGCCTTGATCAGGCTTGCTCTGTCCGGCCTAAAGAAGTGCGGTTTGCACTCGGCACAGGTCTGGCAGTTCCTGGTTATGGTCCTGACCTCCTCGATGGAGTAGGGCAGGTTGCGGGCCTTAATGAAGTGGTAAAGTCTGGTGACCCCGGGGTGGCAGAGGTCGTTGTGGAGGGTCTGAAGTCTATCACTTTGCGCGCTGGCGCATGTAATTCGTGACAGAGCATCGGGGGGTTCGTTCAGCTTACCTGGCCGGTACAAGATATCATAATCGTAGGTGGAGAGCTCGATTCTCTACCTCAAGATCTTGTCATTCTTGATTTTGCCCCTCAGCTTGTTATTAAACATAAAAGCGACCGAACGTTGGTCGGTAAGGAGGGTAAATCGTTTGCCTGCCAGGTAGTGCCTCCAGCGTCGTACCGCCTCCACAATCGCCTGGGCCTCCTTCTCGACCGACGAGTGTCGGATCTCAGGGCCCTGTAGGGTCCTTGAGAAGAAGGCCACCGGTCTCCCCTCCTGGTTAAGGGTGGCGGCTAGGGCGAAGTCGGATGCATCGCTCTCGACTTGGAAGGGGATGGACTCATCCACTGCGTGCATAGTGGCCTTGGCAATGTCTCCCTTAATGAGGGAGAAGGCTGCGCACGCTTCCTCCGTAAGGGGGAAGGATGTGGACTTCATGAGGGGTCTGGCTTTGTCCGCATAATTGGGCACCCATTGGGCATAGTAGGCGAAGAGCCCCAGGGTTCTTTTAAGTGCCTTAGGGCAGTGGGGGAGGGGTAGCTCCATGAGGGGGCGCATTCTTTCGGGGTCGGGGCCGATGAGTCCGTTCTCTACCACACAGCCAAGGATGGCAAGGCGCGAGGTGTTAAACACGCATTTCTCCTTATTGTAGGTGAGGTTCAGCCGTTGGGCCGTACGGAGGAATTTCTCCAGATTCACGTCATGGTCCTGCCGGTCGCGGCCGCAGATGGTGACGTTATCTAGATAGGGGAATGTGGCCTGCAGTCCGTTCTGGTCAACCATCCGGTCCATCTCCCTTTGGAAGACCGAGACCCCGTTGGTGACACCGAAGGGGACCCTAAGGAAGTGGTATAGGCGCCCATTCGCCTCGAAGGCGGTGTACTGGCAGTCCTCGGGGTGGATAGGGAGTTGGTGGTAGGCCGACTTAAGGTCGATGGTCGAGAATACGCGGTATTGTGCAATCTGATTGACCATGTCAGATATGCGGGGAAGGGGGTATGCGTCCAGCTGGGTGTATCTGTTTATGGTCTGGCTGTAGTCGATGACCAGGCGATTTTTATCGCCGGTCTTAACGACCACGACCTGGGCACGCCAGGGGCTGTTGCTCCCCTCGATGATGCCCTCCTTCAGGAGACGCTGCACCTCAGAGCTAATGAAAGCTCTGTCCCCAGCGCTGTACCGCCTGCTCTTGGTAGCGACGGGTTTGCAGTCGGGGGTGAGGTTAGCGAACAGGGAAGGTGGCGGCACCTTGAGGGTGGATAGGCTGCAGGTGTTACGCGGTGGGCGGTTTAACCTTCGCTGGTTGTCGACTGTGAGTGGGGGGAGGGGTCCACCGTATGCTAGGGTTACACTTTGGAGGTGGGATTGGAAGTCCAGCCCTAGTAGGACGGCAGCGCAGAGCTGGGGGAGGACGAGGAGTTTAACATTTTTATACTCTGTACCCTTAACCGACAAGGTCACAGCACAGTAGCCGCTAATGTCTGTGGTGTGGGACCTCGATGCCATCGAGATTCGGTTGCGCGTTGGCAGGACAGGGAGGGAGTAGTGGCTCACCGTGTCTGGTTGGATGAAGCTCTCCGTGCTTCCGCTGTCGAACAGGCAGGTCGTGGCGTGGCCGTTTACTTTGATGTCCATCATCGACTTGGACAGGTGGTGTGGGCGGGCTTGATCCAGAGTGACGGAGGCTAGTGTGTAGGTAAGCGAGTCGTTGTCGTCTGCGGGCGAGGCGGTCGTCGGGTCCGGGGGCCCGGTGGCAGTCGGGCGTGGTGGGTAAAATGGCGTCTCCCACGAGGTAGGACAAAATGGCGGAGAAGATGGCTGCCCCCATAACTCACATGAGGCACTATTGGGGTCGGTTGCCTTGATCAAAGATGGCCGCCCCCATGACTCACGTGTGGGGATGCTGGCCTCAGTTGCCGTGAAAGAAGATGGCCGCCCCCACAGTTCGCATGAGGCACTGCTGGCCTCTGAAGATCTGCTCCTGCAGGCCTTAGAGAAGTGGCCTTTCTTCCTGCAGGTTGCGCAGGTAGAGTTCCTGGCTGGGCAGCGCGACCTCGGGTGCTTCTCCTGGCCGCAAAAGAAGCAGCCGGCGGCCCGATCGCAGGTGCCCGATGTCGGAGCCGGTACCGGGGGTGGCGGGCCCGGTCGGGTCCGGGACGCCGACGCTGAGGTAGGTCCCGGGGGCGGCGCTGCGAAGGGTATTGCGGTAGGGGTCGGGCCCGAGTCCCAGGGTCGCGAGCAGTACCTGGAAAACGCCTCCTGGTCCTGATGGGCCACCTCCAGGGAGAGAGCGAGGGCTTCAGCTTTGTCCAGGTCGAGGTCTTTAGCTTCAAGCAGTCTTTGCCGTGAGTAGTCGGACCGTAGGCCTTTCACAAAGGCATCGCGGATATTATCTTCCGTATTTTCAACAGCCGTCACCGCTTTAAAGTCACAGTTCCTGCCGAGTGCTCTTAGCGCCCGTAAAAATTCAGCTACAGACTCTCCTGGCTGTTGCGGGCGGGATCTTAGGAGGTGCCTGGTGTACATGTAATATACCGGGCTGCGGTACTGCTGTTTCAGTAGGTTGATAGCGGCCTCGTATGTAGTCGTGTCCTGGATGAGTGCGTATACTCTCGGGCTCGCTTGGGCATTCAGAAGTCTTAGTTTGGATCTCTGCGGGACGCCGGATTCTTCCAGGTAGGATTCGAACCAGTCCAGCCAGTGTTTGAAGTTGAGGGCTGAGTTTGCTGCCTGTGGGTTTAGATCCAGGTATGGTGGTTTGAGGGCTTGCAGCCAAGCCGGCTGGTGTGGCTGGCATAGCCCGGAGTCTGAAAGCTGCTGTGGCTGTGCTTCTGGGAGGGCTTCTGGCTGGCCAGTAGTAGACATCTTTAAAATTTAGTCAATAAAATTGATATACCTATTAATTCGTCCAATAAAAGGCGACGAGTTAGGAATGTAACTAAAGGTTTTTATTGACTAAATAACAGAGCCCACCCTCGTGGGTGATCGGGTCCAACAAGGAGGAATACCAGCCAGTCGACTACCTTTATACCTGGGCAGGTAGGTGGAGCCATGGGCGGAGTCGGAGGTGGTCAGCCCAGGTATAACAGCGCGACAAGAGGCGACCTCGTATCGTGATACAACAGTGATAACGGTGATAACAATACAACAGTGATAACTATAGTGTAACGATAAAAGTGGTTTACCACAGTACTGAATTTGGATGATTAGCCATGATCTCATTGAATGGCGGAGAAGGCTCGAGGGGCCGAATGGCCTACTCCTGCTCCTATCTTCTATGTTTCTATGACTGTCTGCGAGGGGCGCTGCTGTAGATGAGGCTGCAGTACCGGCGACTGTCGGCGAGGGGGCGCTGCTGAAGATCAGGCTGCAGTACCGGCGATTGTCTGCGAGGGGGGCGCTGCTGTAGATGAGGCTGCGGTACCGGCGACTATCTTTTTTTTTATTCATTGATGGGATGTGGGCGTTGTTGTGTCGGTACCTTTCTACCTAGACACAATTTAGGACTCAGAGATTCAAACATGAAGTGCTTTATTGGATGGAAAGGAAGTTCTGGAAAGTTCCGAACAAAGAGAGCTAAACTTAACAGAGAACACCCAACCATTTATCTCCTGTGACAGCGGCACCACAGGTGGGAGGAGAACACAAAATACATAACATTTCCTCCCCTCTTAAATGGAAGGTCCACATTATTCCTCAACAGGTAAGTTACTTTCATTGCACTCAACGAACCTAGGGTAGAGGTAGACTGCCTCAACCCCTGACTTTACCCTGGGGTTTATTCTGCCCCAGTCTTGTGGGTAAGTCACTAAGCCTACAGATCCAAGCGTCTTGGAGGCCGCCGCTCTCTGACAGGATACCGGCGGTCATCGCTGGCTTCCACAGCAGTAGGCATTGACACAGGCCTGGATGGAGAAGGTGCCTGTGTCAGTCGAAAGTCAGGAGTTTGCACAGGTGGAACAGTCTCTTTGACTTCCTGTGTTGGAGAAGAGCACTGTGGCAAAGGATGCTGGTTTGCGGTATCATCCGGAAACAGTTCAGGCCAAACAGCCGTTGGAGCCTCTGTGGCTGTCTCTGCTCCTACCAACAGTTGATCTGTGTGTCTTCTCCAGACGACGTCCTCAGCAGTCTCAACCGTGTAAGACACAGGGCCCGTCTGCACAATCACCGTAGCAGGAACCCATTTCGGTCCAGTGTTGTAGTTTCGAGCTAGGACGTGCTCTCCCGGATGAAACCGTCTCTCCTTGGCTCTTTTCTCTCTCTTTTCAACTTGAGCTTGTTGTTGACAATGGACAACCTGCTCTGCCCTTGGAGGTTTGAGTAAGTCAAAACTTGTCCGCAACTGCCTCTTCATCATGAGCGAAGCGGGGGAAGTTTTGGTTGTGGCATGCGGCTCGTTCCTGTAGGACAACAGGAAGCTGTTCAGACGTTGGTGGATTGTGTCCTGACCTTGCGATGCCTTCAAGGCGTGCTTCAAAGTTTGCATGAACCTTTCTGCCTGGCCGTTAGTAGAGGGATGATAGGGCGCAGACCTGATGTGTTGGACACCATTCACATGCAGGAAGGTTGCAAACTCCTGTGATACAAATTGTGGACCGTTGTCACTTACGAGTTGTTCCAGTGAGCCATAACGGCTGAACATCTCACCAAGTTTCTCAATTGTTTTCTCTGCCATGGTAGACCTCATTACAGCGACCTCCGGCCACTTGCTACGAGCATCTACAACCACCATAAACATCTTCTCTTCGAAAGGACCGGCGAAGTCCACATGTACTCGCTGCCACACTTCTGCAGGCCAATCCCAGGGGTGTAGGGTTGCCAGCTGTGGAACATTCTGGACCCTTTGACATGGGGAACATGTTTTGGCTTTCTCCTCAATATTCCCATTGAGACCTGGCCACCAGAAGTAGCTTCTTGCCATTTCCTTCATCCGAACCATCCCACTGTGGCCTGTATGAAGTTGTTGCAGTATAGGTTCCCTCAGAGGTGGCGGAATGATGACACTGCGTCCCCAAAGAAGACAACCTGCCTGGACGGAGAGCTCATTTCTTTTTGAAACGTAAGGTTTCAAACTAGGAGAATCTCCTATAGCTCTCCCTCGAATGACATCGTCCATTACCTCAGACAGGACTGGATCGTTGCGGGTGTACCTTCGCACCTGAACTGCAGTGACAGGTGCTCCCTCCACTTGTCTAAAGTAGAAGATGTCTATCTGACGAGGCTCTGGGGGAGTAACAGGCAAGGGTAGCCTCGAGAGACCGCCTGCGTTGCCGTGCAAGTCTGATTTGCGATATTTGATGTCGTATGTGTGTCCTGACAACAGTAAAGCCCACCTTTGCATCCTGCTTGCAGCGAGAGACGGAATTCCGGTGTGGGGCCCGAAGATTGAAGTCAATGGACGGTGGTCTGTCAGGAGTGTGAACCTTCTCCCAAACAGGTACTGATGAAATTTTCGAATTCCAAAAACGATTCCCAAGGCCTCGCGCTCGATCTGCGCATAGTTACTCTCGGCCTTGTTCAAGGTGCGTGATGCAGAGGCGATAGATTTCTCTTCACCCAAAGGCATGATGTGGGATTTGACTGCTCCCACACCATCTGGTGATGCATCACATGCTAGCTGCACGGGTCGCTTTGGGTCGAAGTGTGTCAGGACCTCCGATTTCAGCAATGCTTTCTTTGCTTGGGCGAAAGCTTCGTTGCACAGTTCAGTCCATTTCCATGTTTTGCCTTGACATAGCAACTGATGTAACGGCTTCAGCAATGTTGCTAAGTCTGGAATAAACTTCCCATAGTAGTTAAGTAGCCCCAGAAATGAACGTAACTGGCTCGCATTCTGGGGTGCTGGGGCCTCCACGATCGCCTTGACCTTTGATGGCGCCTTATGCAGGCCAGTAGCGTCAATCACATGCCCCAGGTACTCAACTGAAGACTGAAAGAATTCACATTTGTCTTTACGAACTCTGAGTCCGTACTCTTTCAGTCGTTGTAGTGTCGCATCCAAGTTCAGAAGATGATCCTCCTCATTTGTCCCAGTGACAAGGATGTCGTCCAGGTAGCACTGGACTCCTGGCAGTCCACTCAAAATCTGATCCATTGCCCTTTGGAATAGAGCAGGGGCCGACGTAATTCCAAACGGAAGACGGCAGTACCTGTATAGCCCTTTGTGTGTCACAATTGTCAGCAGCTCCTATGATTTGTCATTGACATGCATTTGTAGATAAGCCTGGCATAAGTCTATTTTGCTGAACTTTGGCCCTCCGGCCAGGCCCGTAAAAAGATCATCAATGAGGGGAAGAGGGTACTGTTCCGCAAACAGCACCGGGTTAATAGTCACTTTAAAATCCCCGCAGATTCGAACAGATCCATCCTTTTTCAGGACAGGAACAATGGGTGTGGCCCATTTGCTCACGCTCACAGGCTCCAGGTCTCCATTCTCGACTAAGGCCTCCAAGTTAGCCTCAACTTTTGGCCTAATTGCATAGGGTACAGGTCGGGCTTTGTGAAACTTCGGCTTGCTGTCAGGTTTAATGTCCAGTCTCACGCTGATCTTTTTCATGCTCCCAAGTTCCCCATTGAAGAGTTCTGCATGTTTGTTTAACACTGCAGTCAGACCTGACTCCCCTTTTGACATCATGCGGACTGCAGGCCAGTCCAGCGTGATTTTCTCTAGCCACGCACATCCCAGTAGCGATGGGTAATTTCCCTTTACCACATATAGTGGCAGTTTTGCAGTCTGTCCGTTCAATTTAACTGTCACCTCAATGACGCCTCTCATGGCCACAGGTTCGCCGGTATACGTCTTTAGCACAATGTTTGTCGGCTGAAGGGTAAGATGCTTTAGCATTTTGTTGTAGACAGTTTCTGAAACAAGGGACACAGCCGCGCCTGTGTCCACCTCCATCCGCACTGATTGTCCCTCCACCAGTGGTGACACCCAGTAGCCATTTGAATCACCTGCAACCGTCAGTATGTGCACCTCTTCCTCCTCAGAGGTGTCGCTCCCCTCTGTTTTGCTTGTTCCATCATACTGCACTGAATGAACACTCTTTTTCCTCTCTTGTACAAATACAGACATTTTGCTTCCATGCTTCCCAGCTCTGTCTGTTCTTTTTTTTACCTCTACAGGCGCGTTCAATGTGACCCTTTTTGCCACAATTTTGGCATTCCAGGTCCGTACACCAGCAGCCATTAGCGTGATGGCCCATTTTCCCACAACGGCAACATGTGCCGTTCCGCGCACCTTTAGGCTCAGACGACACCTTGTGAACTCTCCCTGTTGAACTCGACTGGTGAGCCTCCTTTTCTGCCATCTCCATGGAGACACTAACTTCAATGGCCTTTTCAAGAGTAAGGTTGTCCTCAGTAAGAAGGCGCTTCTGTGTGGCTGCATTTTGCAGACCACACACGAGTCTGTCTCTAATGGTGTCCTTCAGCACCTCCTTGAACTCGCAGTGTTCTGATAACCTTTTTAAAGCAGCAATAAACATCGTCACTGATTCCCCCTCCTCTTGATTCCGTTTGTGAAATCTAAATCTCTCAGCAATAACCAGAGGTTTTGGTGAAAAATGTGCTCCAAGAATTTCCACTAGTTGCTTATATGTTTTAGTTCCTGGCTTATCTGGCTGCACGAGGCTGCGAAGTAAATTGAATGTCTTCGGCCCGATTACACTCAAAAAGGTAGGCACGACCTTTTCATTTGCCACCGCATTCGCCAATACAAAATAGTCAAAACGTTCCGTATATGCGCTCCATTGCTCCACATTTTCATCAAAATCACCGATGTTTCCTAATATAGTAGCCATCTCACGTTTCAAATTAAAATTTCTGTTTACTCGCTGCACCCGTAACGTACACAGATTCATCCGCTCCTCGTTGCCACTTGTTGTGTCGGTACCTTTCTACCTAGACACAATTTAGGACTCAGAGCTCAGAGATTCAAACATGAAGTGCTTTATTGGAAGGAAAGGAAGTTCTGGAAAGTTCCGAACAAAGAGAGCTAAACTTAACAGAGAACACCCAACCATTTATCTCCTGTGACAGCGCCACCACAGGTGGGAGGAGAACACAAAACACATAACAGGCGTCGCTGGCTGGCTTGGCCTGCATTTAGTGCCCATCCCTAATTGCCCTTAAGAAGATGGTGGTGAGCCACCTTCTTGAACCGCTGCAGTCCATATGGTGTAGGTACACCCACAATGCTGTTAGGAAGGGAGTTCCAGGATTTTGGCCCAGTGACAGTGAAGGAACGGCGATACAGGTCCAAGTCAGGATGGTGTGTGGCTTGGAGGGGAACTTGTAGGTGGTGATGTTCCCATGCGTCTGCTGCCCTTGTCCTTCTAAGTGGTAGAGGTCGCGGGTTTGGAAGGTGCTGTTGAAGGAGCTTTGGCGAGTTGCTGCAGTGCATCTTATAGATGGTACACACTGCAGCCACAGTGCGCCGGTGGTGGAGGGAGTGAATGTTGAAGGTGGATGGAGTGCCAATCAAGCAGGCTGCTTTATCCTGAATGGTGTCGAGCTTCTTGAGTGTTGTTGGAGCTGCACTCATCCAGGCAAGTGGAGAGTATTCCATCACACTCCTGACTTGTGCCTTGTAGATGGTGGAAAGGCTTTGGGGAGTCAGGAGGTGAGACATTCGCCGCAGATTTCCCAGCCTCTGGCCTGCTCTTGTAGCCACAGTATTTATATGGCTGGTCCAGTTCAGTTTCTGATCAATGGTAACCCCCAGGATGTTGATAGTGGGGGATTCAGCGATGGTAATGCCATTGAATGTCAAGGGGAGATGGTTAAAGTCTCGCTTGTTGGAGATGGTCATTGCCTGGCACTTGTGTGATGCGAATGTTACTTGCCACTTGTCAGCCCAAGTCTGAATGTTGTTCAGGTCTTGCTGCATATGGACACGGACTGCGTCAGTATCTGACGAGTCTCGAATGGTGCTGCACAGTGTGCAATCATCAGCGAACATCCCCACTTCTGACCTTATGATGGTGTCGAAGTCTCGACTCCCGAGTAAGACTCTTAAACACAAAGTATCATTAAAGACAGGCTTTATTTGCTTGCAAGGGAAGAGTTGTGTAGACAAGGGCTACATCAGACCTCTTCAAAGTAATACAGGAGTTGTAGTATATTTATACAGTACAGAAGCAAAACAGGCTTTCTATGCCACATGACATAGTATTGAATCATAACTGATTACAAAGGCACAGACCTTGCGAATTATTGAAACAACGTATTCCGGGCTGCGTTAGAATAACGAACGGAAATACCTTGGGATAAGATTAACTAATCCTTTATTATGGGATCTCTCTGTTCCCTCTGTTCTCTCACTGTACCAACTGGGCCTGTGGGCCGATGTTTACCTTATCATGTCCTTGGCTGTTTGTTTGGTAAATGAGGCTCCTTGTTAAGCTTATCACAAACAAGGAGTACGTATATAGCATTCCTAAATTATCTCGTTCCCTTGAAACATGATTAGTGAATCATGCTGTTGGCCATTTTAAAGTTTAAATGGATTTCATTCTATGCCCAGGAAGCCATTTTATGTCTAAATGAGAAACTGTACTTCCACATTGGAGGGAAGGTCATTGATGAAACAGCTGAAGATGGTTGGGCCTAGGACACTGCCCTGAGCAACTCCTGCAGTGATGTCATGTGATTGGGATGAATGACCTCCAACAACCACAGCCTACTTCCTTTGTGCTAGGTATGATTCCAACCAATGGAGAGTTTTCCCCTTGATTCCCATTGACTTCAGTTTTGCTAGAGCTCCTTGATGCCACACTCGATCAAATGCTGCCTTGATGTCAAGGGCAGTCACTGTCACCTCACCTCTTGAGTTCAGCTCTTTTGTCCATGTTTGGACCAAGGCTGTAATGAGGTCAGGAGCTGAGTGGCCCTGGCGGAACCCAAACTGGGCGTCAGTTAGCAGGTTATTGCTGAGTATGTGCCGCTTGATAGCACTGTCGACGACACCTTCCATCACTTTGCTGATGATTGAGAGTAGACTGATGGGACGGTAATTGGCCAGGTTGGATTTGTCCTGCTTTTTGTAAACAGGACATACTTGGGCAATTTTCCACATTGCCGGGTAGCTGCCAGTGTTGTAGCTGTACTGGAACAGCTTGGCTAGGGGCGCAGCTAGTTCTGAAGCACAAGTCTTCAGTACTATTGCCGGAATGTTGTCAGGGCCCATAGCCTTTGCAGTATCCAGTGTCTTCAGCCGTTTCTTGACATCACGTGGAGTGAATTGAATGGGCTGAAGACCGCCATCTGTGATGCTGGGGACCTCAGGAGGAGGCCGAGATGGATCATCCACTCGGCAATTCTGGCTGAAGATAGTTGCAAATGCTTCAGCCTTGTCTTTTGCACTCACATGCTGGGCTCCACCATCAATGAGGATGGGGATATTTTTGGAGCCGCCTCCTCCTGTTAACTGCGAGGGGCGCTACTGTAGATGAAGCTGCAGTACCGACGACTATCTGCGAGGGGCGCTGCTGTAGATGAGGCTGCGGTACCGGTGACTGTCTGCGAGGGGCGCTGCTGTAGATGAGGTTGCGGTACCGGCGACTGTCTGCGAGGGGCGCTGCTGTAGATGAGGCTGCAGTACCAGTGACTGTCTGCGAGGGGCGCTGCTGTAGATGAGGCTGCGGTACCGGCGACTGTCTGCGAGGGGCGCTGCTGTAGATGAGGCTGCGGTACCGGTGACTGTCTGCGAGGGGCGCTGCTGTAGATGAGGCTGCGGTACCGGCGACTGTCTGCGAGGGGCGCTGCTGTAGATGAGGCTGCGGTACCGGCGACTGTCTGCGAGGGGCGCTGCTGTAGATGAGGCTGCGGTACCGGCGACTGTCTGCGAGGGGCGCTGCTGTAGATGAGGCTGCGGTACCGGCGACTGTCTGCGAGGGGCGCTGCTGTAGATGAGGCTGCGGTACCGGCGACTGTCTGCGAGGGGCGCTGCTGTAGATGAGGCTGCAGTACCGGTGACTGTCTGCGAGGGGCGCTGCTGTAGAAGAGGCTGCGGTACTGGTTTATTTCTGATAGCAAAATACTGCGGATGCTGGAAATCCGAAATAACAACAGAAACTGGTGGAAAAACTCAGCAGGCCAGGCATCATCTATAGAGAGAGAAACAGAGTCAACGTTTCAGATCAAAACCCTTCGACAGGACTCAGAAAAAACACAGGAAATGAAACAGATTAAAAGGCCAGTTTGGAGGCTGGGAAATGGGGATAAAGAACAAAAGAGAAGTGAAGAGACATTAAGAGATATTCAAAACCAGACGAGATGGTGATGGGACCAGTAAAGAGACAAAAGACGGCTCTAGATTAAGACATGTCGGAAGCACTGGTGTGGAAGGTGGCATCGTCGGAGCAGATGCGGCAGAGACGGAGAAACTGGGAGAATGGAATAGAGTCCTTACAGGAGGCGGGGTGGGTGGAAGTGTAGTCCAGGTAGCTGTGGGAGTCAATGGGCTTATAGTGAATGTTGGTCAGTAACCTATCCCCAGAGATGGAGACGGAGAAGTCGAGGAATGGAAGGGAAGAGTCAGAGATGGACCATGTGAAGGTGAGGGAAGGGTGGAAATTGGGGACAAAGTGAATGAAATTGTCTAGTTCAGGGCGAGAGCAGGAAACGGCACCAATACAGTCATCAATGTACCGGAAAAAGAGGTGAGGGAGGGGACCCGAGTAGGACTGGAACAAAGAGTGTTCCACATATCCCAGGAAAAGGCAGGCATAGCTAGGACCCATGCTGGTACCCATGGCAACACCTTTGATTTGGAGGAAATGAGTGGAGTCAAAGGAGAAGTTGTTCAATGTGAGAACAATTTCAGCCAGGCAGAGGAAGGTGGTGGTGGATGGGGACTGGTTGGGCCTCTGTTCAAGGAAGAAGCGGAGCGCCCTCAGGCCATCCTGGTGGGGGATGGAGGTGTAGAGGGATTGTACGTCCATGGTGAAAAGGAAGCGGTTGGGGCCAGGAAAGTGGAAACTGTTAAAGTGGCGGAGGGTGTCAGAAGAGTCGCGGATGTAGGTGGGAAGAGACTGGACAAGGGGAGAAAAGATAGAGTCGAGATAGGAAGAGATAAGTTCCGTGGGGCAAAAACAGGCTGAAACGATGGGTCTACCGGGGCAGTCCTGTTTGTGGATCTTGGGAAGGAGGTAGAAGCGGGTTGTGTGGGGTTGGGGAACTATGAGGTTGGTGGCCACGGGGGGGAAGATCTGAGGGAGTGCTGCACTGTCGGAGGATCTGTACTGAGGGAGTGCTGCACTGTCGGCAGGTCAGTACTGAGGGAGCGCTGCACTGTCGACGGGTCAGTACTGAGGGAGCGCTGCACTGTCGGAGGGGCAGTACTGAGGGAGCGCCACACTGTCGGCGGGTCAGTACTGAGGGAGCACTGCACTGTCGGCGGGGCAGTACTGAGGGAGCGCCGCACTGTCGGAGGGACAGTACTGAGGGAGCGCCACACTGTCGGCGGGTCAGTACTGAGGGAGCACTGCACTGTCGGAGGGGCAGTACTGAGGGAGCACTGCACTGTCAGAGGGGCAGTACTGAGGGAGCGCCGCACTGTCGGAGGGACAGTACTGAGGGAGCACTGCACTGTCAGAGGGGCAGTACTGAGGGAGCGCTGCATTGTCGGAGGGTCATTACTGAGGGAGCGCTGCACTGTTGACGGGTCATTACTGAGGGAGCGCTGCACTGTCGACGGGTCAGTACTGAGGGAGTGCTGCATTGTCAGAGCTGCTATCTCTTTGATGAGACCGTAGCCGAAGTCTAAAAATAGCGGGCAAATCATTTAAAACAGAGATGAGGAAGAATTTCTTCACTCAAAGAGTGGTGAGCCTGTGGAATTCCCTGCCACAGAGGGCTGTGAAGGCTAATTCAATAAATATTTTCAAGAGAGAATTGGATATATTTCTGAAGGCTAAGGGGATTAAGGGTTACGGAGAAAAGGCGGGGACGGGGTACTGAACTGGTAAGATCAGCTATGATCTCAGACGAAGATCAGCCATGATCTCATTGAATGGCGGAGCAGGCTCGAAGGGCCGAATGGCCTACTCCTGTTCCTATCTCTATGTTTCTATGTTCCATTTATGGGTCAGGTAAAGGACACTATTGGAAGGATAGGGAACATTCTGCTCTCCACTACCACCAAACAAATACAGACCAACTGGTTTTACATCCCATTGTTGTCTGTGGGATCTTGCTGTACACCAATGACTGCCATGTTTAACTGCACCAGTGTCAATACTTCAAAAGTGAGCCAGTGGTTGCGATGTTGGGCTATGCTGGTGAAATCCTGGATCACTGCACATCTGTTCTTTCTTCTGGAATTGAGGAAGCCAATTCTAACGCTCTTTATTTGTTCATTTCAGATCTCGGGGTGCGATTTCTCAAAGGCAGCTGATTGGCTTGTGTTGGAAAGACCATTAACAGCAGCTGCATTTACTGATGCATCGCAATGATTTAGTGTAACACTGACTAACTCTAAACTAATCCAAAATAAACTTCTTGAATGTGCTGTACGCAGACCAATCGTGTCCTAATAGTTTTATCATTAAGTCTATAATGGTTCAAAACCGCAAACAAAGGAACACTTTTCCCTGGTATAATCCCATGGAGTCCCAAGTACCCCTATTGTCAGCCTTGGTTCAGTGAGTAGCTCTCTCACCCCTGAGTCAGAGTGTTGTGGGTTCAAGCCCCGCTCCAGAGACTGAAGCCTATAATCCAGACTAACACTTCAGGGCAGTACTGAGGGGGTGCTGCACTGTGGGAGGGGCCATCTCTCAAATGGTGCCCTCTCAGGTGGGCATACAAGATCCCAGGGCACTGTCAACCAAAAGCAGGGGAGTTCACCCAGGTGTGCTGGCCACACATTTACCCCCTCGACCTACATTGTGAAAGCAGATTCTCTCATTGCTGTGTGTGGCAGCTTGCTGTGCACAAATTGGCAGCTGTGTTACCTACACTTCAACAGTGACAACACTTGAAAAATAAAAGTACTTCTCTTGGCTGTAAAAACCCGGCGACCAGTGAGGCCCGAGACCAGTCGGGAGCAGTGAGTCGGAGCCCGGTATAAAAACCGGAGAGAGGCGAGGCCCGAGACCAGTCGGGACCAGCGGGAGCAGCGAGGAGGAGCTCGGGAGAAAACCCGGCGACCAGCGAGGCCCGAGACCAGTCGGGAGCAGTGTGGTGAGACCGGTATAAAAACCGGAGAGAGGCGAGGCCCGAGACCAGTCGGGACCAGCGGGAGCAGCGAGGAGGAGCTCGGGAGAAAACCCGGCGACCAGCGAGGCCCGAGACCAGTCGGGAGCAGTGAGTCGGAGCCCGGTATAAAAGCAGGAGAGAGGCGAGGCCTACCAACTCAGCAGCGGGGAGAGAGGTAAAAAGTAATCAGTGTGTGACGTCACCAGGGAGCAGGTAGGTGATTGGTTGGTGAGTATTTCTCTTTTTTCAATACAAGCTTGAATTCTGTGGTGTTAAATTTCTGTGGTGTAGTGGGGATAGTTGGTAAATAAAGCGCCCTAGAGCATACCTGTAACTGGGGTATTGAATACATTTTAAAAGAAATTAAAGGGGTAAGTCATGGCAGGAGAGTTCAGACCCGTGCTCTGCTCCTCCTGCTCTATGTGGGAAGTCAGGGATGCTGCCAGTGTCCCTGATGACCATGTGTGCGGGAAATGCATCCAGCTGCAGCTACTTGTAGACCGCATTGCGGCGCTCGAGCTGCGGGTGGATGAATTTTGGAGCATGCGCGATGCTGAAAGGCTCGTGGATAACACGTTTAGCGAGTTGTGCACGCCTCAGGGTAGGGCAGCACGGGGGTGACCATCAGGCGGAGCAACAAAGGCAGGCAGGTAGTGCAGGGAACCCCTGCGGACATCCCCCTTTCAAACAAGTATACCGCTTTGGATACTGTTGAGGGGGATGACTCACCAGGGGAAGGCAGCAGCGGCCAACTTCCTGGCACTGGGGGTGCTCCTGCTGCCCAGGAAGGGGGGAAAAAGAGTGGGAGAGCAATAGTGGTAGGGGATTCTATAGTAAGGGGAACAGATAGGCGTTTCTGTGGCCGTAGACGTGAATCCAGGATGGTTTGTTGCCTCCCTGGTGCCAGGGTCAAGGATGTCACTGAGCGGCTGCAGGGCATTCTGGAGGGGGAGGGAGAACAGCCAGTGGTCGTGGTCCACATTGGTACCAACGACATAGGTAAAAAGAGGGATGAGGTCCTGCAGCAAGAATTTAGGGAGCTAGGTGAAGGATTAAGGAGCAGGACCTCAAAGGTTGTAATCTCTGGATTACTCCCGGTGCCACGTGCTAGTAAGTATAGGAATAGGAAGATAGAACAGATGAATGCGTGGCTAAAGGGATGGTGCAAGGGGGAGGGCTTTAGTTTCCTGGATCACTGGGTCTGCTTCTGGGAAAGGTGGGACTTGTACAAGTCGGACGGTTTACACCTGAACCAGGGGGGAACCAATATCCTTGCGGGGAGGTTTGCTAGCACTGCTGGGGAGGGTTTAAACTAACTTGGCAGGGGGTTGGGGTACAGAGTGGAGCTATAGTAGGGGGTGATTTACGGCCAAATACAGAGGGAAAAACAAGTCAGCTGGGAAGGCAGAGCAAATATGTGAAGGCAAAAGAGAATATGGCAGGGCTGGAAGGCATTTATTTTAATGCAAGGAGTCTTGCAAATAAGGTGGATGAACTGAAGTTGTTGTTGAACACATGGGAGTACGATATTGTTGCTATCACGGAGACATGGTTGAGGGAGGGTCAGGACTGGCAGCTCAATATTCCGGGGTATAGAATCTTCAGGCGAGACAGAGGGGGGTGTAAAAGGGGAGGGGGTGTTGCAATATTAATTAAGGAGTCAATTACTGCTGTAAGGAGGGATGATATATTAGCGGGTTCCTCTAATGAGGCCATATGGGTAGAACTTAAAAACAAAAAGGGGGCAAGCACTTTGCTGGGAGTGTACTATAGGCCCCCAAACAGTCAGGGGGAGATAAAGGAACAGATATGTAGGCAAATCTCCGAGAAGTGCGAAAATAATAGGGTAATAATAGTGGGGGATTTCAACTTCCCCAATATAAATTGGGACAGTCAGAGTGTGAAAGGCTTAGAGGGTGCAGAATTCTTAAAGTGCATCCAGGAGAGCTTTTTGAGCCAACATGTAGAAAGTCCTACAAGAGAGGGGGCGGTACTGGACCTAATTCTGGGGAATGTAGCCGGGCAAGTGGTGGAAGTGTCAGTAGGAGAGCATTTTGGCGACAGTGACCATAATTCGGTGAGATTTAAGGTGGTCATGGAAAAAGACAAAGACGGCCCGGAAATAAGGGTTCTAAATTGGGGGAAGGCCGATTTTAATATGATAAGGCAGGATCTGGCCAAAGTGGACTGGGAGCAGCTGCTGATAGGAAAATCCACATCAAAACAGTGGGAGACTTTCAGAAGGGAAATAGAGAGAGTACAACGCCAACATGTTCCTGTAAAGGTCAAGGGTGGGACCAACAAGCAAAGGGAACCTTGGATGACAAGGGATATACAAAAATGCATTAGAAATAAGAGGGGGGCTTTTGGCAGTTACAAAAGACTAAAGACAGAAGAAGCCCTAGAGGAGTATAAAAAGTGCAGGGGCATACTTAAAAAAGAAATTAGGAGGGCGAGGAGGGGCCATGAAATAACACTGGCGAGCAAAATAAAGGAAAATCCTAAGATGTTTTATAAGTATATTAAGGGCAAGAGGATAACCAGGGAAAGGGTAGGGCCCATTAGGGACCAAAGTGGCAATCTGTGTGTAGAGCCAGAGGATGTAGGCGGGGTTTTAAATGAATTTTTTGCATCTGTGTTCACTATGGAGAAAGACAATGCAGACATAGAAATCGGGCAAGGGGACTGTGACATACTTGAACATATTAGCATCGAGAGGGAGGAGGTGCTAGCGGTTTTAGCGGGCCAAAAAGTGGATAAATCCCCAGGCCCGGACGAGATGTATCCCAGGCTGCTGTGGGAGGCAAGGGAGGAGATTGCAGGGGCTCTGACACTAATTTTCAGAACCTCTCTGGCCACAGGGGATGTACCAGAGGACTGGAGAACAGCTAACGTAGTACCATTATTCAAGAAGGGTAGCAGGGATAAACCAGGGAATTACAGGCCAGTGAGTCTAACATCTGTGGTGGGGAAATTATTGGAAAAAATTCTGAGGGACAAAATTAATCTCCACTTGGAGAGGCAAGGATTAATCGGGGATAGTCAGCATGGCTTTGTCAAGGGTAAATCATGTCTAACAAATCTGATCGAATTTTTCGAGGGGGTGACTAGTGGGGTGGATGAGGGAAATGCTGTGGATGTGGTGTACATGGACTTCAGTAAAGCTTTTGACAAAGTCCCGCATAGGAGACTGGTCAAGAAGGTAAGAGCCCATGGGATCCAGGGTGCCTTGGCGCGTTGGATCCTAAACTGGCTGAGTGGCAGGAGGCAGAGGGTGATGGTCGAAGGTTGCTTTTGTGACTGGAAGCCTGTGTCCAGTGGGGTACCTCAGGGATCGGTGCTGGGTCCCTTATTGTTTGTGATCTACATAAATGATTTGGATGAAAATGTAAAAGGTATGATCAGTAAGTTCGCAGATGACACGAAAATTGGTGGGGTGGTAAATTGCGAGGAGGAAAGCCTCCGGCTACAGGACGATATAAACGGGTTGGTCAGATGGGCGGAAAAGTGGCAAATGGAATTTAACCCTGAAAAGTGCGAGGTGATGCATTTTGGACGGACAAATAAGGCAAGGGAATACACAATGAGTGGTAGGACCCTAGGAAGTACAGAGGGTCAGAGGGACCTTGGTGTACATGTACATAGATCCCTGAAGGCAGCGGAGCAGGTAGATAAGGTGGTTAAAAAGGCATATGGGATACTTGCCTTCATTAGCCGAGGCATAGAATATAAGAGCAGGGAGGTTATGATGGAGCTGTACAAAACGCTGGTGAGGCCACAGCTGGAGTACTGTGTGCAGTTCTGGTCGCCTCACTATAGGAAGGATGTGATTGCTTTGGAGAGGGTGCAGAGAAGATTCACCAGGATGTTACCTGGGATGGAGCGCCTCAGCTATGAAGAGAGGCTGGACAGGCTGGAGTTGTTTTCCTTGGAGCAGAGAAGGCTGAGGGGGGACCTGATTGAGGTGTACAAAATAATGAGGGGCATAGATAGGGTAGATAAAGAGGAACTTTTCCCCTTAGTGGGGGGGTCAATAACAAGGGGGCATAGATTCAGGGTAAGGGGCAGGAGATTTAGAGGGGATTTGAGGAGGAACTTTTTCACCCAGAGGGTGGTTGGAATGTGGAACTCAATGCCTGAAAGGGTGGTGGAGGCAGGAACCCTCACAACATTCAAGAAGCATTTGGATGAGCACTTGAAATGCCATTGCATACAAGGCTATGGACCAAATGCTGGAAAATGGGATTAGACTGGACAGGGATGGATGGGCGGCGCAGACACGATGGACCGAAGGGCCTCTTTCTGTGCTGTAAAACTCTATGACTCTATGACATTGTGAAAGGTGCTACAGAAATGCAAGTCTGCCCCTTTCCTGCAAGGACCCTTATTGTTTGCCAGTCAGTGAGACCAGCATCAGTCCTTCACCCTGCAGCCACAGGTAGCCCCAGTCTGGGGGTTCCAGCAGTAACTTGGATGGTCAGCAGACTTTGTGGGGGGGGTGGTTAGGGAGCAGCGGGCAGGGCGGGGGTCAATGAGTTTGCGCACCTAGCTTTCTCTTGGGGGCCCAGGACACTCAGCACCAGAGCTCTGAGGGAATTGGTTCCAGAATTATACAGCAGTGAGGCTGAAGCCCCTTCACATGGGCAAACACTGAAGGTCAAGTTCTCAGCTTGAACTTTTAAATTTCATACAGACATTCTGTGCATTAACAGCATTCTCTCTGCGCTTCTCACAACAGCTCCCCCTTGCCCACGTGTAGGGGCGTGTAGCTTCTCTCCACTACTTACACAGGTCCCATGAGAAAGATCAGGGATTTTGAGCCTGTCCCAATGGGTGCAGCAAAAACCTGGTGGCACTACAATCCTCCCTTAGGGAGACCACTAGGAACGCTGGTGTGGGAAATGGAAAGGAGGGTAGATGATGCTGAAGAGGGAGCATTAAATCAGATTTCCCATCCACTGGACATGAAATGGACAGCAAGTCCAAGTTACAAAGCCCTGTGCCATACTTGACCTGGAAGAGACTGATGGGACAGTGTAGAGAGGTTATTGGGCTGAAAGTGGCGTACTGTGGCTGCAGTGTGTACCATCTACAAGATGCACTGCAGCAACTCGCCAAGGCTTCTTTGACAGCACCTCCCAAACCCACGACCTCTTCCACCTAGAAGGACAAGGGCAGCAGGCGCATGGGAACACCACCACCTCCAAATTCCCCTCCAAGTTACACTATCCTGACTTGGAAATATATTGTCGATCCTTCATCGTCACTGGATCAAAGTCCTGGAACTCCCTAATAGCACTGTGGGAGCACTTTCACCACACGGACTGCAGTGGTTCAAGACGGCAGCTCACCACCTCCTCAAGGGCAATTAGGGATGGGCAATAAATGCCAGCCTTGCCAGTGACACCCACATCTCAAACACATTTTTAAAAACTGACCCGAGAATGCTGGCCATCAGTGTCATTTGCCATCGTCTCTCCGGCCCGTGTTCCAGTGCACCATCAGGAACCAATTAGAAATTAGTTTGCATTCCCTTCCTGGGTCCCTCTCAAGTTAGATATTTCATCAGTTTTGCACCAAAAGAGCAAATTGTATCAGTGAGTGAACACTGAACCGAGCCCATTCGATTTATATCCCTCGTTACCAGAGTTAAACCTGAAGCTCAACCTTGGCCATTCCAATTGTCCTAACATTCGCAGCCCTGGGGGCATTGGAGGAAAGAAAGTTCAATGGCCTAGAAATTCAGTATCGCCACGTTTGGGGCGCTACAGCCGGGCGTTCGCTAAATTTAGCGTCCGGCGCAACTTAGCGCCACCTTCGCCGAAATTGAGTTGCATCGCCCCAAGAGGTTGCTGCTGCGCTAAAGCAGGCGATGCACGCCTATCATAAGGTGCTAAGCCGGCGAGCCGAGGTGCTAACACCGAGGGCGGGCGCAGCACAGGTGCGGCAAGTTGCTGATTGAAGGCAGACACGCTGGCGCCGGTCAGCTCTTAAAGGGGGAGGGTCGATTTGTTTGGCTGCCACGCCCTGCACACTGCAGCCCTGAAGCAAGGCCTGACCATTGCTGGTTCAACAGTTCAATGCCCAGGACAATGGAGATGGCTAGGAAGCGAGCGGAGCGCTTCAGCGAGGGTGCCGAGGCTACCGGTTGGCGCAGTGGAGCGCAGGCGACCTGTCCTCTTCCCTGACAGTGGGAGGAGGCTGCTTCCCAGCAAGTACCGAAAAGCCTGGAGGAAGGTGGCAAACAGGGTGACCACCAACAGCATGGTTGCCAGGACTCCAGTTCAATGCAGAAAAAATTTCAACGACCTCACTCGGGTTATCAGGGTGAGTACCCTTTCCACTATCCTCTTCATCCCGGCATGTGCACCTAAGTTTCTGGCCAAAGGGACCTGAAAACCCCAATGCCCAGCCCTCATCCAAGAGCTATGGGACTCTCATGAAAACCACTTGCACATTCAGCACTTTACACACTGTCAGGGCTATTCCACCATGGGAGGCAGTGCAGGCAAGATGAGGGCTTGACACTGTCAGGGCTATTCCACCATGGGAGGCAGTGCAGGCAAGATCAGGGCTTGACACTGTCAGGGCTATTCCACCATGGGAGGCAGTGCAGGCAAGATGAGGGCTTGACACTGTCAGTGCTATTCCACCATGGGAAGCAGTGCAGGCAAGATCAGGGCTTGACATTGTACTCAGAGGCCGTCCTTTCTCTTGCAGGGCAAGCTGGCCCACAATCCCAGGCAGCAGCTACGGACTGGGGGAGGCCATCCTGACCTCAAACAACTCAGCGACCTGGAGCAGCGTGTGGAGCGCATTATGGCAGGCCGGCTGATTGGCCCCGTCGCCAGTGGAGATGCTGACCCTGTTCTGGACAGAAATGGTAAGGTCATCACCTTTTTGACCTCTCTCTTTCCACTTGTGCCTCACACCAGCATGCTTTGCCACTATCGAACCAATGCAGTGCATAGCAGCACTCATGCCTCCCTCGCTGCCGCCCTGTCCTCACTCTAAAGCAACTCTTGTGCCTCCCTGCTTTCAGATGTTGATTCGCCAGGTGAGGAGGCGGCCCCTCAAGCTGCCACTGTCAGTGATTCTGAATTCAAGGAGGAGGAAGAGGAAGCTGGCCCATCAGTGACACCCTCAGCCGAGGCAGCCCATGGCCATGATGGGGACACGTCTTCCCTGGAGGGGAGCAGGGGGGAAGGGTCTGAGGAGAGTGAAGCTCCGGGGCCCAGCGGGCAGCAGCAACGCGGGAGCGGTGGGGAAGCTCGGCGGCCTTCTCCCCGGAGGGTGAGTGCGGCCTCCAGTCCTGCTACGGTGAGCGCAGAGGAGTTGCGGCTCCTTGGTGAAATGGGCATCCAGGCTGAGCGCAGGCACACTGAGCTCATGGCTGCAGTGGCAAGGATGCCTGACTCCATAGAGTCACTGGCAAGGAGTGTTCAGGAATTCGGGGCAGCACAGGCCAGGAGTCTGCAGGAATTCAGGGCAGCACAGGCCAGGGGTCTGCAGAAATTCAGTGCAGCACAGGCAAGGAGTCTGCAGGACTTCGCGGCAGCACAGGCTAGGAGTCAGCAGGACTTCGCTGCATCACAGGCGGCTTCCAGCCAAGTGCTCAGTCGTGCCGTGCATTCACTGGCTGGCCTGATGCAGACACAGATCAGGGCCACACGGGCACTAACTGCTGACACCCTCGCTGGATCGGCGAGGCATCGCCGGGGTCTCGCCGTGCCGCAGAAGCCCAGCAGTCTGTGCTTCAGCAGATTGCTGCGCATGCTGCAGTGCTGGCCCGTGCGAATGCCAGTGTATCAGCCGACCAGGGAGTGCCTGTGCTCTGTCAGGTTGGCAGCATTCCTCCTCCACTGCAGCTGCCATCACCCATAGGACAGACTGCTGCCGCCCAAGCAGAGTTGGAGCAGACAGCAGCCAGGCCCTCCAAGCCCAGAGCTGGTCCAGGCCGTCCCCCAAGGGCATCTGCCGTCTCACCATGTGACCCTCAGCAGCCTTCCCCCAGCCTTGCTGCAGCCACTGGGGTCCCATTGAGGAGGAGCTGCAGGGCGGGAAGGGGCCACTCGCAGAAGTGAGGCAGATCACCCTCGCAGGGAAAAAAGTAGGTGTGGCCAAATGTTGTGTTTACATATGAAGGCCGAGAATGTTCTTTTTATATATGAAGGCTGAGACTGTTGGGTTTGTTTTTTATATGAGGGCCAGGAATGTTGTGTTTGTTTTTTATATGCGGGGCAGGAATGTTTGTTTTTTATATGAAGGCCAAGGATCATGGTCATTTTTGTTTAACTGTTTTTTTGATTTTCTGAAGGTTGTGAGAGCTAGTTATGTCTCTGACTGTTTTTTGGGGGGTTTATCTGAATTAGTTTGTCATGCGGGAAGGGCACAGAGTTTACACAATAAAAAATTCCCTTTATTCACATTGTCCATGTTTGCACTTTGAACTAGTTGTTGCCTCAACCGGCTGAAGGCTTGCGGAGCAGCTCCATTCATGTTCTTTCATTGGCAAAAGCCATTCCCGGAAAGGGGGCCTAGAACTGAGTTGCAATAAGCCACCGACGGACGGCCCTTGCACTTTGTGCCTCCCTGCCGTCTTGGTTCTCCTCCTCTGGTGGTCCTCCAATGTCTGCTGGCAGTGGCTGAGTCCTGAGGATAGCCAGGTTGTGCAGCATGCATCACACTACAATGAAATGGGAGACTCACTCAGGCGAGTATGGTAGGGCTCCTGTGGCACATAGAAGATAGGAGCAGGCCATTCGGCCCTTTGAGCCTGCTCCACCATTCAATGAGATCATGGCTGATCATCCAAATTCAGTACCCTGTCCCGGCCTTCTCCCCATATCCCTTTAGCCTGAATATATCCAACTACTTCTTGAATATATTTAATGAACTGGCCTCCACCACCCTCTGTGGCAGAGAATTCCACAGGTTCACCACTCTCTGGGTGAAGAAATTCCTCCTCATTTCAGTCCTAAATAGCTTACCCCTTATCCTTAGACTATGACCCCTAGTTCTGGACTCCCCGGCCATCGGGAACATCCTTCCTGCATCTAGTCTATCCAGGCCTGACAGAATTTATAGGTTTCAATGAGATCCCCTCTCAATCTTCTAAACTCCAGTGAGTATAAGCCCAATCGACACAATCTCTCCTCATAAGTCATTCCTGCCACCCCAGGTATCACCCTGGTGAATCTTTGCTGCACTCCTTCCATGGCAGGAACAGTCTAGACAGTGGAACCGTTACTTGAGCATAGCGATTGTGTGCTCAATGATGTTCCTGGTAGCTTGATGGCTGTCATTGTATCGCTCTTCAGCAGGGGTGCTAGGCGCAGGGAGCGGGGTCATCAGGCAGGTGCACAAAGGAAAACCCTTGTCCCCGAGAAGCCATCCTCATGGGTGAGCCTGGGCTTCGAAAATGTATGCCACAGAAGTCTGGCGCAGGATGAAGGCATCGTGGCTTCTGCCTGGAAAGCAGGCATTAACAGCTAGTATGAGCTGCCTGTGGTTACACACCAACTGGACGTTGAGTGAATGGTAGCCCTTGCGGTTGCGGTAATCCTCGGCATGCTGTAGAGGTGCCCGTCAAGCCACATGCGTGCAGTCAATGGCGCCCTGCACCACGGGGAATCCCGCTATTCTCCCAAATCCCATTGCACGCTCTTGCTGCTTGTCCAGGGTCATGGGGAAGGACATAAGTAGGAGCAGGAGTAGGGCATACGGCCCTTCAGGCCTGCTCCGCCATTCAATAGGATCATGGCTGATCCAAATCTAGATTCACGTCCACTTCCCTGGCCTCTCCCCGTAACCCCTAATTCCCTTATCTGCTAGGAAATTGTCTATCTCCATTTTTAATTTATTTAATGTTGCAGCTTCCACAGCTCTCTGGGGTAGCAAATTCCATAGATTTACTACCCTGAGTGAAGAAGTTTCTCCTGATCTCAGTTTTGAAAGCGCAGCCCCTTATTCTTAGATTATGCCCCCTAGTTCTAGTCTCACCCATCAGTGGAAACATCCTCCCCGCATCCACCCGATCATGCCCCCTCACAATTTTATATGTTTCGATAAGATCGCCTCTCATTCTTCTGAACTCCAATGAGTAGAGTCCCAACCTACTCAACCTTTCCTCATACGTCAACCCCCTCATCTCCGGAATCAACCGAATGAACCTTCTCTGAACCGCCTCGAGAGCAAGTATATCTTTTCTTAAATATGGAAACCAAAACTGCACGCAGTATTCCAGGTGTGGCCTCAACAATACCCTGTATAACTGCAGCAAGACTTCCCTGTTTTTATACTCCATCCCCCTTGCAATAAAAGCCAAGATTCCATTGGCCTTCTTGATCACCTGCATACTAACTTTTTGTGTTTCATGCACCAGGACCCCCAGATCCCTTTGTACTGTAGCACTTTGCAGTTTCTCTCCATTTAGATAATAACTTGCTCTTTGATTTTTTCTGCCAAAGTGCATAACCTCACACTTTCCAACATTATATTGCATCTGCCAAATCTCTGCCCACTCACTTAGCCTGTCTATATCCTTTTGCAGGTTTTTTATGTCCTCCTCACTCATTGCTTTCCCTCACATCTTTGTATCGTCGGCAAACTTGGATATGTTGCACTCGGTCCCTTCCTCCAAATCGTTAACATAGATTGTAAAGAGTTGGGGTCCCAGCACTGAGCACTGACCCCTGCGGAACACCACTAGTTACCGATTGCCAGCCCGAGAATGAACCATTTATCCCGACTCTTTGTTTTCTGTTAGATAGCCAATCTTCCACCTATGCCAGTATATTACCCCCAATCCCATGATTTCTTATCTTGATCAGTAATCTAGTGTGGAACCTTGTCAAATGCCTTTTGGAAGTCCAAATGGACTACATCCACTGGTTCCCCTTTATCCAACCTGTATGTTACATCCTCAAAGAATACAAGCAAATTTGTCAAACATGACTTTTGTAATGAAATGTGTTTGGCTTGCCTGTATTCATTTTGCACTCATGTATATTACCCTCCCCCACACGGTGTATAGTTTCACTTCCTCTTTCCTGACTAACCTGTAATGTTCCAGGTCTTGGCTCTTGGCTCCGCCCCTGACTTCTCTTACATAAAGATCCCAGGATCTGTATGACTCATTCCTGCGAGCCAGTCAGTGTGTTGAGATGTTAGCTCTGATCTTAGTGATTAAAAGCCAACTTGTTAAAGTCTAAAACTTCTAGTTTTGTGGTTATTGAAGGCACATCAATTTTAGTCACTGAAGAATACTAGGATGGATCGACTCCTAAAACCAGAGCGTCTGGACTTGGATCCATATTCTGCTGAAGCATCAAATCAATTTGGACACTGGCTCAAATGCTTCGAACTCTTCGCGAGGGCCTCATCCGCTAGCAAGGTAGATAAACTGAGCCTACTGACTACTCGCATTAATCATCGGATTTATTCGTCCATCCGGGACGCCACCTCTTACATGGAGGCCATCACTATCCTGAAGGCCCAATACCAGTAAACGAAGTGTACGCCAGACATCTGCTGGCTACACGCAAGCAGCGACCTGAGGAATCAATGGACGATTTCTTACAGGGCCTAAAGGACTTGGTCCGGGACTGTAACTGCAAGGCCGTGATGGCCAACGCGTACTCTGACGAATTGGTCCGCGATTCCACACCCGTTGACAAAATCCATGATGGACATACAGGTAAACGGGAATTTAACGAAATGTTTAATTGACTGTGGGAGTACCGAGAGTTTTATCCACCCTAGCCTGGTACGGCAGCATTCATTAACGGTAACCCCTACACGGAGCAGAATTGCTATGGCTGCTAAGCCCCACATTTCAGACATTTTGGGCTACTGTGTGGTAACACTGACTGTAAAAGGCACGGACTACAAGGATTTTAAACTCCTCGTGATGCCAGAACTCTGTTAATGTAATCTTGGGCCTGGACTTCCAGTGCCACCACGAAAGTGTCACGCTAGCATATGGCGGGTCCCAGCCGCCACTCACAGTCTGTGGCCTATCAACCTTAAAAATCAGCCCGCCCTCTTTATTCGCTAATCTCGCTCCGAACTGTAGGCCCATAGCGACCAAAAGTAGACGGTACAGTCTGGAAGACAGACACTTTATCAAGGCGGAAGTGGACAGAATCCTGCGGGAAGGCATTATTGAATGCAGTACCAGTCCGTGGCGTGCCCAAGTAGTCATAGTTAAAAATAGCGAAAAGAAACGGATGGTAATTGACTACAGCCAGACTGTTAATATTTATACCCAGCTGGATGCCTACCCTTTACCCCGCATATCAGAAATGGTCAACCAGATCGCGCAATACCGAGTCTTCTCGACTATCGACCTCAAATCCGCGTATCACCAGCTCCCCATTAGAACGGAGGACCGCCCATACACCGCCTTCGAGGCGAACGGATGCCTCTACCATTTTCTCAGAGTGCCCTTCGGGGTAACAAATGGGGTCTCGGTCTTCCAACGTGAGATGGACCGCATGGTTGACGAGAATAAACTACAAGCTACCTACCCCTATCTGGACAATGTCACTATCTGCGGGCACAACCAGCAAGACCACGATCTAAATCTTGCGAGATTTTTAAAAACTGCCCTAAAGCTGTATCTAACCTACAACGAAGACAAATGTGTCTTCAACACAACCCGTCTCTGTATCCTCGGCTGTGTGGTGGAAGATGGGGTAATTGGACCGGACCCTGACCGATTACGCCCCCTAAAAAGAACTGCCCCTGCCACACAATCCCAAAGCTTTAAAAAGGTGCCTGGGATTTTTTTCGTATTATGCCCAATGGGTGCCCAATTACTCTGATAAGGCCCGACCCCTCATTAAATCGACGTCCTTCCCACTATCAGCTGAAGCTCGGGAGGCTTTCACCAGTATCAAACAGGACATTGAAAGGGCTGCACTGTGTGCAGTGGACGAAAGCATTCCGTTTCAAGTCGAAAGCGATGCATCAGACTTTGCTTTAGCTGCGACCCTCAATCAGGCTGGGAGACCTGTGGCCTTCTTCTCCCGAACCCTTCAGGGACCTGAAATCAGGCACTCTTCTGTCGAGAAGGAGGCACAGGCTATAGTGGAGGCAGTGCGGCACTGGAGACACTACCTAGCCGGCAAACGTTTCACCCTGCTCACCGACCGGCGGCTTTCATGTTTAATAACAAACAAAAGGGGCAAAATCAAGAATGACAAAATACTCAGGTGGAGGATCGAACTATCCACGTTCGACTATGATATTATGTACAGGCCGGGAGCCCTTAATGAACCCCCAGACGCCCTATCGCGGGGAATGTGTGCCAGCATTCATACGGACAAATTACAGGGTCTCCACAACGACCTCTGTCACCCAGGGGGTCACCCGACTATACCATTTTATAAAGTCCCGCAATCTACCCCACTCCATCGAGGTGGTCAGGGCAATGACCAGAGCCTGCCGCATCTGTGCGGAATGCAAGCCTCGTTTCTACAGGCCTGACCGTGCACACCTTATCAAAGCCACAAGGCCATTCGAGCGCCTAAGTCTGGACTTCAAGGGACCCCTTCCCTCTGCCGACCGTAACGTATACTTCCTCAATATCATCGATGAATATTCCCGCTTCCCCTTCGCCATTCCCTGCCCAGACATGACCAGTGCCACGGTCATCAAGTATCTCTGTAATGTATTCTGCATGTTTGGCATGCCGAACTACATACACAGCGATAGGGGGACGTCATTTATGAGTGACGAACTGCGCCAGTTCTTGCTCTCAAAGGGGATAGCCACTAGCAGAACCACTAGCTACAACCCCCGGGGTAATGGGCAAGTGGAAAGGGAGAATGCTACTGTTTGGAAGGCTGTCACGTTAGCCTTAAAGTCAAAAGGCCTTCCGACCTCCCGCTGGCAGGAAGTCCTCCCAGACGTGCTCCACTCCATAAGGTCTCTGTTATGTACAGCCACTAACGCTACCCCTCACGAAAAGATGTTAGTTTTCCCCCGGAAATCTACCTCGGGCATATCTCTACCCGCGTGGCTGATGTCTCCGGGGACAGTACTATTGCGGAAGCACGCGAGAGGCCATAAAACGGACCCCCTTGTGGAAAAGGTACAGCTCCTCCATACAAACCCTCAGTACGCCTATATCGAATACTCTGACGGGTGAGAGGACACTGTTTCCATAAAAGACCTCGCTCCCTCGGGGAGCGGAGAGAACGATGAGAGACTACCCGAGGAAGACCTACACCAAAAAGAGACAGGACGCCCAGAGGTATCAATACCCAACTTTAACCTGGAGGACACTGCAGATAACCTGGAAGACACTGCGGAGGCCCGGACAGCGGAGGAACCAGAATCCACTCCCCTAGAGGCACCCCAACCGGCTTTGCGCCGATCACCGAGAACCGCAAAACCTCCTGACAGACTCACTTATACCAACTTTTAAGAAACATCACCCCAATGGACTAAATCTAAAGAAGGGGTGAATGTAATGAAATGTGTTTGGCTTGCCTGTATTCGTTTTTGCACTCATGTATATTACCCTCCCCCACACAGTGTATAGTTTCACTTCCTCTTTCCTGACTAACCTGGAATGTTCCAGGTCTTGGCTCCGCCCCTGACTTCTCTTACATAAAGATCCCAGGATCTGTATGACTCATTCCTGCGAGCCAGTCAGTGTGTTGAGATGTTAGCTCTGATCTTAGTGATTAATAGCCAACTTGTTAAAGTCTAAAACTTCTAGTTTTGTGGTTATTGAAGGCACATCAACTTCCCCTTCATAAAACCATGCTGACTCTGTCCTATTAAATTATGTTTATCCAAATGCTCTGTTACTGTTTCCTTAATAATGGACTGCAACATTTTGCCAACCACAGATGTTAGGCTAACTGGTCTATAGTTTCCAGCTTTTTCGTCTACTTCCCTTCTTAAATAAGGGTGTTACATTAGCAGTTTTCCAATCTGCCAGGACCTTTCCCGAGTCCAGGGAGTTCTGGAAAATAATCACCAATGCATCCACAATCCCTACCGCCACTTCTCTCAAAACCCTAGGATGTAAGCCATCAGGTCCGGGGGATTTATCCGCCTTAAGTCCCATTATTTTACTGAGATCATCTCCTTAGTGATTTTAATCGTCTTTAGCTCCTCTCTCCCCCCTCATTGCCCCCTGTTTGTCCAGTGTTGGGATATTTAGTGCCCTCTACCATAAAGACTGATGCAAAATATTTGTTCAGCATCTTTGCCATCTCCATGTTCCCCACCAGTAGTGTCCCGGTCCCATCCTCTAAGGGACCAACGTTCACTTTAGCCACCCTTTTTCTTTTTCTAAATATAGCCGTAGAATCTCTTGCTATGTTTTTATATTTTTTACTAGTTTACTTTCATAATCTATCTTCCCTTTCTTAATTAATCTTTTAGTTATTGTTTGCTGGCTTTTAAATGCTTCCCAATCTTCTATCCTCCCACTAGATTTGGCTACTTTATATGCCCTTGTTTTCAGTTGGATACTATCCTTTATTACTTTGCCAAGCCACAGATGGCTGTCTTTTCTTTTACTCCCTTTTTCCTCAGTGGAATATATTTATCTTGAAAGATGTGAAATATCTCCTTGAATGTAGACCACTGCTCTTGTACCGTCTTACACTTTAATCTGTTTTCCCAGTCCACTTTAGTCAATTCTACTCTCATACCTTCATAGTCTCCTTTATTTAAGCTCAGTATGCTGGTTTGAGATCCAACTCACCCTCAAACGGAATTTGGAATTCAACCATATTATGGTCACTCATTCCAAGGGGATCCTTTACTCGGACATTTTTTATTAATCCGGTCTCATTACACAGGACCAGATCTAAGATTGCCTGCCCCCTGGTTGGTTCAGTTACATACTGCTCAAGGAACCCATCCCTAATACACTCTATGAACTCTTCCTCAAGGCTGCCATGCCCAATTTGATTAGTCCAGTCAATATGAAAGTTAAAATCCCCCATGATTATAGCTGTTCCCTTATTACAAGCCCCAACTATTTCCGGATTTATAATCCAACCCAGAGAGTTACAACTGTTAGGAGGCCTATAGACTACGCCCACTAGTGACTTTTCCCCCCCCCTTCTTATTCCTCATCTCCACCCAAACTATTTCACTACCCTGATCCTTTGACCCAATATCATTTCTGACTATTGCAGTGATTCCATCCTTGATTAACATAGCAACCCCACCTCCCTTTCCTTCCGGTCTGTCCTTCCTAATAGTTAAATACCCTTGTATGTTTAGTTCCCAGTCATGATTATCTTGCAGCCATGTTTCCATAATGGCCACCAGATCATACCCATGTGTAGTTATTTGTACCGTCAACTCGTCAATTTTGTTACGAATGCTGCGTGCATTCAGATAAAGAACTTTCAAATATGTTTTGGCAATTTATTCCTGCTTTTACTACTTTACCTTTATTATACATTCTGTCCCTTCCTGACACGCTCTGGTTTTTAATTCCCCCACTGCTACCTTACTCTATTGCCTTCTCTGCTGTCATTTTTAGCTCTTAAAACCTCCCCCCCGCCCCCCACTAATTAGTTTAAAGCCCTCTCTACAGCCCTAGTTATTCGATTCGCCAGCACTCGTCCCAGCACTGGCCAAGTGAAGTGCATCCCAACAGAACAGCTCTCTCTTGTCCCAGTACTGATGCCAGTGTCCAAGGAAGCAAAACCCATTTCTCCCACACCAGGCTTTGAGCCACATATTTAACTAATTTTATTTACCCTAGCCAAATTTGCACGTGGCTCAGGTAGTATTCCAGAGATTATTACCCTTGTGGTTCTGCTTTTTAATTTGACCCCTAGCTGCTCAAACTCACTCAGCAGAACCTCGGTCTTCTGACAAGGGCATTGGTCACCTGCTGGATGCAGCAATGTACCGCGAACTGGGAGATATTGGCAATGTCCCCAATAGCAGATTGGAAGGAGCCAGTGGCATAGAAGTTGAGCCACCATCACCTTCACTGCCACCGACAGACATCCTGCTCCTCATCTGTGGCTGCAGATCTCTGCGAAGCAGGTGGCAGATCTCAGTGACCACCTCCCTTCTGCATCACAGCCTCCAAACACTACTCCTCAGACATGTTCAGATATGAGAACTGCTGGCGGTATAGCCTGGGTGGGTATGGCCTCCTGTGCCAACACCTGTTGGCCCTTCTGTCTGGCCACGATTGGCACTCACGGCATCCGAGTCGTTTGAATGCAATGCAGAAAGCCAACGTTTCCACCCATTGCAGCCCCTATTAGATGTGGTGACTCTAGGCTGTGGCACTGAAAGTTAAATCCAAGTACAAAGCTCTGGCCTAAAGCCAGAAGTACCTGTGCAAGCACTGAGTCAAAGCAGAAAGCTCTCCCCTTGTCTCTCCCAGAAGGATTGGCACAAAATGGCTGCCACTTATAATGCAGGAGGAGTCCCCTTTAAATAGCACCCCCCGCAGCAACTGGGAACCGTTCCCCCTACCAGTCGCTGGGGCGCCAGGCGCACAGAGGGGGTGCCACTGAAGTTCCAGATCAGGGCACACCAAGGGCGTTGCACCATGAAATGACTTCAGGATCTGTGCGCGCTTCTGAGTGGGCACTGCAGTTTTGCGCTGCCGCTAAATCTTGACTGAAGTTCACGAGAGGCGCAGATCGCGCCATGCCTGGGTGCTAGCTGCTTTGCGCCCCACTTCTCCGGCGCTAACAACTGAATTTCTAGCCCAATGTTTCCACTGCCGCTTTAGTGAGGCCCAACCCAACCATTTATTGTAGTTTATCTGTAGAGAATGCCAGTCACATGTACCCACATCACCCCTGACCAGTGAAACAACGGGAGCCTGGAGACCTGTATCTCTGCCAGGCTCCAGTCACAGATCCAGTAATCTCCAAGCATCTGGACTTCAAGACTAAGTGTGATGGAATACTCTCCACTTGCCTGGATGAGTACAGATCCAACACCACTTGAAGCGCTACTCCATCCAGGACAAAGCAGCCCACTTGATTGGCACCCCATCCACCATCTTACACAATCACTGCCCCACCGGTGCACTGTGGACCATCTACAAGATGCACTGCAGCAACTCGCCAAGGCTGCTCCAGCAGCACCTCCCAAACCGGTGACCTCTTCCACCTAGAATGACAAGGGCAGCAAGTGCATGGGAACACCACCACCTACAAATCACAACATCCTGACTTGGTAATACAGTATCGCTATTCCTTCATCACTGGGTCAAAATCCTGAAACTCCCTCCCCAACAGCACTGGGAGTGTATCTTCACCACAGACTGTAGCAGTTCAAGAAGGCACCTCACCACCACCACAAGGGCAATAAACGCGGCCCTTGCAGTGACACCCACATCCCAGGAACGAATAGAAAACTGCTCTGGAACTCAAATTTGGCTGATTTCTTTTTGGGAGGCACAATTGTTAAGGCAGCTGAGAGAAGCGGCCCAATAGATTCCCAAAACAGGCTACCAATTAACACAAGGACAGTAAAATCCAGCCAGAACTTTGAATATAACGAGATCAGGTTTCATGTATAACAGGGGTTTATTATCCAACAGACACATCTACAGTTCCACGGAGCTGCACTCGGAGCCCACCCTGCGGCGATGGTCCATTTTCCACATGGCAACAGTCCCGACCAACAGGGCCACGGAGAGCAGAGCTACCCCAACCGCGACTCCAGGAAGAACACGGGAGGGGGAATCAGCAGCAGCATCTGTGGGGAGAAGGGAGGCTTAGATGGGCACTAGTTACTCCATCACTAGAGTGTAGCAGGGGCCTCCTTTACCTTTCTCTTCCTGGTGGATCCCAGCAGCCAATCTCTCCTCATCTTCCAGGAAAATGATGGCTCCATCAGCAGTCACCAAGGACCCAGCCCGGTCATCGGCGCTTCTTCGCCTCTCTGGGGGAGACAAGAGGCAGAGACAAGAGTTCAAGGTGGGCGATTCAATGTGCAGCTGTCTGAAGCCCCAAATCAGATGGTCAATCCGATGGCCCAATGCAAAAACCCTCGGGCAGTGAGTACCGGAGTGAGATTGTACTAGTTAAATACGGTTCCCTCACTGTCAGACTAAGATTCACTCCCTATTCTCAGAAAGACCCGCTTCAACCCAGCAAAGTTTGCAGTCGTTGACGGGTCCAATGGCCAGTCTGGTCTCCTGGGGGCGGGGGAGGGAAAGAGGCCCGTTTTAAGCACTAGTTTGACCAGCGGTTACACTGGACATACACACATTGCCCAAGTCTCCCCCAGATATCGGTTCGGTTCCACCCTGGAACTCCCGGTGACAGCAGGATGCTAGATCAATGTTTAAGGCCAGAGGTGGATTCCATTCAGAACCAGTGCAAGATGTGCTCAGAGCCGCTGAGCCAGATTGCCATCCTGCTGTAGACTAACTGGGATAGAGTTGAGCGGGCAGATTGAGGACACTGCTCCTGTGCCCAGTGTTGGGCCCTTGCCGAGTGAGCCCAGTGTCCAGATGCCCCACACCCACCCCTCCCCATCAGGGTTCAGTTTCTAGTCAGATCCCAGCTACTTACTGGGGCTGCAGGGAGCCGTGCAGTTCTCTCGGGTGGAAGGGAAGCAAACCTCAGCACTGCAGTGGAAGTGAACCTGGAAAGAGACAGTGCGGTGTGGTCAGTGCCACAGCTCCCAGTCAGGAGATTCATGCTTCTACAGTCAAAGGGTCAACAGGGGCCTCCTCACTGTGAGCAAGACCCAGGGAACAAGTTCAACCAAGAGAGCCAGAGAGAAAGACTGAAGGAAACTCACCTCCCCGCTCAGAGCCCGGCCCGAAACTCGGTCCCAGAAAGCGAAAGTGCTGACTACAAACCGATTGTGGTGAGTTGGGAACGGCGAATGGGAAGCGGCGTCTACCGGGAGGAGGCGGGTTTTGTAATTGTCACCAGTAAAGGGGCACCTGGAACAGAGAAAGAGCGGGTTATATGGAGAGGGCACCTGGAACTCCCAACTACAGAGTTACAGCGGCACATCAAAGCAAAGTCCCGAGATTAGACTGGATAAAGAAACCAGTCCATTCAAGTCACCAATCGTCAACCTGGAGCTCAGATTGGTTTGATTATTGGCCGTTCCTTCACCCAGTCCATGTCGCCCCCCTCCCCGATCACCAGCCTGCCCCAAGGTCCCTCACTCGCTGCCTTACCTGCCCACCAGGAGGTCCCATCGGAGCCCCGAATGCGGCTCGGGGGTGGGGGTCGCCCAGCAGTCATTGAGCACCAGCACAAGGGACGGATCGTTCCGGTTCAGGACTCGAACCTCCACAAACACGGGGTCCCGGAGCACACTCAGGATCGGGTAGTCACTGGCCACGTACCAGCTCCGGAAGCCACCATCTGGAAAGAGAAAGATGAAGGACGGCCACTATTTGTAGAAAGAGCCTGAAGTTGGACACTGACCATCAGCAGCACTCGCTACCTCTCGCTATTCTCAGCTCCAGAACCAGGATCCCGGCCTCAGTGGCAGGCAGTGGCGGAGAAAGGCTGTAAACTCTGGGCTTCACCTGCAATTCAGACTCCTGGCTCCCCTTGTAACTGCACTGGACATGGAGCCTGCAAGAGAACGGACACGGCTGGAGAATTCAGCTCCTCACCTTCTCTACCCGCTCCATGTGCTCCCAGTCTCACCTGAAGGGGCTGTCCCGGGTCACCGATCCCAAAGCTCCATCCAAGATCTCAAACTGACCCAACACATCCGTTTCATAGACGGCGTTCACCCCGTCCAGCTACAAGAGACAGAAGACCATCATTACAGAGAAATTGAGCAAGTCTGCCATTGCCTTATCACATGTAGTGTCTTTAAGGGCCCCCATTGCCCTTTAGACCCCCTCTTTCCCACCCGACTGACAGCCATTGATGGGGCTCCCAGCCCACAATACCTACCCGCTGAGTAGTGCCACACTCAGTGACTGCGAACTGAAAGAGCACAGTGTCTGCAGAGGCCACGGTCGGACTGCACTCCGCTCCGTGTCCATCCTTCAGATGGACCGTTGTCAGGTTTACAGGAGGCAGCGTCAAATCCTTGGAGATGGCGATCAGGACCCGCCCATCCTTGGTGCACACTGCAGGAGAGAGTCAATGAAAGGCGGTTAGTTGCTGCACGGGGAATGGCAAGGGAACCGTTACCGGGAGGGGGAGAAACTCCGCCCAGCGCAGCACCGGCTTCTAGTTTCCTTCTCTCCCCGTCCACACCCCAATTCTCCATCTAATGGAGACGGGTCACCAACTCCATCCCTACTGGACTGGTTACACAAGACCGGCATCAAATCCACAGCCTGTCCGGTCAGTGCCAGCCAGGGACTGATCTTCACTCTGCCCTCCTATCCTGGGGCGCAATTCAACCATCAGAAGTCCCAAGTGGCATAGAGAAGGAAGGAGAGATCCTGGGTCAGGATCTCAATGATCAGACTTTCAAACTGTAGAACTGAACACGGTTCCTAAACCCGCCAGCTCCCGGACTGGAGAGGTTGGAGACTCCAGCTGATGTTTCAGGACAGGAGGAGAGAGAGTGGATACTGTCCAGGGAATCCCCAGTGCAGTTGGATTGCGGCTGGTCCTGGGAAGCCCTGGCCCAGAATATAGGCGAGCCGAGAATACACCCACCTGGCAGATTGTGGAGTGAATAGAAACACGACGGCACATCCCGGCTCCCGGCATCAAAGCAGCAGCCTCTCCGCACACACTCACTGCCTTCAATTCCCCCAAACCCGCAGTCTTGGCGGAATTTGGGAGACAGCCAACATTGATCGGCGGGGAGAAGGAGAGAGGGCGGCTGAGATGAACAGATTGTAAGAAAGAACAAGCCCAGAACCCGCAGCCCCTCCATTCTAACAAGCAAGGCTCCCAGATAAGTGAGGCTGTAGAGCCGACTCCCCCTTTTTATCCCCTGTTTAACCGGCAGTAAATGAATGGTCTCATTGGCCCACGGGCTCCCCATGTGAACCCGCATTCCCACGGGGCACACGGAGATATTGGGGCCTTGTTTAAACTTATTTTTTTCTTTTTTTGTGTCGAACATATTTATTTAAATATGGTAGTACTAATCTTTTATTTAAATCTGGTAATACTTATTACAATACATCAACTTCATAATAAATCCATTACATTCATTAACCACAATAAGGCTAGTTTTAACAAAAAATCAACTTTAAGATTAACAATACAAATAAAATAATACATTTTTTCAATATGGTAGTACTTGTCACAACTCATCAATTACATAGTAAATCCATTACATTCATTAGCCGCAATAAAACAAAGCCTTAAAAACAGCTTTAGGACTAACAGTACAAATGCAGTGGTAAATTTTACAGACAAATCAACAATATTAACAGTACAGGTACCCATAGTGAAAAACAATTTTACGCCAGTCCTATTGGCAATGTAGTAACTCTTCGTTTTTGCTTGGTATTACCTGCTGTCCTTTTTTAAAATTTTAATATTCATGTACAACATTACTTATGCAACTCATCAGTTACATAGTAAATCCATTACATTCATTGACCACAATAAAAAGGATAAAGCCTCGAAAACATCTTAATGGTCAACAATATTGATACGCTTATCAATTACTCCATAAAAGACGATGAATCAGGAAGGTGATGAAAAGGCTTTTATTAACTAGAGAACAGAGCATGCCTCTCGTGGGTGGCTGGTTCCAAGAAGGAAGTGAGTCGGCGAAACCCCCACCTTTATACCTGGTCATGTGGGCGGAGTCAGCTGAGGCATGCCTTGGTACACAGTGCCACCCAGAGGTAACAATATACAATAACAGTGGTTTACCACAAATATAAATACAATAATACATTTTTACAGGTAAATCAATAATGTTTACAGTACAAACTGCCACTGTTTAATAAACCAAGAAAAGAAAGAACCTGTAGTCGCCAGTCCTACTGGCATCGCTGAATCATTCAGTCATTCATTCCTCTGTTCGTTCGCTCAAGTGTAAATTCCATCGTGAATGTCTGCGTGCGTGCGTGTCATTTGTCTCCCTGCGTGCATGCGTGCGTTCGTTCATCTGTCCAGACAGGCCTCACGCTCACCCAATAGGATGCCGACCTTCATCCTGGGGAGCGAATTTGAAGGGGCTGCTCCTCGATTATTGGCTGCACTTCAGTCCCACGCTCCTGATCTTCGGTCACCCGGTGCGGAAGGGAGCGGGCAGGTCGGCGGACCTCCTCGTGGGACTGCTCCTGGGCCTGGCCAAAGTGGCCATTAACTGGTCCAGGCAGCGGGCGGTCCAGGGGGTTGTTCGGCCCGACTACCTGCCTCTCTTCCGCGGCCACGTTCACCCCTGGCTGGCCCTGGAGATGGAGCACGCGGTGTCCGCCGGCACGCGCGAGGCCTTCCGAGACCGATGGGCATCGCAGGACCTGGAGTGCTGCATCACCATAAGGAACAGTACTTTAATTTAATTTGTTCAATTTCCTTTTAACCTTTTTTAAAGTTACAGCACATGGTCATAGAACCATCGAATCATAGAATGGTTACAGCGGGGAAGGAGGCCACTCGGCCCATCGAGCCCGTGCCGGCTCTCTGCAAGAGCACTTCAGCCAGTCCCACTCCCCCGCCCTTTCCCCGTAGCCCTGCACATTTCTTCCCTTCAGATACTTATCCAACTCCCTTTTGAAAGCTGTGATTGCATCTGCCTCCACCGCCCTTTCAGGGAGAACATTCCAAATCCTAACCACTCGCTGCATAAAAAAGTCTTTCTTACGTGGCCTTTGGTTCTTTTGTCAATCACCTTAAATCTCTGTCCTCCGGTTCTCCACCCTTCTGCCAATGGGAACAGTTTCTCTCTATCTACTCTGTCCACACCCCTCATGGATTTGAACACCTCTATCAAATCTCCTCTCAATTCTCTCTGCTCCAAGGAGAACAACGCCAGCTTCTTCACTCTTTCAACGTAACTGTACTCCAGACTGGGGAATGAGGTTGGTCAGGTGGAGCAAGTTTCAATAGGTGAACATTTAGGGAACAGTGATCATAGTATCATAATGTTTTGGTTAGCTATGAAAAAGGACAGAGAGCAATCTAGAGTAAAAATGTTTAACAGGGGGAAATGCAATTTCAGTGGGATGAGAATGGATCTGGCCCGGCTAAACTGGAATCAAAGATTGGCAGGAAAAACTGTAATGAACAATAGGCTGCCTTTAAAGAGGAAATAGTTCAGGTGCAGTTGAGGTACTTTCCAACGAGGGGGGAAGGCAGGACAACTAAAGTCAGGGCTCGCTGGATGATGAAAGAGATAGAGAATATGATGAAGCAGAAAAAGAGCGAGTATGACAGATGTCAAGTTGCAAATGCATCTGAGAATCAGGCTATATATAGAAAGGTCAGAGGAGAAGTGAAAAATCAAATAAGACGGGAAAAGAGAGGGTATGAGAATAGAATGGCAGCCAACATAAAAGGTAATCCAAAAGTCTTCTATAGGCATATAAGTAGTAAAAGGGTAGTAAGAGGAGTGATGGGGCCGATTAGGGACCAAAAAGGAGAACTATTCATGGAGGCAGAAGGTATGGCTGAGGTACTAAATGAGTACTTTGCATCAGTCTTCACCAAGGAAGAGGATGCTGCCATAGGCATAGTAAAGGAGGAGGTAGTGGAGATAGTTGATAGGATAAAAATTAATAAAAAAGAGGTATTAGAAAGGCTGGCTGTATTTAAAGTAGATAAATCACCAGGAGTGGATGGGATGCATCCTTGGATGCTGCGGGAATTTAGGGAGGAAATCGTGGTGGTACTGGCCATAATCTTCCAATCCTCCTTAGATACGGGGGTGGTGCCATAGGACTGGAGAACTGCAAATTTTATTCCCTTGTTCAAAAAAGTGTGTAAAGATAAACCCAGCAACTACAGGCCATTCAGTTTGACCTCGGTAGTGGGGAAGCTTTTAGAAACGGTAATCAGGGACAAAATTAACAGTCACTTGGACAAGTGTGGTTTAATTAAGGAAAGCCAGCACGGATTTGTTAAAGGCAAATCGTGTTTAACTAACTTCACGAGTTCTTTGATGAGGCAACAGCGAGGATTGATGAGGGTAATACAGTTGACGTAGTGAACATGGATTTCAAAAAGGCGTTCGACAAAGTGCCACATAATAGGCTTGCCAGCAAAGTTGAAGCCCATGGTATAAAAGGGACAGTGGACATGGATACAGAATTGGCTGAGTGACAGGAAACAGAGGGTAGTGGTGAACGGTTATTTTTTGGACTGGAGGAAGGTATACAGTGGTGATCCTAAGGGGTCGGTTCTAGGACCACTGCTTTTCTTGATACATATTAATGACTTGGACGTGGGTGTACAGAGCACAATTTCAAAATATGCAGATGAGACTAAACTTGGAAGTATAGTGAACAGTGAGGAGGAGAGTGATAGAAGTCAGGAAGACATAGACAGGCAGGTAAAATGGGCGGACACGTGGCAGATGAAATTTAACGCAGAAAAGTGTGAAGTGATACATTTTGTTAGAAAGAATGAGGAGAGGACATATAAACTAACTGGTACAATCCTGAAGGGGGTGCAGGAACAGAGAGACCTGGGGGTATGTGTGCACAAATCATTGAAGGTGGAAGGACAGGTTGAGAAAGCAGTTAAAAAGGCTTACGGGATTCTGGGCTTCATAAATAGAGGTATAGAGTACAAAAGTGTGGAAATTGTAGTTGACTTTAAATTGGCAATTGCCAGTAATAAGAAGAGTCAGCTCCACAAGTGTCCCTCTTAAGGAGGCAGCACCAATAGAATTTAGACACCAAGGCCTAGAAATTCAGTATAGCCACGTTTGGGGCGCTACGGCATGGCGTTCGCTAACTTTTGCGCCCGGCGCAACTTAGCACCACCTTCGCCGATATTCAGTTGCATCGCCCCAAGAGGTTGCTGCTGCGCTAAAGCAGGCGATGCATGACTATCATTAGGCGCTAAGCCGACGATCCAGGGCGCAAACACCGAGGGTGGGCGCAGCGCAGGTGCGGCGAGTTGCTCATTGAGGGCAGACAGTCAGGCGCCGGTCAGCACTTAAAGGGGGAGGGTGGAATTGCTTGGCTGCCACGCCCTGCACACTGCAGCCCTAAGGCAAGGCCTGAACACTGCTTCTGGAACAGCTCCATGCCCAGGAGAATGCAGAAGGCCAGGGAGAGAGTGCAGCGCTTCGGCGAGGGTGACCTGAGGCTGCTGGTTGGTGCAGTGGACCGCAGGTGCCATATCCTCTTCCCTGAGGGTGGCAGGAGGCCGCTGCCCGCCGAATATCGGAAAGCATGGAGGGATGTGGCAAACAAGGTCACGTCCAACAGCGTGGTTGGCAGGACACCAACCCAGTGCCGGAAAAAATTCAACGTCCTCACTCGGGTTGTCAGGGTGAGTACCCTTTCCAGTATCCTCCTCATCCCTGCATGTGCACCTCACTTTATGGCCAAACGAGTCTGAAAGCTCTAATGGCCAGCCCTCATCCAGCAGCTATGAGACTGTCATGAAAAGCACTTGCACATTCAGGACTTTAGACACTGTCAGAGCTATTCGACCATGGGAGGCAGTGCGGGCAATATCAGGGCTTGACACTGCACTTAGAGGCGGTCCTTTCTCTTGCAGTCCAAGCTGGCGCATAACAGAAGACAGCAGCGACAGACCGGGGGAGGCCGTCCTGACCTGAAACAGCTGAGCGACCTCGAGCAGAGAGTGGAGCAGATCATGGCAGGCCGGCTGAGTGGCCCCGTCGCCACTGGAGATGCTGACCCTGTTCTGGGCACCAATGGTAAGGTCATCACCTTTTTGACCTCTCCCTTTCCACTTGCGCCTCACACCAGCATCCTTTGCCACTATCGAACCAATGCAGTGCACAGCAGCTCTCATGCCTCCCTCGCTGCCGCCCTGTCCTCACTCTAAAGCAACTCTTGTGCCTCCCTGCTTTCAGATGGTGACTCGCCAGGTGAGCAGGCGGCCCCTCAAGCTGACACTGTGTCCGAATCAGACATAGAGGAGGAGGAAGAGGTGATTGGGCAAAAGATCCATCTGTGTGGAGTTTGCACATTCTCCCCGTGTTTGCGTGGGTTTCCTCCGGGTGCTCCGGTTTCCTCCCACAGTCCAAAGATGTGCGGGTTAGGTTGATTGGCTATGATAAATTGACCCTTATTGTTAGGGGGATTAAATACGTGGGGTTACAAGGATAGGGTGGGATATGTGTTGGTGTAGGGGTTACGGGGATCGGGTGGGATATGTGTCGGTGTAGGGGTTACGGGGATCGGGTGGGATATGTGTCGGTGCAGGCTCGATGGGCCGAAATGGCCTCTATCTGCACTGTGGGGTTTCTGTGATTCTGTGATTCTGTGAAAAGCATGGCAGATGCAGTATAATGTGGATAAATGCGAGGTTATCCATTTTGGTGGCAAAAACAGGAAGGCAGATTATTATCTGAACGGCAATAGATTGGGAGAAGGGGAAGTGCAACGAGACCTGGGTGTCCCTGTGCACCAGTCGCTGAAGGTAAGCATGCAGGTGCAGCAGGCGGTTAAGAAGGCAAATGGTATGTTGGCCTTCATAGCGAGAGGGTTCGAGTACAGGAACAAGGATGTCTTGCTGTAGTTGTACAGGGCCTTGGTGAGACCACACCTTGAGTATTGTGTGCAGTTTTGGTCGCCTTATCTGAGGGAGGATGTTCTTGCCATGGAGGGAATATTCACCAGACTGATACCTGGGATGGCAGGAATGACATATGAGGAGAGATTGGGTCGATTGGGCTTATACTCGCTGGAGTTTAGAAGAATGAGATGGGATCTCATTGAAACTTATAGAATTATGACAGGACTAGACAGACTAGATGCAGGAAGGATGTTCCCGATGGCCGGGGAGTCCAGAACCAGGGGTCTCAGTCTAAGGATAAGGGGTAAGCCATTTAGGACAGAGATGAGGAGGAATTTCGTTACCCAGAGAGTGGTGAACCTGTGGAATTCTCTACCAGAGAAGGCAGTGGAGGCCAATTCATTAAATATATTCAAGAAGGATTTAGATATATTTCTTAAGGCTAAAGGGATCAAGGGGTATGGGGAGAAGGAAGGGACAGGGTACTTGATATACCTATCAATTCGTCCAATAAAAGGCGACGAGTTAGGAACGTAACTAAAGGTTTTTATTGACTAAATAACAGAGCCCACCCTCGTGGGTGATCGGGTCCAACAAGGAGGAATACCAGCCAGTTGACTACCTTTATACCTGGGCAGGTAGGTGGAGCCATGGGCGGAGTCGGAGGTGGTCAGCCCAGGTATAACAGCGCGACAAGAGGCGACCTCGTATCGTGATACAACAGTGATAACGGTGATAACACACTATAGTTATCACTGTTGTATTAACGATAAAAGTGGTTTACCACATTCACCCCTTGTTTAGATTTGAGTCCGGCGGGGTGAAGTGTACTACCAGTTCTGGTATGTCAGTCTGTCCGGAGGCCTCGTAAGCCTCTCCGATCGTCGCAGCGGCGGTGCTGCATTATCCGGTGTTAGTGCTGGTGTCTGCGTGGTCGGCGAAGGCTCGTGGGGTTCCGGCATGCCGTCTACCTGGGCTGGAATTGGGGGGGTGGTGGGGGGGTGTAAAGGTGGTGTCTCCGGAGTGCCCGAGGGTGCGAGGTCTCGTAAGGAGACAGTGTCCTCCCGCCCGTCTGGGTAAGCCACGTAGGCGTACTGGGGGTTGGCGTGCAGGAGGTTCACCCTCTCGACCAGGGGGTCTGTTTTATGGGCCCTCACGTGCTTTCGCAGCAAGACGGGCCCCGGAGAGGTCAGCCAGGTTGGTAGAGTGGTTCCCGTAGTCGACTTCCTGGGGAAAACAAACAATCGTTCATGGGGGGTGGCGTTAATGGCGGTGCAAAGTAGTGACCGGATGGAGTGCAGCGCTGTCGGGAGGACTTCCTGCCAGCGGGAGGTTGGGAGGCCCTTAGACTTTAAGGCTAAGAGGACGGCCTTCCATACCGTCGCGTTCTCTCTTTCCACCTGGCCGTTCCCTCGGGGGTTGTAGCTGGTGGTCCTACTTGCTGCAATACCTCTCGCTAGTAGGAACTGACGGAGTTCCTCGCTCATGAAAGAGGAGCCCCGGTCACTATGTATATAGTTTGGGAACCCGAACAAGGCGAAGAGGTCATTCAGGCATTTAATGACCATGGTGCTGGTCATGTCTGGGCAGGGGAAGGCAAAGGGGAAACGGGAGTACTCATCAACAATGTTGAGGAAGTACACATTACGGTCAGAGGACGGGAGGGGCCCCTTAAAGTCGATGCTCAGGCGCTCGAAGGGGCGGGTGGCCTTGATCAGGCTTGCTCTGTCCGGCCTAAAGAAGTGCGGTTTGCACTCGGCACAGGTCTGGCAGTTCCTGGTTATGGTCCTGACCTCCTCGATGGAGTAGGGCAGGTTGCGGGCCTTAATGAAGTGGTAAAGTCTGGTGACCCCGGGGTGGCAGAGGTCGTTGTGGAGGGTCTGAAGTCTATCACTTTGCGCGCTGGCGCATGTAATTCGTGACAGAGCATCGGGGGGTTCGTTCAGCTTACCTGGCCGGTACAAGATATCATAATCGTAGGTGGAGAGCTCGATTCTCCACCTCAAGATCTTGTCATTCTTGATTTTGCCCCTCAGCTTGTTATTAAACATAAAAGCGACCGAACGTTGGTCGGTAAGGAGGGTAAATCGTTTGCCTGCCAGGTAGTGCCTCCAGCGTCGTACCGCCTCCACAATCGCCTGGGCCTCCTTCTCGACCGACGAGTGTCGGATCTCAGGGCCCTGTAGGGTCCTTGAGAAGAAGGCCACCGGTCTCCCCTCCTGGTTAAGGGTGGCGGCTAGGGCGAAGTCGGATGCATCGCTCTCGACTTGGAAGGGGATGGACTCATCCACTGCGTGCATAGTGGCCTTGGCAATGTCTCCCTTAATGAGGGAGAAGGCTGCGCACGCTTCCTCCGTAAGGGGGAAGGATGTGGACTTCATGAGGGGTCTGGCTTTGTCCGCATAATTGGGCACCCATTGGGCATAGTAGGCGAAGAGCCCCAGGGTTCTTTTAAGTGCCTTAGGGCAGTGGGGGAGGGGTAGCTCCATGAGGGGGCGCATTCTTTCGGGGTCGGGGCCGATGAGTCCGTTCTCTACCACACAGCCAAGGATGGCAAGGCGCGAGGTGTTAAACACGCATTTCTCCTTATTGTAGGTGAGGTTCAGCCGTTGGGCCGTACGGAGGAATTTCTCCAGATTCACGTCATGGTCCTGCCGGTCGCGGCCGCAGATGGTGACGTTATCTAGATAGGGGAATGTGGCCTGCAGTCCGTTCTGGTCAACCATCCGGTCCATCTCCCTTTGGAAGACCGAGACCCCGTTGGTGACACCGAAGGGGACCCTAAGGAAGTGGTATAGGCGCCCATTCGCCTCGAAGGCGGTGTACTGGCAGTCCTCGGGGTGGATAGGGAGTTGGTGGTAGGCCGACTTAAGGTCGATGGTCGAGAATACGCGGTATTGTGCAATCTGATTGACCATGTCAGATATGCGGGGAAGGGGGTATGCGTCCAGCTGGGTGTATCTGTTTATGGTCTGGCTGTAGTCGATGACCAGGCGATTTTTATCGCCGGTCTTAACGACCACGACCTGGGCACGCCAGGGGCTGTTGCTCCCCTCGATGATGCCCTCCTTCAGGAGACGCTGCACCTCAGAGCTAATGAAAGCTCTGTCCCCAGCGCTGTACCGCCTGCTCTTGGTAGCGACGGGTTTGCAGTCGGGGGTGAGGTTAGCGAACAGGGAAGGTGGCGGCACCTTGAGGGTGGATAGGCTGCAGGTGTTACGCGGTGGGCGGTTTAACCTTCGCTGGTTGTCGACTGTGAGTGGGGGGAGGGGTCCACCGTATGCTAGGGTTACACTTTGGAGGTGGGATTGGAAGTCCAGCCCTAGTAGGACGGCAGCGCAGAGCTGGGGGAGGACGAGGAGTTTAACATTTTTATACTCTGTACCCTTAACCGACAAGGTCACAGCACAGTAGCCGCTAATGTCTGTGGTGTGGGACCTCGATGCCATCGAGATTCGGTTGCGCGTTGGCAGGACAGGGAGGGAGTAGTGGCTCACCGTGTCTGGTTGGATGAAGCTCTCCGTGCTTCCGCTGTCGAACAGGCAGGTCGTGGCGTGGCCGTTTACTTTGATGTCCATCATCGACTTGGACAGGTGGTGTGGGCGGGCTTGATCCAGAGTGACGGAGGCTAGTGTGTAGGTAAGCGAGTCGTTGTCGTCTGCGGGCGAGGCGGTCGTCGGGTCCGGGGGCCCGGTGGCAGTCGGGCGTGGTGGGTAAAATGGCGTCTCCCACGAGGTAGGACAAAATGGCGGAGAAGATGGCTGCCCCCATAACTCACATGAGGCACTATTGGGGTCGGTTGCCTTGATCAAAGATGGCCGCCCCCATGACTCACGTGTGGGGATGCTGGCCTCAGTTGCCGTGAAAGAAGATGGCCGCCCCCACAGTTCGCATGAGGCACTGCTGGCCTCTGAAGATCTGCTCCTGCAGGCCTTAGAGAAGTGGCCTTTCTTCCTGCAGGTTGCGCAGGTAGAGTTCCTGGCTGGGCAGCGCGACCTCGGGTGCTTCTCCTGGCCGCAAAAGAAGCAGCCGGCGGCCCGATCGCAGGTGCCCGATGTCGGAGCCGGTACCGGGGGTGGCGGGCCCGGTCGGGTCCGGGACGCCGACGCTGAGGTAGGTCCCGGGGGTGGCGCTGCGAAGGGTATTGCGGTAGGGGTCCGGCCCGAGTCCCAGGGTCGCGAGCAGTACCTGGAAAACGCCTCCTGGTCCTGATGGGCCACCTCCAGGGAGAGAGCGAGGGCTTCAGCTTTGTCCAGGTCGAGGTCTTTAGCTTCAAGCAGTCTTTGCCGTGAGTAGTCGGACCGTAGGCCTTTCACAAAGGCATCGCGGATATTATCTTCCGTATTTTCAACAGCCGTCACCGCTTTAAAGTCACAGTTCCTGCCGAGTGCTCTTAGCGCCCGTAAAAATTCAGCTACAGACTCTCCTGGCTGTTGCGGGCGGGATCTTAGGAGGTGCCTGGTGTACATGTAATTTACCGGGCTGCGGTACTGCTGTTTCAGTAGGTTGATAGCGGCCTCGTATGTAGTCGTGTCCTGGATGAGTGCGTATACTCTCGGGCTCGCTTGGGCATTCAGAAGTCTCAGTTTGGATCTCTGCGGGACGCCGGATTCTTCCAGGTAGGATTCGAACCAGTCCAGCCAGTGTTTGAAGTTGAGGGCTGAGTTTGCTGCCTGTGGGTTTAGATCCAGGTATGGTGGTTTGAGGGCTTGCAGCCAAGCCGGCTGGTGTGGCTGGCATAGCCCGGAGTCTGAAAGCTGCTGTGGCTGTGCTTCTGGGAGGGCTTCTGGCTGGCCAGTAGTAGACATCTTTAAAATTTAGTCAATAAAATTGATATACCTATCAATTCGTCCAATAAAAGGCGACGAGTTAGGAACGTAACTAAAGGTTTTTATTGACTAAATAACAGAGCCCACCCTCGTGGGTGATCGGGTCCAACAAGGAGGAATACCAGCCAGTCGACTACCTTTATACCTGGGCAGGTAGGTGGAGCCATGGGCGGAGTCGGAGGTGGTCAGCCCAGGTATAACAGCGCGACAAGAGGCGACCTCGTATCGTGATACAACAGTGATAACGGTGATAACAATACAACAGTGATAACTATAGTGTAACGATAAAAGTGGTTTACCACAGTACTGAATTTGGATGATTAGCCATGATCTCATTGAATGGCGGAGAAGGCTCGAGGGGCCGAATGGCCTACTCCTGCTCCTATCTTCTATGTTTCTATGACTGTCTGCGAGGGGCGCTGCTGTAGATGAGGCTGCAGTACCGGCGACTGTCGGCGAGGGGGCGCTGCTGAAGATCAGGCTGCAGTACCGGCGATGGTCTGCGAGGGGGGCGCTGCTGTAGATGAGGCTGCGGTACCGGCGACTATCTTTTTTTTTATTCATTGATGGGATGTGGGCGTTGTTGTGTCGGTACCTTTCTACCTAGACACAATTTAGGACTCAGAGATTCAAACATGAAGTGCTTTATTGGATGGAAAGGAAGTTCTGGAAAGTTCCGAACAAAGAGAGCTAAACTTAACAGAGAACACCCAACCATTTATCTCCTGTGACAGCGGCACCACAGGTGGGAGGAGAACACAAAATACATAACATTTCCTCCCCTCTTAAATGGAAGGTCCACATTATTCCTCAACAGGTAAGTTACTTTCATTGCACTCAACGAACCTAGGGTAGAGGTAGACTGCCTCAACCCCTGACTTTACCCTGGGGTTTATTCTGCCCCAGTCTTGTGGGTAAGTCACTAAGCCTACAGATCCAAGCGTCTTGGAGGCCGCCGCTCTCTGACAGGATACCGGCGGTCATCGCTGGCTTCCACAGCAGTAGGCATTGACACAGGCCTGGATGGAGAAGGTGCCTGTGTCAGTCGAAAGTCAGGAGTTTGCACAGGTGGAACAGTCTCTTTGACTTCCTGTGTTGGAGAAGAGCACTGTGGCAAAGGATGCTGGTTTGCGGTATCATCCGGAAACAGTTCAGGCCAAACAGCCGTTGGAGCCTCTGTGGCTGTCTCTGCTCCTACCAACAGTTGATCTGTGTGTCTTCTCCAGACGACGTCCTCAGCAGTCTCAACCATGTAAGACACAGGGCCCGTCTGCACAATCACCGTAGCAGGAACCCATTTCGGTCCAGTGTTGTAGTTTCGAGCTAGGACGTACTCTCCCGGATGAAACTGTCTCTCCTTGGCTCTTTTCTCTCTCTTTTCAACTTGAGCTTGTTGTTGACGATGGACAACCTGCTCTGCCCTTGGAGGTTTGAGTAAGTCAAAACTTGTCCGCAACTGCCTCTTCATCATGAGCGAAGCGGGGGAAGTTTTGGTTGTGGCATGCGGCTCGTTCCTGTAGGACAACAGGAAGCTGTTCAGACGTTGGTGGATTGTGTCCTGACCTTGCGATGCCTTCAAGGCGTGCTTCAAAGTTTGCATGAACCTTTCTGCCTGGCCGTTAGTAGAGGGATGATAGGGCGCAGACCTGATGTGTTGGACACCATTCACATGCAGGAAGGTTGCAAACTCCTGTGATACAAATTGTGGACCGTTGTCACTTACGAGTTGTTCCAGTGAGCCATAACGGCTGAACATCTCACCAAGTTTCTCAATTGTTTTCTCTGCCATAGTAGACCTCATTACAGCGACCTCCGGCCACTTGCTACGAGCATCTACAACCACCATAAACATCTTCTCTTCGAAAGGACCGGCGAAGCCCACATGTACTCGCTGCCACACTTCTGCAGGCCAATCCCAGGGGTGTAGGGTTGCCAGCTGTGGAACATTCTGGACCCTTTGACATGGGGAACATGTTTTGGCTTTCTCCTCAATATTCCCATTGAGACCTGGCCACCAGAAGTAGCTTCTTGCCATTTCCTTCATCCGAACCATCCCACTGTGGCCTGTATGAAGTTGTTGCAGTATAGATTCCCTCAGAGGTGGCGGAATGATGACACGGCGTCCCCAAAGAAGACAACCTGCCTGGATGGAGAGCTCATTTCTTTTTGAAACGTAAGGTTTCAAACTAGGAGAATCTCCTATAGCTCTCCCTCGAATGACATCGTCCATTACCTCAGACAGGACTGGATCGTTGCGGGTGTACCTTCGCACCTGAACTGCAGTGACAGGTGCTCCCTCCACTTGTCTAAAGTAGAAGATGTCTATCTGACGAGGCTCTGGGGGAGTAACAGGCAAGGGTAGCCTCGAGAGACCGCCTGCGTTGCCGTGCAAGTCTGATTTGCGATATTTGATGTCGTATGTGTGTCCTGACAACAGTAAAGCCCACCTTTGCATCCTGCTTGCAGCAAGAGACGGAATTCCGGTGTGGGGCCCGAAGATCGAAGTCAATGGACGGTGGTCTGTCAGGAGTGTGAACCTTCTCCCAAACAGGTACTGATGAAATTTTCGAATTCCAAAAACGATTCCCAAGGCCTCGCGCTCGATCTGCGCATAGTTACTCTCGGCCTTGTTCAAGGTGCGTGATGCAGAGGCGATAGATTTCTCTTCACCCAAAGGCATGATGTGGGATTTGACTGCTCCCACACCATCTGGTGATGCATCACATGCTAGCTGCACGGGTCGCTTTGGGTCGAAGTGTGTCAGGACCTCCGATTTCAGCAATGCTTTCTTTGCTTGGGCGAAAGCTTCGTTGCACAGTTCAGTCCATTTCCATGTTTTGCCTTGACATAGCAACTGATGTAACGGCTTCAGCAATGTTGCTAAGTCTGGAATAAACTTCCCATAGTAGTTAAGTAGCCCCAGAAATGAACGTAACTGGCTCGCATTCTGGGGTGCTGGGGCCTCCACGATCACCTTGACCTTTGACGGCGCCTTATGCAGGCCAGTAGCGTCAATCACATGCCCCAGGTACTCAACTGAAGACTGAAAGAATTCACATTTGTCTTTACAAACTCTGAGTCCGTACTCTTTCAGTCGTTGTAGTGTCGCATCCAAGTTCAGAAGATGATCCTCCTCATTTGTCCCAGTGACAAGGATGTCGTCCAGGTAGCACTGGACTCCTGGCAGTCCACTCAAAATCTGATCCATTGCCCTTTGGAATAGAGCAGGGGCCGACGTAATTCCAAACGGAAGACGGCAGTACCTGTATAGCCCTTTGTGTGTCACAATTGTCAGCAGCTCCTATGATTTGTCATTGACATGCATTTGTAGATAAGCCTGGCATAAGTCTATTTTGCTGAACTTTGGCCCTCCGGCCAGGCCCGTAAAAAGATCATCAATGAGGGGAAGAGGGTACTGTTCCGCAAACAGCACCGGGTTAATAGTCACTTTAAAATCCCCGCAGATTCGAACAGATCCATCCTTTTTCAGGACAGGAACAATGGGTGTGGCCCATTTGCTCACGCTCACAGGCTCCAGGTCTCCATTCTCGACTAAGGCCTCCAAGTTAGCCTCAACTTTTGGCCTAATTGCATAGGGTACAGGTCGGGCTTTGTGAAACTTCGGCTTGCTGTCAGGTTTAATGTCCAGTCTCACGCTGATCTTTTTCATGCTCCCAAGTTCCCCATTGAAGAGTTCTGCATGTTTGTTTAACACTGCAGTCAGACCTGACTCCCCTTTTGACATCATGCGGACTGCAGGCCAGTCCAGCGTGATTTTCTCTAGCCACGCACATCCCAGTAGCGATGGGTAATTTCCCTTTACCACATATAGTGGCAGTTTTGCAGTCTGTCCGTTCAATTTAACTGTCACCTCAATGACGCCTCTCATGGCCACAGGTTCGCCGGTATACGTCTTTAGCACAATGTTTGTCGGCTGAAGGGTAAGATGCTTTAGCATTTTGTTGTAGACAGTTTCTGAAACAAGGGACACAGCCGCGCCTGTGTCCACCTCCATCCGCACTGATTGTCCCTCCACCAGTGGTGACACCCAGTAGCCATTTGAATCACCTGCAACCGTCAGTATGTGCACCTCTTCCTCCTCAGAGGTGTCGCTCCCCTCTGTTTTGCTTGTTCCATCATACTGCACTGAATGAACACTCTTTTTCCTCTCTTGTACAAATACAGACATTTTGCTTCCATGCTTCCCAGCTCTGTCTGTTCTTTTTTTTACCTCTGCAGGCGCGTTCAATGTGACCCTTTTTGCCACAATTTTGGCATTCCAGGTCCGTACACCAGCAGCCATTAGCGTGATGGCCCATTTTCCCACAACGGCAACATGTGCCGTTCCGCGCACCTTTAGGCTCAGACGACACCTTGTGAACTCTCCCTGTTGAACTCGACTGGTGAGCCTCCTTTTCTGCCATCTCCATGGAGACACTAACTTCAATGGCCTTTTCAAGAGTAAGGTTGTCCTCAGTAAGAAGGCGCTTCTGTGTGGCTGCATTTTGCAGACCACACACGAGTCTGTCTCTAATGGTGTCCTTCAGCACCTCCTTGAACTCGCAGTGTTCTGATAACCTTTTTAAAGCAGCAATAAACATCGTCACTGATTCCCCCTCCTCTTGATTCCGTTTGTGAAATCTAAATCTCTCAGCAATAACCAGAGGTTTTGGTGAAAAATGTGCTCCAAGAATTTCCACTAGTTGCTTATATGTTTTAGTTCCTGGCTTATCTGGCTGCATGAGGCTGCAAAGTAAATTGAATGTCTTCGGCCCGATTACACTCAAAAAGGTAGGCACGACCTTTTCATTTGCCACCGCATTCGCCAATACAAAATAGTCAAAACGTTCCGTATATGCGCTCCATTGCTCCACATTTTCATCAAAATCACCGATGTTTCCTAATATAGTAGCCATCTCACGTTTCAAATTAAAATTTCTGTTTACTCGCTGCACCCGTAACGTACACAGATTCATCCGCTCCTCGTTGCCACTTGTTGTGTCGGTACCTTTCTACCTAGACACAATTTAGGACTCAGAGCTCAGAGATTCAAACATGAAGTGCTTTATTGGAAGGAAAGGAAGTTCTGGAAAGTTCCGAACAAAGAGAGCTAAACTTAACAGAGAACACCCAACCATTTATCTCCTGTGACAGCGCCACCACAGGTGGGAGGAGAACACAAAACACATAACAGGCGTCGCTGGCTGGCTTGGCCTGCATTTAGTGCCCATCCCTAATTGCCCTTAAGAAGATGGTGGTGAGCCACCTTCTTGAACCGCTGCAGTCCATATGGTGTAGGTACACCCACAATGCTGTTAGGAAGGGAGTTCCAGGATTTTGGCCCAGTGACAGTGAAGGAACGGCGATACAGGTCCAAGTCAGGATGGTGTGTGGCTTGGAGGGGAACTTGTAGGTGGTGATGTTCCCATGCGTCTGCTGCCCTTGTCCTTCTAAGTGGTAGAGGTCGCGGGTTTGGAAGGTGCTGTTGAAGGAGCTTTGGCGAGTTGCTGCAGTGCATCTTATAGATGGTACACACTGCAGCCACAGTGCGCCGGTGGTGGAGGGAGTGAATGTTGAAGGTGGATGGAGTGCCAATCAAGCAGGCTGCTTTATCCTGAATGGTGTCGAGCTTCTTGAGTGTTGTTGGAGCTGCACTCATCCAGGCAAGTGGAGAGTATTCCATCACACTCCTGACTTGTGCCTTGTAGATGGTGGAAAGGCTTTGGGGAGTCAGGATGTGAGACATTCGCCGCAGATTTCCCAGCCTCTGGCCTGCTCTTGTAGCCACAGTATTTATATGGCTGGTCCAGTTCAGTTTCTGATCAATGGTAACCCCCAGGATGTTGATAGTGGGGGATTCAGCGATGGTAATGCCATTGAATGTCAAGGGGAGATGGTTAAAGTCTCGCTTGTTGGAGATGGTCATTGCCTGGCACTTGTGTGATGCGAATGTTACTTGCCACTTGTCAGCCCAAGTCTGAATGTTGTTCAGGTCTTGCTGCATATGGACACAGACTGCGTCAGTATCTGACGAGTCTCGAATGGTGCTGCACAGTGTGCAATCATCAGCGAACATCCCCACTTCTGACCTTATGATGGTGTCGAAGTCTCGACTCCCGAGTAAGACTCTTAAACACAAAGTATCATTAAAGACAGGCTTTATTTGCTTGCAAGGGAAGAGTTGTGTAGACAAGGGCTACATCAGACCTCTTCAAAGTAATACAGGAGTTGTAGTATATTTATACAGTACAGAAGCAAAACAGGCTTTCTATGCCACATGACATAGTATTGAATCATAACTGATTACAAAGGCACAGACCTTGCGAATTATTGAAACAACGTATTCCGGGCTGCGTTAGAATAACGAACGGAAATACCTTGGGATAAGATTAACTAATCCTTTATTATGGGATCTCTCTGTTCCCTCTGTTCTCTCACTGTACCAACTGGGCCTGTGGGCCGATGTTTACCTTATCATGTCCTTGGCTGTTTGTTTGGTAAATGAGGCTCCTTGTTAAGCTTATCACAAACAAGGAGTACGTATATAGCATTCCTAAATTATCTCGTTCCCTTGAAACATGATTAGTGAATCATGCTGTTGGCCATTTTAAAGTTTAAATGGATTTCATTCTATGCCCAGGAAGCCATTTTATGTCTAAATGAGAAACTGTACTTCCACATTGGAGGGAAGGTCATTGATGAAACAGCTGAAGATGGTTGGGCCTAGGACACTGCCCTGAGCAACTCCTGCAGTGATGTCATGTGATTGGGATGAATGACCTCCAACAACCACAGCCTACTTCCTTTGTGCTAGGTATGATTCCAACCAATGGAGAGTTTTCCCCTTGATTCCCATTGACTTCAGTTTTGCTAGAGCTCCTTGATGCCACACTCGATCAAATGCTGCCTTGATGTCAAGGGCAGTCACTGTCACCTCACCTCTTGAGTTCAGCTCTTTTGTCCATGTTTGGACCAAGGCTGTAATGAGGTCAGGAGCTGAGTGGCCCTGGCGGAACCCAAACTGGGCGTCAGTTAGCAGGTTATTGCTGAGTATGTGCCGCTTGATAGCACTGTCGACGACACCTTCCATCACTTTGCTGATGATTGAGAGTAGACTGATGGGACGGTAATTGGCCAGGTTGGATTTGTCCTGCTTTTTGTAAACAGGACATACTTGGGCAATTTTCCACATTGCCGGGTAGCTGCCAGTGTTGTAGCTGTACTGGAACAGCTTGGCTAGGGGCGCAGCTAGTTCTGAAGCACAAGTCTTCAGTACTATTGCCGGAATGTTGTCAGGGCCCATAGCCTTTGCAGTATCCAGTGTCTTCAGCCGTTTCTTGACATCACGTGGAGTGAATTGAATGGGCTGAAGACCGCCATCTGTGATGCTGGGGACCGCAGGAGGAGGCCGAGATGGATCATCCACTCGGCAATTCTGGCTGAAGATAGTTGCAAATGCTTCAGCCTTGTCTTTTGCACTCACATGCTGGGCTCCACCATCAATGAGGATGGGGATATTTTTGGAGCCGCCTCCTCCTGTTAACTGCGAGGGGCGCTACTGTAGATGAAGCTGCAGTACCGACGACTATCTGCGAGGGGCGCTGCTGTAGATGAGGCTGCGGTACCGGTGACTGTCTGCGAGGGGCGCTGCTGTAGATGAGGTTGCGGTACCGGTGACTGTCTGCGAGGGGCGCTGCTGTAGATGAGGTTGCGGTACCAGTGACTGTCTGCGAGGGGCGCTGCTGTAGATGAGGCTGCGGTACCGGCGACTGTCTGCGAGGGGCGCTGCTGTAGATGAGGCTGCGGTACCGGTGACTGTCTGCGAGGGGCGCTGCTGTAGATGAGGCTGCGGTACCGGCGACTGTCTGCGAGGGGCGCTGCTGTAGATGAGGCTGCGGTACCGGCGACTGTCTGCGAGAGGCGCTGCTGTAGATGAGGCTGCGGTACCGGCGACTGTCTGCGAGGGGCGCTGCTGTAGATGAGGCTGCGGTACCGGCGACTGTCTGCGAGGGGCGCTGCTGTAGATGAGGCTGCGGTACCGGCGACTGTCTGCGAGCGGCGCTGCTGTAGATGAGGCTGCAGTACCGGTGACTGTCTGCGAGGGGCGCTGCTGTAGAAGAGGCTGCGGTGCTGGTTTATTTCTGATAGCAAAATACTGCGGATGCTGGAAATCCGAAATAACAACAGAAACTGGTGGAAAAACTCAGCAGGCCAGGCATCATCCATAGAGAGAGAAACAGAGTCAACGTTTCAGATCAAAACCCTTCGACAGGACTCAGAAAAAACACAGGAAATGAAACAGATTAAAAGGCCAGTTTGGAGGCTGGGAAATGGGGATAAAGAACAAAAGAGAAGTGAAGAGACATTAAGAGATATTCAAAACCAGACGAGATGGTGATGGGACCAGTAAAGAGACAAAAGACGGCTCTAGATTAAGACATGTCGGAAGCACTGGTGTGGAAGGTGGCATCGTCGGAGCAGATGCGGCGGAGACGGAGAAACTGGGAGAATGGAATAGAGTCCTTACAGGAGGCGGGGTGGGTGGAAGTGCAGTCCAGTTAGCTGTGGGAGTCAATGGGCTTATAGTGAATGTTGGTCAGTAACCTATCCCCAGAGATGGAGATGGAGAAGTCGAGGAATGGAAGGGAAGAGTCAGAGATGGACCATGTGAAGGTGAGGGAAGGGTGGAAATTGGGGACAAAGTGAATGAAATTGTCTAGTTCAGGGCGAGAGCAGGAAACGGCACCAATACAGTCATCAATGTACCGGAAAAAGAGGTGAGGGAGGGGACCCGAGTAGGACTGGAACAAAGAGTGTTCCACATATCCCAGGAAAAGGCAGGCATAGCTAGGACCCATGCTGGTACCCATGGCAACACCTTTGATTTGGAGGAAATGAGTGGAGTCAAAGGAGAAGTTGTTCAATGTGAGAACAATTTCAGCCAGGCAGAGGAAGGTGGTGGTGGATGGGGACTGGTTGGGCCTCTGTTCAAGGAAGAAGCGGAGCGCCCTCAGGCCATCCTGGTGGGGGATGGAGGTGTAGAGGGATTGTACGTCCATGGTGAAAAGGAAGCGGTTGGGGCCAGGAAAGTGGAAACTGTTAAAGTGGCGGAGGGTGTCAGAAGAGTCGCGGATGTAGGTGGGAAGAGACTGGACAAGGGGAGAAAAGATAGAGTTGAGATAGGAAGAGATAAGTTCCGTGGGGCAAAAACAGGCTGAAACGATGGGTCTACCGGGGCAGTCCTGTTTGTGGATCTTGGGAAGTAGGTAGAAGCGGGTTGTGTGGGGTTGGGGAACTATGAGGTTGGTGGCCACGGGGGGGAAGATCTGAGGGAGTGCTGCACTGTCGGAGGATCTGTACTGAGGGAGTGCTGCACTGTCGGCAGGTCAGTACTGAGGGAGCGCTGCACTGTCGACGGGTCAGTACTGAGGGAGCGCTGCACTGTCGGAGGGGAAGTACTGAGGGAGCACTGCACTGTCAGAGGGGCAGTACTGAGGGAGCGCCGCACTGTCGGAGGGACAGTACTGAGGGAGCGCTGCATTGTCGGAGGGTCATTACTGAGGGAGCGCTGCACTGTTGACGGGTCATTACTGAGGGAGCGCTGCACTGTCGACGGGTCAGTACTGAGGGAGTGCTGCATTGTCAGAGCTGCTATCTCTTTGATGAGACCGTAGCCGAAGGTTCCATTTATGGGTCAGGTAAAGGACACTATTGGAAGGATAGGGAACATTCTGCTCTCCACTACCACCAAACAAATACAGACCAACTGGTTTTACATCCCATTGTTGTCTGTGGGATCTTGCTGTACACCAATGACTGCCATGTTTAACTGCACCAGTGTCAATACTTCAAAAGTGAGCCAGTGGTTGCGATGTTGGGCTATGCTGGTGAAATCCTGGATCACTGCACATCTGTTCTTTCTTCTGGAATTGAGGAAGCCAATTCTAACGCTCTTTATTTGTTCATTTCAGATCTCGGGGTGCGATTTCTCAAAGGCAGCTGATTGGCTTGTGTTGGAAAGACCATTAACAGCAGCTGCATTTACTGATGCATCGCAATGATTTAGTGTAACACTGACTAACTCTAAACTAATCCAAAATAAACTTCTTGAATGTGCTGTACGCAGACCAATCGTGTCCTAATAGTTTTATCATTAAGTCTATAATGGTTCAAAACCGCAAACAAAGGAACACTTTTCCCTGGTATAATCCCATGGAGTCCCAAGTACCCCTATTGTCAGCCTTGGTTCAGTGAGTAGCTCTCTCACCCCTGAGTCAGAGTGTTGTGGGTTCAAGCCCCGCTCCAGAGACTGAAGCCTATAATCCAGACTAACACTTCAGGGCAGTACTGAGGGGGTGCTGCACTGTGGGAGGGGCCATCTCTCTAATGGTGCCCTCTCAGGTGGGCATACAAGATCCCAGGGCACTGTCAACCAAAAGCAGGGGAGTTCACCCAGGTGTGCTGGCCACACATTTACCCCCTCGACCTACATTGTGAAAGCAGATTCTCTCATTGCTGTGTGTGGCAGCTTGCTGTGCACAAATTGGCAGCTGTGTTACCTACACTTCAACAGTGACAACACTTGAAAAATAAAAGTACTTCTCTTGGCTGTAAAAACCCGGCGACCAGTGAGGCCCGAGACCAGTCGGGAGCAGTGAGTCGGAGCCCGGTATAAAAACCGGAGAGAGGCGAGGCCCGAGACCAGTCGGGACCAGCGGGAGCAGCGAGGAGGAGCTCGGGAGAAAACCCGGCGACCAGCGAGGCCCGAGACCAGTCGGGAGCAGTGTGGTGAGACCGGTATAAAAACCGGAGAGAGGCGAGGCCCGAGACCAGTCGGGACCAGCGGGAGCAGCGAGGAGGAGCTCGGGAGAAAACCCGGCGACCAGCGAGGCCCGAGACCAGTCGGGAGCAGTGAGTCGGAGCCCGGTATAAAAGCAGGAGAGAGGCGAGGCCTACCAACTCAGCAGCGGGGAGAGAGGTAAAAAGTAATCAGTGTGTGACGTCACCAGGGAGCAGGTAGGTGATTGGTTGGTGAGTATTTCTCTTTTTTCAATACAAGCTTGAATTCTGTGGTGTTAAATTTCTGTGGTGTAGTGGGGATAGTTGGTAAATAAAGCGCCCTAGAGCATACCTGTAACTGGGGTATTGAATACATTTTAAAAGAAATTAAAGGGGTAAGTCATGGCAGGAGAGTTCAGACCCGTGCTCTGCTCCTCCTGCTCTATGTGGGAAGTCAGGGATGCTGCCAGTGTCCCTGATGACCATGTGTGCGGGAAATGCATCCAGCTGCAGCTACTTGTAGACCGCATTGCGGCGCTCGAGCTGCGGGTGGATGAATTTTGGAGCATGCGCGATGCTGAAAGGCTCGTGGATAACACGTTTAGCGAGTTGTGCATGCCTCAGGGTAGGGCAGCACAGGGGGTGACCATCAGGCGGAGCAACAAAGGCAGGCAGGTAGTGCAGGGAACCCCTGCGGACATCCCCCTTTCAAACAAGTATACCGCTTTGGATACTGTTGAGGGGGATGACTCACCAGGGGAAGGCAGCAGCGGCCAACTTCCTGGCACTGGGGGTGCTCCTGCTGCCCAGGAAGGGGGGAAAAAGAGTGGGAGAGCAATAGTGGTAGGGGATTCTATAGTAAGGGGAACAGATAGGCGTTTCTGTGGCCGTAGACGTGAATCCAGGATGGTTTGTTGCCTCCCTGGTGCCAGGGTCAAGGATGTCACTGAGCGGCTGCAGGGCATTCTGGAGGGGGAGGGAGAACAGCCAGTGGTCGTGGTCCACATTGGTACCAACGACATAGGTAAAAAGAGGGATGAGGTCCTGCAGCAAGAATTTAGGGAGCTAGGTGAAGGATTAAGGAGCAGGACCTCAAAGGTTGTAATCTCTGGATTACTCCCGGTGCCACGTGCTAGTAAGTATAGGAATAGGAAGATAGAACAGATGAATGCGTGGCTAAAGGGATGGTGCAAGGGGGAGGGCTTTAGTTTCCTGGATCACTGGGTCTGCTTCTGGGAAAGGTGGGACTTGTACAAGTCGGACGGTTTACACCTGAACCAGGGGGGAACCAATATCCTTGCGGGGAGGTTTGCTAGCACTGCTGGGGAGGGTTTAAACTAACTTGGCAGGGGGTTGGGGTACAGAGTGGAGCTATAGTAGGGGGTGATTTACGGCCAAATACAGAGGGAAAAACAAGTCAGCTGGGAAGGCAGAGCAAATATGTGAAGGCAAAAGAGAATATGGCAGGGCTGGAAGGCATTTATTTTAATGCAAGGAGTCTTGCAAATAAGGTGGATGAACTGAAGTTGTTGTTGAACACATGGGAGTACGATATTGTTGCTATCACGGAGACATGGTTGAGGGAGGGTCAGGACTGGCAGCTCAATATTCCGGGGTATAGAATCTTCAGGCGAGACAGAGGGGGGTGTAAAAGGGGAGGGGGTGTTGCAATATTAATTAAGGAGTCAATTACTGCTGTAAGGAGGGATGATATATTAGCGGGTTCCTCTAATGAGGCCATATGGGTAGAACTTAAAAACAAAAAGGGGGCAAGCACTTTGCTGGGAGTGTACTATAGGCCCCCAAACAGTCAGGGGGAGATAAAGGAACAGATATGTAGGCAAATCTCCGAGAAGTGCGAAAATAATAGGGTAATAATAGTGGGGGATTTCAACTTCCCCAATATAAATTGGGACAGTCAGAGTGTGAAAGGCTTAGAGGGTGCAGAATTCTTAAAGTGCATCCAGGAGAGCTTTTTGAGCCAACATGTAGAAAGTCCTACAAGAGAGGGGGCGGTACTGGACCTAATTCTGGGGAATGTAGCCGGGCAAGTGGTGGAAGTGTCAGTAGGAGAGCATTTTGGCGACAGTGACCATAATTCGGTGAGATTTAAGGTGGTCATGGAAAAAGACAAAGACGGCCCGGAAATAAGGGTTCTAAATTGGGGGAAGGCCGATTTTAATATGATAAGGCAGGATCTGGCCAAAGTGGACTGGGAGCAGCTGCTTATAGGAAAATCCACATCAAAACAGTGGGAGACTTTCAGAAGGGAAATAGAGAGAGTACAACGCCAACATGTTCCTGTAAAGGTCAAGGGTGGGACCAACAAGCAAAGGGAACCTTGGATGACAAGGGATATACAAAAATGCATTAGAAATAAGAGGGGGGCTTTTGGCAGTTACAAAAGACTAAAGACAGAAGAAGCCCTAGAGGAGTATAAAAAGTGCAGGGGCATACTTAAAAAAGAAATTAGGAGGGCGAGGAGGGGCCATGAAATAACACTGGCGAGCAAAATAAAGGAAAATCCTAAGATGTTTTATAAGTATATTAAGGGCAAGAGGATAACCAGGGAAAGGGTAGGGCCCATTAGGGACCAAAGTGGCAATCTGCGTGTAGAGCCAGAGGATGTAGGCGGGGTTTTAAATGAATTTTTTGCATCTGTGTTCACTATGGAGAAAGACAATGCAGACATAGAAATCGGGCAAGGGGACTGTGACATACTTGAACATATTAGCATCGAGAGGGAGGAGGTGCTAGCGGTTTTAGCGGGCCAAAAAGTGGATAAATCCCCAGGCCCGGACGAGATGTATCCCAGGCTGCTGTGGGAGGCAAGGGAGGAGATTGCAGGGGCTCTGACACTAATTTTCAGAACCTCTCTGGCCACAGGGGATGTACCAGAGGACTGGAGAACAGCTAACGTAGTACCATTATTCAAGAAGGGTAGCAGGGATAAACCAGGGAATTACAGGCCAGTGAGTCTAACATCTGTGGTGGGGAAATTATTGGAAAAAATTCTGAGGGACAAAATTAATCTCCACTTGGAGAGGCAAGGATTAATCGGGGATAGTCAGCATGGCTTTGTCAAGGGTAAATCATGTCTAACAAATCTGATCGAATTTTTCGAGGGGGTGACTAGTGGGGTGGATGAGGGAAATGCTGTGGATGTGGTATACATGGACTTCAGTAAAGCTTTTGACAAAGTCCCGCATAGGAGACTGGTCAAGAAGGTAAGAGCCCATGGGATCCAGGGTGCCTTGGCGCGTTGGATCCTAAACTGGCTGAGTGGCAGGAGGCAGAGGGTGATGGTCGAAGGTTGCTTTTGTGACTGGAAGCCTGTGTCCAGTGGGGTACCTCAGGGATCGGTGCTGGGTCCCTTATTGTTTGTGATCTACATAAATGATTTGGATGAAAATGTAAAAGGTATGATCAGTAAGTTCGCAGATGACACGAAAATTGGTGGGGTGGTAAATTGCGAGGAGGAAAGCCTCCGGCTACAGGACGATATAAACGGGTTGGTCAGATGGGCGGAAAAGTGGCAAATGGAATTTAACCCTGAAAAGTGCGAGGTGATGCATTTTGGATGGACAAATAAGGCAAGGGAATACACAATGAGTGGTAGGACCCTAGGAAGTACAGAGGGTCAGAGGGACCTTGGTGTACATGTACATAGATCCCTGAAGGCAGCGGAGCAGGTAGATAAGGTGGTTAAAAAGGCATATGGGATACTTGCCTTCATTAGCCGAGGCATAGAATATAAGAGCAGGGAGGTTATGATGGAGCTGTACAAAACGCTGGTGAGGCCACAGCTGGAGTACTGTGTGCAGTTCTGCTGGCCTCACTATAGGAAGGATGTGATTGCTTTGGAGAGGGTGCAGAGAAGATTCACCAGGATGTTACCTGGGATGGAGCGCCTCAGCTATGAAGAGAGGCTGGACAGGCTGGAGTTGTTTTCCTTGGAGCAGAGAAGGCTGAGGGGGGACCTGATTGAGGTGTACAAAATAATGAGGGGCATAGATAGGGTAGATAAAGAGGAACTTTTCCCCTTAGTGGGGGGGTCAATAACAAGGGGGCATAGATTCAGGGTAAGGGGCAGGAGATTTAGAGGGGATTTGAGGAGGAACTTTTTCACCCAGAGGGTGGTTGGAATGTGGAACTCAATGCCTGAAAGGGTGGTGGAGGCAGGAACCCTCACAACATTCAAGAAGCATTTGGATGAGCACTTGAAATGCCATTGCATACAAGGCTATGGACCAAATGCTGGAAAATGGGATTAGACTGGACAGGGATGGATGGGCGGCGCAGACACGATGGACCGAAGGGCCTCTTTCTGTGCTGTAAAACTCTATGACTCTATGACATTGTGAAAGGTGCTACAGAAATGCAAGTCTGCCCCTTTCCTGCAAGGACCCTTATTGTTTGCCAGTCAGTGAGACCAGCATCAGTCCTTCACCCTGCAGCCACAGGTAGCCCCAGTCTGGGGGTTCCAGCAGTAACTTGGATGGTCAGCAGACTTTGTGGGGGGGGTGGTTAGGGAGCAGCGGGCAGGGCGGGGGTCAATGAGTTTGCGCACCTAGCTTTCTCTTGGGGGCCCAGGACACTCAGCACCAGAGCTCTGAGGGAATTGGTTCCAGAATTATACAGCAGTGAGGCTGAAGCCCCTTCACATGGGCAAACACTGAAGGTCAAATTCTCAGCTTGAACTTTTAAATTTCATACAGACATTCTGTGCATTAACAGCATTCTCTCTGCGCTTCTCACAAGAGCTCCCCCTTGCCCACGTGTAGGGGCGTGTAGCTTCTCTCCACTACTTACACAGGTCCCATGAGAAAGATCAGGGATTTTGAGCCTGTCCCAATGGGTGCAGCAAAAACCTGGTGGCACTACAATCCTCCCTTAGGGAGACCACTAGGAACGCTGGTGTGGGAAATGGAAAGGAGGGTAGATGATGCTGAAGAGGGAGCATTAAATCAGATTTCCCATCCACTGGACATGAAATGGACAGCAAGTCCAAGTTACAAAGCCCTGTGCCATACTCCACCTGGAAGAGACTGATGGGACAGTGTAGAGAGGTTATTGGGCTGAAAGTGGCGTACTGTGGCTGCAGTGTGTACCATCTACAAGATGCACTGCAGCAACTCGCCAAGGCTTCTTTGACAGCACCTCCCAAACCCACGACCTCTTCCACCTAGAAGGACAAGGGCAGCAGGCGCATGGGAACACCACCACCTCCAAATTCCCCTCCAAGTTACACTATCCTGACTTGGAAATATATTGTCGATCCTTCATCGTCACTGGATCAAAGTCCTGGAACTCCCTAATAGCACTGTGGGAGCACTTTCACCACACGGACTGCAGTGGTTCAAGACGGCAGCTCACCACCTCCTCAAGGGCAATTAGGGATGGGCAATAAATGCCAGCCTTGCCAGTGACACCCACATCTCAAACACATTTTTAAAAACTGACCCGAGAATGCTGGCCATCAGTGTCATTTGCCATCGTCTCTCCGGCCCGTGTTCCAGTGCACCATCAGGAACCAATTAGAAATTAGTTTGCATTCCCTTCCTGGGTCCCTCTCAAGTTAGATATTTCATCAGTTTTGCACCAAAAGAGCAAATTGTATCAGCGAGTGAACACTGAACCGAGCCCATTCGATTTATATCCCTCGTTACCAGAGTTAAACCTGAAGCTCAACCTTGGCCATTCCAATTGTCCTAACATTCGCAGCCCTGGGGGCATTGGAGGAAAGAAAATTCAATGGCCTAGAAATTCAGTATCGCCACGTTTGGGGCGCTACAGCCGGGTGTTCGCTAAATTTAGCGTCCGGCGCAACTTAGCGCCACCTTCGCCGAAATTGAGTTGCATCGCCCCAAGAGGTTGCTGCTGCGCTAAAGCAGGCGATGCACGCCTATCATAAGGCGCTAAGCCGGCGAGCCGAGGTGCTAACACCAAGGGCGGGCGCAGCGCAGGTGCGGCAAGTTGCTGATTGAAGGCAGACACGCTGGCGCCGGTCAGCTCTTAAAGGGGGAGGGTCGATTTGTTTGGCTGCCACGCCCTGCACACTGCAGCCCTGAAGCAAGGCCTGACCATTGCTGGTTCAACAGTTCAATGCCCAGGACAATGGAGATGGCTAGGAAGCGAGCGGAGCGCTTCAGCGAGGGTGCCGAGGCTACCGGTTGGCGCAGTGGAGCGCAGGCGACCTGTCCTCTTCCCTGACAGTGGGAGGAGGCTGCTTCCCAGCAAGTACCGAAAAGCCTGGAGGAAGGTGGCAAACAGGGTGACCACCAACAGCATGGTTGCCAGGACTCCAGTTCAATGCAGAAAAAATTTCAACGACCTCACTCGGGTTATCAGGGTGAGTACCCTTTCCACTATCCTCTTCATCCCGGCATGTGCACCTAAGTTTCTGGCCAAAGGGACCTGAAAACCCCAATGCCCAGCCCTCATCCAAGAGCTATGGGACTCTCATGAAAACCACTTGCACATTCAGCACTTTACACACTGTCAGGGCTATTCCACCATGGGAGGCAGTGCAGGCAAGATGAGGGCTTGACACTGTCAGGGCTATTTCACCATGGGAGGCAGTGCAGGCAAGATCAGGGCTTGACACTGTCAGGGCTATTCCACCATGGGAGGCAGTGCAGGCAAGATGAGGGCTTGACACTGTCAGGGCTATTCCACCATGGGAAGCAGTGCAGGCAAGATCAGGGCTTGACATTGTACTCAGAGGCCGTCCTTTCTCTTGCAGGGCAAGCTGGCCCACAATCCCAGGCAGCAGCTACGGACTGGGGGAGGCCATCCTGACCTCAAACAACTCAGCGACCTGGAGCAGCGTGTGGAGCGCATTATGGCAGGCCGGCTGATTGGCCCCGTCGCCAGTGGAGATGCTGACCCTGTTCTGGACAGCAATGGTAAGGTCATCACCTTTTTGACCTCTCTCTTTCCACTTGTGCCTCACACCAGCATCCTTTGCCACTATCGAACCAATGCAGTGCATAGCAGCACTCATGCCTCCCTCGCTGCTGCCCTGTCCTCACTCTAAAGCAACTCTTGTGCCTCCCTGCTTTCAGATGTTGATTCGCCAGGTGAGGAGGCGGCCCCTCAAGCTGCCACTGTCAGTGATTCTGAATTCAAGGAGGAGGAAGAGGAAGCTGGCCCATCAGTGACACCCTCAGCCGAGGCAGCCCATGGCCATGATGGGGACACGTCTTCCCTGGAGGGGAGCAGGGGGGAAGGGTCTGAGGAGAGTGAAGCTCCTGGGCCCAGCGGGCAGCAGCAACGCGGGAGCGGTGGGGAAGCTCGGCGGCCTTCTCCCCAGAGGGTGAGTGCGGCCTCCAGTCCTGCTACGGTGAGCGCAGAGGAGTTGCGGCTCCTTGGTGAAATGGGCATCCAGGCTGAGCGCAGGCACACTGAGCTCATGGCTACAGTGGCAATGATGCCTGACTCCATAGAGTCACTGGCAAGGAGTGTTCAGGAATTCGGGGCAGCACAGGCCAGGAGTCTGCAGGAATTCAGGGCAGCGCAGGCCAGGGGTCTGCAGAAATTCAGTGCAGCACAGGCAAGGAGTCTGCAGGACTTCGCGGCAGCACAGGCTAGGAGTCAGCAGGACTTCGCTGCATCACAGGCGGCTTCCAGCCAAGTGCTCAGTCGTGCCGTGCATTCACTGGCTGGTCTGATGCAGACACAGATCAGGGCCACACGGGCACTAACTGCTGACACCCTCGCTGGATCGGCGAGGCATCGCCGGGGTCTCGCCGTGCCGCAGAAGCCCAGCAGTCTGTGCTTCAGCAGATTGCTGCGCATGCTGCAGTGCTGGCCCGTGCGAATGCCAGTGTATCAGCCGACCAGGGAGTGCCTGTGCTCTGTCAGGTTGGCAGCATTCCTCCTCCACTGCAGCTGCCATCACCCGTAGGACAGACTGCTGCCGCCCAAGCAGAGTTGGAGCAGACAGCAGCCAGGCCCTCCAAGCCCAGAGCTGGTCCAGGCCGTCCCCCAAGGGCATCTGCCGTCTCACCATCTGACCCTCAGCAGCCTTCCCCCAGCCTTGCTGCAGCCACTGAGGTCCCATTGAGGAGGAGCTGCAGGGCGGGAAGGGGCCACTCGCGGAAGTGAGGCAGATCACCCTCGCAGGGAAAAAAGTAGGTGTGGCCAAATGTTGTGTTTACATATGAAGGCCGAGAATGTTCTTTTTATATATGAAGGCTGAGACTGTTGGGTTTGTTTTTTATATGAGGGCCAGGAATGTTGTGTTTGTTTTTTATATGCGGGGCAGGAATGTTTGTTTTTTATATGAAGGCCAAGGATCATGGTCATTTTTGTTTAACTGTTTTTTTGATTTTCTGAAGGTTGTGAGAGCCAGTTATGTCTCTGACTGTTTTTTGGGGGGTTTATCTGAATTAGTTTGTCATGCGGGAAGGGCACAGAGTTTACACAATAAAAAATTCCCTTTATTCACATTGTCCATGTTTGCACTTTGAACTAGTTGTTGCCTTAACCGGCTGAGGGCTTGCGGAGCAGCTCCATTCATGTTCTTTCATTGGCACAAGCCATTCCCGGAAAGGGGGCCTAGAACTGAGTTGCAATAAGCCACCGACGGACGGTCCTTGCACTTTGTGCCTCCCTGCCGTCTTGGTTCTCCTCCTCTGGTGGTCCTCCAATGTCTGCTGGCAGTGGCTGAGTCCTGAGGATAGCCAGGTTGTGCAGCATGCATCACACTACAATGAAATGGGAGACTCACTCAGGTGAGTATGGTAGGGCTCCTGTGGCACATAGAAGATAGGAGCAGGCCATTCGGCCCTTTGAGCCTGCTCCACCATTCAATGAGATCATGGCTGATCATCCAAATTCAGTACCCTGTCCCGGCCTTCTCCCCATATCCCTTTAGCCTGAATATATCCAACTACTTCTTGAATATATTTAATGAACTGGCCTCCACCACCCTCTGTGGCAGAGAATTCCACAGGTTCACCACTCTCTGGGTGAAGAAATTCCTCCTCATTTCAGTCCTAAATGACTTACCCCTTATCCTTAGACTATGACCCCTGGTTCTGGACTCCACGGCCATCGGGAACATCCTTCCTGCATCTAGTCTATCCAGGCCTGACAGAATTTATAGGTTTCAATGAGATCCCCTCTCAATCTTCTAAACTCCAATGAGTATAAGCCCAATCGACACAATCTCTCCTCATAAGTCATTCCTGCCACCCCAGGTATCATCCTGATGAATCTTTGCTGCACTCCTTCCATGGCAGGAACAGTCTAGACAGTGGAACCGTTACTTGAGCATAGCAATTGTGTGCTCAATGATGTTCCTGGTAGCTTGATGGCTGTCATTGTATCGCTCTTCAGCAGGGGTGCTAGGCGCAGGGAGCGGGGTCATCAGGCAGGTGCACAAAGGATAGCCCTTGTCCCCGAGAAGCCATCCTCATGGGTGAGCCTGGGCTTCGAAAATGTATGCCACAGAAGTCTGGCGCAGGATGAAGGCATCGTGGCTTCTGCCTGGAAAGCAGGCATTAACAGCTAGTATGAGCTGCCTGTGGTCACACACCAACTGGACGTTGAGTGAATGGTAGCCCTTGTGGTTGCGGTAATCCTCAGCATGCTGTAAAGGTGCCCGTCAAGCCACATGCGTGCAGTCAATGGCGCCCTGCACCACGGGGAATCCCGCTATTCTCCCAAATCTCATTGCACGCTCTTGCTGCTTGTCCAGGGTCATGGGGAAGGACATAAGAAGTAGGAGCAGGAGTAGGGCATACGGCCCTTCAGGCCTGCTCCGCCATTCAATAGGATCATGGCTGATCCGAATCTAGATTCACGTCCACTTCCCTGGCCTCTCCCCGTAACCCCTAATTCCCTTATCTGCTAGGAAATTGTCTATCTCCATTTTTAATTTATTTAATGTTGCAGCTTCCACAGCTCTCTGGGGTAGCAAATTCCATAGATTTCCTACCCTGAGTGAAGAAGTTTCTCCTGATCTCAGTTTTGAAAGCGCAGCCCCTTATTCTTAGATTATCCCCCTAGTTCTAGTCTCACCCATCAGTGGAAACATCCTCCCCGCATCCACCCGATCAAGCCCCCTCACAATCTTATATGTTTCGATAAGATCGCCTCTCATTCTTCTGAACTCCAATGAGTAGAGTCCCAACCTACTCAACCTTTCCTCATACGTCAACCCCCTCATCTCCAGAATCAACCTTCTCTGAACCGCCTCGAGAGCAAGTATATCTTTTCTTAAATATGGAAACCAAAACTGCACGCAGTATTCCAGGTGTGGCCTCAACAATACCCTGTATAACTGCAGCAAGACTTCCCTGTTTTTATACTCCTTCCCCCTTGCAATAAAAGCCAAGATTCCATTGGCCTTCTTGATCACCTGCATACTAACTTTTTGTGTTTCATGCACCAGGACCCCCAGATCCCTTTGTACTGTAGCACTTTGCAGTTTCTCTCCATTTAGATAATAACTTGCTCTTTGATTTTTTCTGCCAAAGTGCATAACCTCACACTTTCCAACATTATATTGCATCTGCCAAATCTCTGCCCACTCACTTAGCCTGTCTATGTCCTTTTGCAGGTTTTTTATGTCCTCCTCACTCATTGCTTTCCCTCACATCTTTGTACCGTCGGCAAACTTGGATATGTTGCACTCGGTCCCTTCCTCCAAATCGTTAATATAGATTGTAAAGAGTTGGGGTCCCAGCACTGACCCCTGCGGAACACCACTAGTTACCGATTGCCAGCCCGAGAATGAACCATTTATCCCAACTCTTTGTTTTCTGTTAGATAGCCAATCTTCCACCTATGCCAGTATATTACCCCCAATCCCATGATTTCTTATCTTGATCAGTAATCTAGTGTGGAACCTTGTCAAATGCCTTTTGGAAGTCCAAATGGACTACATCCACTGGTTCCCCTTTATCCAACCTGTATGTTACATCCTCAAAGAACACGAGTAAATTTGTCAAACATGACTTCTGTAATGAAATGTGTTTGGCTTGCCTGTATTCGTTTTGCACTCATGTATATTACCCTCCCCCACACGGTGTATAGTTTCACTTCCTCTTTCCTGACTAACCTGTAATGTTCCAGGTCTTGGCTCTTGGCTCCGCCCCTGACTTCTCTTACATAAAGATCCCAGGATCTGTATGACTCATTCCTGCGAGCCAGTCAGTGTGTTGAGATGTTAGCTCTGATCTTAGTGATTAAAAGCCAACTTGTTAAAGTCTAAAACTGCTAGTTTTGTGGTTATTGAAGGCACATCAATTTTAATCACTGAAGAATACTAGGGTGGATCGACTCCTAAAACCAGAGCGTCTGGACTTGGATCCATATTCTGCTGAAGCATCAAATCAATTTGGACACTGGCTCAAATGCTTCGAACTCTTCGCGAGGGCCTCATCCGCTAGCAAGGTAGATAAACTGAGTCTACTGACTACTCGCGTTAATCATCGGATTTATTCGTCCATCCGGGACGCCACCTCTTACATGGAGGCCATCACTATCCTGAAGGCCCAATACCAGAGGCCAGTAAACAAAGTGTACGCCAGACATCTGCTGGCTACACGCAAGCAGCGACCTGAGGAATCAATGGACGATTTCTTACAGGGCCTAAAGGACTTGGTCCGGGACTGTAACTGCAAGGCCGTGATGGCCAACGCGTACTCTGACGAATTGGTCCGCGATTCCACACCCGTTGACAAAATCCATGATGGACATACAGGTAAACGGGAATTTAACGAAATGTTTAATTGACTGTGGGAGTACCGAGAGTTTTATCCACCCTAGCCTGGTACGGCAGCACTCATTAACGGTAACCCCTACACGGAGCAGAATTGCTATGGCTGCTAAGCCCCACATTTCGGACATTTTGGGCTACTGTGTGGTAACACTGACTGTAAAAGGCACGGACTACAAGGATTTTAAAATCCTCGTGATGCCAGAACTCTGTTAATGTAACCTTGGGCCTGGACTTCCAGTGCCACCACGAAAGTGTCACGCTAGCATATGGCGGGTCCCAGCCGCCACTCACAGTCTGTGGCCTATCAACCTTAAAAATCAGCCCGCCCTCTTTATTCGCTAATCTCGCTCCGAACTGTAGGCCCATAGCGACCAAAAGTAGACGGTACAGTCTGGAAGACAGACACTTTATCAAGGCGGAAGTGGACAGACTCCTGCGGGAAGGCATTATTGAATGCAGTACCAGTCCGTGGCGTGCCCAAGTAGTCATAGTTAAAAATAGCGAAAAGAAACGGATGGTAATTGACTACAGCCAGACTGTTAATATTTATACCCAGCTGGATGCCTACCCTTTACCCCGCATATCAGAAATGGTCAACCAGATCGCGCAATACTGAGTCTTCTCGACTATCGACCTCAAATCCGCGTATCACCAGCTCCCCATTAGAACGGAGGACCGCCCATACACCGCCTTCGAGGCGAACGGATGCCTCTACCATTTTCTCAGAGTGCCCTTCGGGGTAACAAATGGGGTCTCGGTCTTCCAACGTGAGATGGACCGCATGGTTGACGAGAATAAACTACAAGCTACCTACCCCTATCTGGAGAATGTCTCTATCTGCGGGCACAACCAGCAAGACCACGATCTAAATCTTGCGAGATTTTTAAAAACTGCCCTAAAGCTGAATCTAACCTACAACGAAGACAAATGTGTCTTCAACACAACCTGTCTCTGTATCCTCGGCTGTGTGGTGGAAGATGGTGTAATTGGACCGGACCCTGACCGATTACACACCCTAAAAAGAACTGCCCCTGCCACACAATCCCAAAGCTTTAAAAAGGTGCCTGGGATTTTTTTCGTATTATGCCCAATGGGTGCCCAATTACTCTGATAAGGCCCGACCCCTCATTAAATCGACGTCCTTCCCACTATCAGCTGAAGCTCGGGTGGCTTTCACCAGTATCAAACAGGACATTGAAAGGGCTGCACAGTGTGCAGTGGACGAAAGCATTCCCTTTCAAGTCGAAAGCGATGCGTCAGGCTTTGCTTTAGCTGCAACCCTCAATCAGGCTGGGAGACCTGTGGCCGCCTTCTCCCGAACCCTTCAGGGACCTGAAATCAGGCACTCTTCTGTCGAGAAGGAGGCACAGGCTATAGTGCAGGCAGTGCGGCACTGGAGACACTACCTAGCCGGCAAACGTTTCACCCTGCTCACCGACCAGCGGTCGGTGGCTTTCATGTTTAATAACAAACAAAAGGGGCAAAATCAAGAATGACAAAATACTCAGGTGGAGGATCGAACTATCCACGTTCGACTATGATATTATGTACAGGCCGGGAGCCCTTAATGAACCCCCAGACGCCCTATCACGGGGAATGTGTGCCAGCATTCATACGGACAAATTACAGGGTCTCCACAACGACCTCTGTCACCCAGGGGGTCACCCGACTATACCATTTTATAAAGTCCCGCAATCTACCCCACTCCATCGAGGTGGTCAGGGCAATGACCAGAGCCTGCCGCATCTGTGCGGAATGCAAGCCTCGTTTCTACAGGCCTGACCGTGCACACCTTATCAAAGCCACACGGCCATTCGAGCGCCTAAGTCTGGACTTCAAGGGACCCCTTCCCTCTGCCGACCGTAACGTATACTTCCTCAATATCATCGATGAATATTCCCGCTTCCCCTTCGCCATTCCCTGCCCAGACATGACCACTGCCACGGTCATCAAGTGTCTCTGTAATCTATTCTGCATGTTTGGCATGCCGAACTACATACACAGCGATAGGGGGACGTCATTTATGAGTGACGAACTGCGCCAGTTCTTGCTCTCAAAGGGGATAGCCACTAGCAGAACCACTAGCTACAACCCCCGGGGTAATGGGCAAGTGGAAAGGGAGAATGCTACTGTTTGGAAGGCTGTCACGTTAGCCTTAAAGTCAAAAGGCCTTCCGACCTCCCGCTGGCAGGAAGTCCTCCCAGACGTGCTCCACTCCATAAGGTCTCTGTTATGTACAGCCACTAACGCTACCCCTCACGAAAAGATGTTTGTTTTCCCCCGGAAATCTACCTCGGGCATATCTCTACCCGCGTGGCTGATGTCTCCGGGGACAGTACTATTGCGGAAGCACGCGAGAGGCCATAAAACGGACCCCCTTGTGGAAAAGGTACAGCTCCTCCATGCAAACCCTCAGTACGCCTATATCGAATACTCTGACGGGTGAGAGGACACTGTTTCCATAAAAGACCTCGCTCCCTCGGGGAGCGGAGAGAACGATGAGAGACTACCCGAGGAAGACCTACACCAAAAAGAGACAGGACGCCCAGAGGTATCAATACCCAACTTTAACCTGGAGGACACTGCAGATAACCTGGAAGACACTGCGGAGGCCCGGACAGCGGAGGAACCAGAATCCACTCCCCTAGAGGCACCCCAACCGGCTTTGCGCCAATCACCGAGAACCGCAAAACCTCCTGACAGACTCACTTATACCAACTTTGAAGAAACATCACCCCAATGGACTAAATCTAAAGAAGGGGTGAATGTAATGAAATGTGTTTGGCTTGCCTGTATTCGTTTTTGCACTCATGTATATTACCCTCCCCCACACAGTGTATAGTTTCACTTCCTCTTTCCTGACTAACCTGGAATGTTCCAGGTCTTGGCTCTGCCCCTGACTTCTCTTACATAAAGATCCCAGGATCTGTATGACTCATTCCTGCGAGCCAGTCAGTGTGTTGAGATGTTAGCTCTGATCTTAGTGATTAATAGCCAACTTGTTAAAGTCTAAAACTTCTAGTTTTGTGGTTATTGAAGGCACATCAACTTCCCCTTCATAAAACCATGCTGACTCTGTCCTATTAAATTATGTTTATCCAAATGCTCTGTTACTGTTTCCTTAATAATGGACTCCAACATTTTGCCAACCACAGATGTTAGGCTAACTGGTCTATAGTTTCCAGCTTTTTGGTCTACTTCCTTTCTTAAATAAGGGTGTTACATTAGCAGTTTTCCAATCTGCCAGGACCTTTCCTGAGTCCAGGGAGTTCTGGAAAATAATCACCAATGCATCCACAATCCCTACTGCCACTTCTCTCAAAACCCTAGGATGTAAGCCATCAGGTCCGGGGGATTTAGCCGCCTTAAGTCCCATTATTTTACTGAGATCATCTCCTTAGTGATTTTAATCGTCTTTAGCTCCTCTCCCCCCTCATTGCCCCCTGTTTGTCTAGTGTTGGGATATTTAGTGCCCTCTACCATAAAGACTGATACAAAATATTTGTTCAGCATCTTTGCCATCTCCATGTTCCCCACCAGTAGTGTCCCGGTCCCATCCTCTAAGGGACCAACGTTCACTTTAGCCACTCTTTTTCTTTTTCTAAATATAGCCGTAGAATCTCTTGCTATAAGAACATAAGAACATAAGAAATAGGAGCAGGAGTAGGCCAATCGGCCCCTCGAGCCTGCTCCACCATTCAATAAGATCATGGCTGATCTGATCCTAACCTCAAATCTTCTATCACTCTGCATCCACCCGAACCCATGTGATCTCCCGGGAGAGGCGAAAAACCAGATAAAGACCCAATGGCCAATTTGGGAGAAAAAAATCTGGGAAATTCCTCTCCGACCCATCTAGGCGATCGAAATTCTTCCAGGAGATCACTGTCCCTATATTTTCTGCAGTACTTACCTTCTGTAAAGGCGATCTCCACCCCAGCCAGGAACAGGAATAAAACCATCTCCTGAAATCTAACAGAATTAGAACACAGTAGGAGCAGAACAAGGCTACACGGCCCCCGGGCCCGCTCCACTACCCACAGGGCCATGACCATTCCGAACCCAGACTCATGTCCAATTTCCTGCCCGCTCCCCGTAACCCTTTATTCCCTTTACTTCTAGGAAACTATCTATTTCTGTTTTAAATTTATTTAATGATGTAGCTTCCACAGCTTTCTGGGGCAGCAAATTCCACAAACCTACCACCCTCTGAGTGAAGAAGTTTCTCCTCATCTCAGTTTTGAATGAGCAGCCCCTTATTTTAAGATTATGCCCCCTAGTTCTAGTTTCACCCATCATTGGGAACATCCTCACCGCATCCACCCGATCAAGCCCCTTCACAATCTTATATGTTTCAATAAGATCGCCTCTCATTCTTCTGAACTCCAATGAGTAGAGTCCCAATCTACTCAACCTCTCCTCATATGACCACCCCCTCATCCCCGGGATTAACCGAGTGAACCTTCTTTGTACTGACTCGAGAGCAAGTATGTCTTTTCTTAAGTATGGACACCAAAACTGTATGCAGTATTCCAGGTGCGGCCTCACCAATACCTTGTACAACTGCAGCAATACCTCCCTGTTTTTATATTCCAACCCCCTAGCAATAAAAGCCAACATTCCATTGGCCTTCTTAATCACTTGCTGCACCTGCATACTAACTTTTTGAGTTTCGTGCACCAGGACCCCCAGATCCCTTTGTACTACAGTACTTTCCAGTTTCTTGCCATTAAGATAATAACTTGCTCTATGATTTTTCCTGCCAAAGTGCATAACCTCACACTTTCCAGTATTGTATTCCATCTGCCAAATCTCTGCCCACTTACTTAGCCTGTCTATGTCCCTTTGCAGGTTTTTTATGTCCTCCTCACTCACTACTTTCCCTCCCATCTTTGTATCATCTGCAAACTTTGATATGTTACACTCGGTCCCCTCCTCCAAATCATTAATATAGATTGTAAAGAGTTGGGGACCCAGCACTGACCCCTGCGGAACACCACTAGTTACTGGTTGCCAATCTGAGAACGAACCATTTATCCCAACTCTCTGCTTTCTGTTAGAGAGCCAATCCTCCACCCACACCAGAATATTACCCCCAATCCCGTGATTTTTTATCTTGAGCAATAATCTTGTGTGGCACCTTGTCAAATGCCTTTTGGAAGTCTAAATACACTACGTCCACTGGTTCCCCTTTATCCACCCTGTATGTTACTTCCTCAAAAAACTCAAGCAAATTTGTTAAACATGACTTCCCCTTCATGAAACCATGCTGAGTTTGCCCTATTAAATTATGTTTATCCAAATGTCCCGTTACTGTCTCCTTAATAATGGACTCTAACATTTTACCAACCACAGATGTTAGGCTAACAGGTCTATAGTTTCCAGCCTTCTGCCTACTACCCTTTTTAAATAAGGGTGTTACATTAGCAGTTTTCCAATCTGCCGGGACCTTTGCTGAGTCCAGTGAGTTTTGGAAAATTATTACCAATGCATCCACAATCCCTACCGCTACTTCCCTCAAGACCCTGGGATGCAAGCCATCAGGTCCAGGGGATTTATCCGCCTTGAGTCCCATTATTTTACCAAGTACCACTTCCTTAGTGATTTTAATCGTATTTAGTTCCTCCCCCCCTAGAGCCCCCTGTTTGTCCAGTGTTGGGATATTCTTAGTGTCCTCTACTGTAAAGACTGATACAAAATAATTGTTCAGTGTTTTTGCCATCTCCATGTTTCCCACCATTAATTTCCCAGTCTCATCCTCTAAGGGACCAACATTTACTTTAGCCACCCTTTTTCTTTTTATATAACTATAGAAACTTTTACTGTCTGTTTTTATATTTTTTGCTAATTTACTTTCATAATCTATCTTCCCTTTCTTAATCAATCTTTGTTATTTTTTGCTGTCTTTTAAAGACTTCCCAATCTTCCATCCTCCCACTAGATTTGGCTACCTTATATGCCCTTGTTTTTAGTCGGATACTATCCTTAATTACTTTACTTAGCCACGGATGGCTATCTTTTCTTTTACACCCTTTTTTCCCCCTCAGTGGAATATATTTTTTTTGGACGTTGTAAAATAACTCCTTAAATGTACACCACTGGTCATGTACCGTCTTACCCTTTAATCTATTTTCCCAGTCCACTAATTAATTCCGCTCTCATACCTTCATAGTCTCCTTTATTCAAGCTCAGCACGCTTGTTTGAGATCCAACCTTCTCACCCTCTAATTGAATATGGAACTCAACCATGTTATGGTCACTCATTCCAAGGGGATCCTTTACTAGGACATTTTTAATTAATCCTGTCTCATTACACAGGACCAAATCTAAGGTTGCTTGCCCCCTGGTCGGTTCAGTTACATACTGCTCAAGAAACCCATCCCTAATACACTCAATGAACTCTTCCTCAAGGCTGCTCTGCCCAATTTGATTTGTCCAGTTAATATGATAATTAAAATCCCCCATAATTATAGCTGTTCCCTTATTACAAGCCTCAACTATTTCCTGATTAATACTCTGTCCAACAGAGTTGCAACTGTTCGGAGGCCTATAGACTACACCCACTAGTGTTTTTTTCCCCTTATTATTCCTTACCTCCACCCAAACTGTTTCACTATCCTGCTCCTTTGACCCAATATCATTTTTCTGTATTAGTGATTCCTTCCTTTATTAACATAGCCACCCCACCTCCTCTCCCTTCCTGCCTGTCCTTCCTGATTGTTAAATAACCTGGTATGTTTAATTCCCAGTCATGGTCACCCTGCAGCCATGTTTCTGTAATGGCCACAAGATCATACCCATATGTCATTATTTGTGCCGTTAACTCATTCATTTTGTTATGAATGCTACGTGCATTCAGATAAAGAACTTTCAAATATGTTTTGTAACACTTAGTTCCTGTTTTTTCCCTTTTTAGTACTTTACTTTTTACTCCATACCTTCTGTCCCTTCCTGACACATTCTGTTTTTTAATTCCCCCACTGCTACCTAAGTCTATGACCTTCTCTGTTGTCATTTCTATTATTTGCTCTCTAGAAACCTCCCCCCCACTAATTAGTTTAAAGCCCTCTCTACAGCCCTAGTTATATGATTCGCCAGGACTCTAGTCCCAGCACTGGCCAAGTGGAGTCCGTCCCAACAGAACAGCTCCCTCCTGTCCCAGTACTGGTGCCAGTGTCCCAAGAAGCAAAACCCATTTCTCCCACACCAGTCTTTGAGCCACGCATTTAACTCTTTAATTTTATTTATCCTAGCCAAATTCGCTCGTGGCTCAGGTAATAACCCAGAGATTATTACCCTTGAGGTTCTGTTTTTTAATTTGACCCCTAGCTGCTCATACTCCTTTAACAGAACCGTCTTCCTTGTCCTATCTACGTCGTTTGTACCAACATGGACCACGACAACTGGATCCTCCCCCTCCCACTGCAAGTTTCTTTCCAGCCCAGAAGAGATGTCCTTAACCCTGGCACCAGGCAGGCAACACAGCCTTCGGGACTCCCGCTCTTGACTGCAGAGAACCCTATCTATCCCCCTAATGATACTATCCCCTACCACTACAACATTTCTTTTTACTCCCTCCACTTGAATGGCCCCCTGTACCATGGTGCTGTGGCCAGGTTGCTCATCCTCCCTGCAGTCCCCGCTCCCGCCCTCACAGGGAGTAAGAACCTCGATCCTGCTGGACAAGAACAAGGGCTGCGTCTCCTTCAACACGACATCCTGGATCCCTGTACCTTCCTCACTCGTAGTCACACCGTCCTGTCCCTGACCACGGACTACATCTGCAGTAATTAACTTCATAGGTGTGACCATCTCCTGAAACATAGAGTCCAGGAACTTCTCCCCCTCCCTGATGTGTCGCAGTGTCCGAAGCTCGGTCTCAAGCTCCATAACATGGAACTGGAGTTCCTCTAGCAGCAAACACTTGTCGCAGATGTAATCACCGTTAGCCTCAATGGGGTTCACCGGCTCCCACATCTCGCAACAGTAACAGATCACCTGCTCCATTCTATATAATTAATTAAATTTCTTATTAGTTATGAAGACCCTGCCCGGATATAGATGATAATATCACACCACTATTCAATAGGACTTACCAACTTAAAGGTATGAAAGAGGAGAAGGAAACCAACCAACCAGCTGATCACCAACCTCCTCCTTGAATACTGTCTGTGGAGCCTGTTTGGTTGACTCGTCTCGCTGCTCCGCCTATGTTTTTATATTTTTTGCTAGTTTACTTTCATAATCTATCTTCCCTTTCTTAATTAATCTTTTAGTTATTGTTTGCTGGCTTTTAAATGCTTCCCAATCTTCTATCCTCCCACTAGATTTGGCTACTTTATATGCCCTTGTTTTCAGTTGGATACTATCCTTTATTACTTTACCAAGCCACAGATGGCTGTCTTTTCTTTTACTCCCTTTTTCCTCAGTGGAATATATTTATCTTGAAAGATGTGAAATATCTCCTTGAATGCAGACCACTGCTCTTGTACCGTCTTACACTTTAATCTGTTTTCCCTGTTTTCCCAGTCCACTTTAGTCAATTCTACTCATACCTTCATAGTCTCCTTTATTTAAGCTCAGTATGCTGGTTTGAGATCCAACTCACCCTCAAACAGAATTTGGAATTCAACCATATTATGGTCACTCATTCCAAGGGGATCCTTTACTAGGACATTTTTTATTAATCCGGTCTCATTACACAGCACCAGATCTAAGATTGCCTGCCCCCTGGTTGGTTCAGTTACATACCGCTCAAGGAACCCATCCCTAATACACTCTATGAACTCTTCCTCAAGGCTGCCATGCCCAATTTGATTAGTCCAGTCAATATGAAAGTTAAAATCCCCCATGATTATAGCTGTTCCCTTATTACAAGCCCCAACTATTTCCGGATTTATAATCCGACCCAGAGAGTTACAACTGTTAGGAGGCCTATAGACTACGCCCACTAGTGACTTCTTCCCCCCCCTTCTTATTCCTCATCTCCACCCAAACTATTTCACTACCCTGATCCTTTGACCCAATATCATTTCTGACTATTGCAGTGATTCCATCCTTGATTAACATAGCAACCCCACCTCCCTTTCCTTCCGGTCTGTCCTTCCTAATAGTTAAATACCCTTGTATGTTTAGTTCCCAGTCATGATTATCTTGCAGCCATGTTTCTGTAATGGCCACCAGATCATACCCATGTGTAGTTATTTGTACCGTCAACTCGTCAATTTTGTTACGAATGCTGCGTGCATTCAGATAAAGAACTTTCAAATATGTTTTGGCAATTTATTCCTGCTTTTACTACTTTACCTTTATTATACATTCTGTCCCTTCCTGACACGCTCTGGTTTTTAATTCCCCCACTGCTACCTTACTCTATTGCCTTCTCTGCTGTCATTTTTAGCTCTTAAAACCTCCCCCCCCCCACTAATTAGTTTAAAGCCCTCTCTGCAGCCCTAGTTATTCGATTCGCCAGCACTCGTCCCAGCACTGGCCAAGTGAAGTGCATCCCAACAGAACAGCTCTCTCTTGTCCCAGTACTGATGCCAGTGTCCAAGGAAGCAAAACCCATTTCTCCCACACCAGGCTTGGAGCCACATATTTAACTAATTTTATTTACCCTAGCCAAATTTGCACGTGGCTCAGGTAGTAATCCAGAGATTATTACCCTTGTGGTTCTGCTTTTTAATTTGACCCCTAGCTGCTCAAACTCACTCAGCAGAACCTCGGTCTTCTGACAAGGGCATTGGTCACCTGCTGGATGCAGCAATGTACCGCGAACTGGGAGATATTGGCAATGTCCCCAATAGCAGATTGGAAGGAGCCAGTGGCATAGAAGTTGAGCCACCATCACCTTCACTGCCACCGACAGACATCCTGCTCCTCATCTGTGGCTGCAGATCTCTGCGAAGCAGGTGGCAGATCTCAGTGACCACCTCCCTTCTGCATCACAGCCTCCAAACACTACTCCTCAGACATGTTCAGATATGAGAACTGCTGGCGGTATAGCCTGGGTGGGTAAGGCCTCCTGTGCCAACACCTGTTGGCCCTGCTGTCTGGCCACGATTGGCACTCACGGCATCCAAGTCGTTTGAATGCAATGCAGAAAGCCAACGTTTCCACCCATTGCAGCCCCTATTAGATGTGGTGACTCTAGGCTGTGGCACTGAAAGTTAAATCCAAGTACAAAGCTCTGGCCTAAAGCCAGAAGTACCTGTGCGAGCACTGAGTCAAAGCAGAAAGCTCTCCCCTTGTCTCTCCCAGAAGGATTGGCACAAAATGGCTGCCACTTATAATGCAGGAGGAGTCCCCTTTAAATAGCACCCCCCGCAGCAACTGGGAACCGTTCCCCCTACCAGTCGCTGGGGCGCCAGGCGCACAGAGGGGGTGCCACTGAAGTTCCAGATCAGGGAACACCAAGGACGTTGCACCATGAAATGACTTCAGGATCTGTGCGCGCTTCTGAGTGGGCACTGCAGTTTTGCGCTGCCGCTAAATCTTGACTGAAGTTCACGAGAGGCGCAGATCGCGCCATGCCTGGGTGCTAGCTGCTTTGCGCCCCACTTCTCCGGCGCTAACAACTGAATTTCTAGCCCAATGTTTCCACTGCCGCTTTAGTGAGGCCCAACCCAACCATTTATTGTAGTTTATCTGTAGAGAATGCCAGTCACATGTACCCACATCACCCCTGACCAGTGAAACAACGGGAGCCTGGAGACCTGTATCTCTGCCAGGCTCCAGTCACAGATCCAGTAATCTCCAAGCATCTGGACTTCAAGACTAAGTGTGATGGAATACTCTCCACTTGCCTGGATGAGTACAGATCCAACACCACTTGAAGCGCTACTCCATCCAGGACAAAGCAGCCCACTTGATTGGCACCCCATCCACCATCTTACACAATCACTGCCCCACCGGTGCACTGTGGACCATCTACAAGATGCACTGCAGCAACTCGCCAAGGCTGCTCCAGCAGCACCTCCCAAACCGGTGACCTCTTCCACCTAGAATGACAAGGGCAGCAAGTGCATGGGAACACCACCACCTACAAATCACAACATCCTGACTTGGTAATACAGTATCGCTATTCCTTCATCACTGGGTCAAAATCCTGAAACTCCCTCCCTAACAGCACTGGGAGTGTATCTTCACCACAGACTGTAGCAGTTCAAGAAGGCACCTCACCACCACCACCACCACCAGGGCAATAAACGCTGCCCTTGCAGTGACACCCACATCCCAGGAACGAATAGAAAACTGCTCTGGAACTCAAATTTGGCTGATTTCTTTTTGGGAGGCACAATTGTTAAGGCAGCTGAGAGAAGCGGCCCAATAGATTCCCAAAACAGGCTACCAATTAACACAAGGACAGTAAAATCCAGCCAGAACTTTGAATATAACGAGATCAGGTTTCATGTATAACAGGGGTTTATTATCCAACAGACACATCTACAGTTCCACGGAGCTGCACTCGGAGCCCACCCTGCGGCGATGGTCCATTTTCCACATGGCAACAGTCCCGACCAACAGGGCCACGGAGAGCAGAGCTACCCCAACCGCGACTCCAGGAAGAACACGGGAGGGGGAATCAGCAGCAGCATCTGTGGGGAGAAGGGAGGGTTAGATGGGCACTAGTTACTCCATCACTAGAGTGTAGCAGGGGCCTCCTTTACCTTTCTCTTCCTGGTGGATCCCAGCAGCCAATCTCTCCTCATCTTCCAGGAAAATGATGGCTCCATCAGCAGTCACCAAGGACCCAGCCCGGTCATCGGCGCTTCTTCGCCTCTCTGGGGGAGACAAGAGGCAGAGACAAGAGTTCAAGGTGGGCGATTCAATGTGCAGCTGTCTGAAGCCCCAAATCAGATGGTCAATCCGATGGCCCAATGCAAAACCCTCGGGCAGTGAGTACCGGAGTGAGATTGTACTAGTTAAATACGGTTCCCTCACTGTCAGACTAAGAATCACTCCCTATTCTCAGAAAGACCCGCTTCAACCCAGCAAAGTTTGCAGTCGTTGACGGGTCCAATGGCCAGTCTGGTCTCCTGGGGGCGGGGGAGGAAAAGTGACACGTTTTAAGCACTAGTTTGACCAGCGGTTACACTGGACATACACACATTGCCCAAGTCTCCCCCAGATATCGGTTCGGTTCCACCCTGGAACTCCCGGTGACAGCAGGATGCTAGATCAATGTGTAAGGCCAGAGGTGGATTCCATTCAGAACCAGTGCAAGATGTGCTCAGAGCCGCTGAGCCAGATTGCCATCCTGCTGTAGACTAACTGGGATAGAGTTGAGCGGGCAGATTGAGGACACTGCTCCTGTGCCCACTGTTGGGCCCTTGCCGAGTGAGCCCAGTGTCCAGATGCCCCACACCCACCCTTCCCCATCAGGGTTCAGTTTCTAGTCAGATCCCAGCTACTTACTGGGGCTGCAGGGAGCCGTGCAGTTCTCTCGGGTGGAAGGGAAGCAAACCTCAGCACTGCAGTGGAAGTGAACCTGGAAAGAGACAGTGCGGTGTGGTCAGTGCCACAGCTCCCAGTCAGGAGATTCATGCTTCTACAGTCAAAGGGTCAACAGGGGCCTCCTCACTGTGAGCAAGACCCAGGGAACAAGTTCAACCAAGAGAGCAAGACTGAAGGAAACTCACCTCCCCGCTCAGAGCCCGGCCCGAAACTTGGTCCCAGAAAGCGAAAGTGCTGACTACAAACCGATTCTGGTGAGTTGGGAACGGCGAATGGGAAGCGGCGTCTACCGGGAGGAGGCGGGTTTTGTAATTGTCTCCAGTAAAGGGGCACCTGGAACAGAGAAAGAGCGGGTTATATGGAGAGGGCACCTGGAACTCCCAACTACAGAGTTACAGCGGCACATCAAAGCAAAGTCCCGAGATTAGACGAGATAAAGAAACCAGTCCATTCAAGTCACCAATCGTCAACCTGGAGCTCAGATTGGTTTGATTATTGGCCGTTCCTTCACCCAGTCCATGTCGCCCCCCTCCCCGATCACCAGCCTGCCCCAAGGTCCCTCACTCGCTGCCTTACCTGCCCACCAGGAGGTCCCATCGGAGCCCCGAATGCGGCTCGGGGGTGGGGGTCGCCCAGCAGTCATTGAGCACCAGCACAAGGGACGGATCGTTCCGGTTCAGGACTCGAACCTCCACAAACACGGGGTCCCGGAGCACACTCAGGATCGGGTAGTCACTGGCCACGTACCAGCTCCGGTAGCCACCATCTGGAAAGAGAAGACGATGAAGGACGGCCACTATTTGGAGAGAGAGCCTGAAGTTGGACACTAACCATCAGCAGCACTCGCTACCTCTCGCTATTCTCAGCTCCAGAACCAGGATCCCGGCCTCAGTGGCAGGCAGTGGCGGAGAAAGGCTGTAAACTCTGGGCTTCACCTGCAATTCAGACTCCTGGCTCCCCTTGTAACTGCACTGGACATGGAGCCTGCAAGAGAACGGACACGGCTGGAGAATTCAGCTCCTCACCTTCTCTACCCGCTCCATGTGCTCCCAGTCTCACCTGAAGGGGCTGTCCCGGGTCACCGATCCCAAAGCTCCATCCAAGATCTCAAACTGACCCAACACATCCGTTTCATAGACGGCGTTCACCCCGTCCAGCTACAAGAGACAGAAGACCATCATTACAGAGAAATTGAGCAAGTCTGCCATTGCCTTATCACATGTAGTGTCTTTAAGGGCCCCCATTGCCCTTTAGACCCCCTCTTTCCCACCCGACTGACAGCCATTGATGGGGCTCCCGGCCCACAATACCTACCCGCTGAGTAGTGCCACACTCAGTGACTGCGAACTGAAAGAGCACAGTGTCTGCAGAGGCCACGGTCGGACTGCACTCCGCTCCGTGTCCATTCTTCAGATGGACCGTTGTCAGGTCTACAGGAGGCAGCGTCAAATCCTTGGAGATGGCGATCAGGACCCGCCCATCCTTGGTGCACACTGCAGGAGAGTGTCAATGAAAGGCGGTTAGTTGCTGCACGGGGAATGGCAAGGGAACCGTTACCGGGAGGGGGAGAAACTCCGCCCAGCGCAGCACCAGCTTCTAGTTTCCTTCTCTCCCCGTCCACACCCCAATTCTCCATCTAATGGAGACGGGTCACCAACTCCATCCCTACTGGACTGGTTACACAAGACCGGCATCAAATCCCCAGCCTGTCCGGTCAGTGCCAGCCAGGGACTGATCTTCACTCTGCCCTCCTATCCTGGGGCGCAATTCAACCATCAGAAGTCCCAAGTCGCATAGAGAAGGAAGGAGAGATCCTGGGTCAGGATCTCAATGATCAGACTTTCAAACTGTAGAACTGAACACGGTTCCTAAATCCGCCAGCTCCCGGACTGGAGAGGTTGGAGACTCCAGCTGATGTTTCAGGACAGGAGGAGAGAGAGGATACTGTCCAGGGAATCCCCAGTGCAGTTGGATTGCGGCTGGTCCTGGGAAGCCCTGGCCCAGAATATAGGCGAGCCGAGAATACACCCACCTGGCAGATTGTGGAGTGAATAGAAACACGGCGGCACATCCCGGCTCCCGGCATCAAAGCAGCAGCCTCTCCGCACACACTCACTGCCTTCAATTCCCCCAAACCCGCAGTCTTGGCGGAATTTGGGAGACAGCCAACATTGATCGGCGGGGAGAAGGAGAGAGGGCGGCTGAGATGAACAGATTGTAAGAAAGAACAAGCCCAGAACCCGCAGCCCCTCCATTCTAACAAGCAAGGCTCCCAGGTAAGTGAGGCTGTAGAGCCGACTCCCCCTTTTTATCCCCTGTTTAACCGGCAGTAAATGAATGGTCTCATTGGCCCACGGGCTCCCCATGTGAACCCGCATTCCCACGGGGCACACGGAGATATTGGGGCCTGGCTGCCGAGCTCTGGAGCAGTTGGCCTTGGAGAGGAGGGGGTCGTCCAGCCAGATTGCCTGCCTCTCTTCCACGGCCATGTTCGCGCCCGGGTGGCCTTGTCGATGGAGCACGTGGTGTCCGCTGGCACGTTCGAGTATTTCCGCGACCAGTGGGCGCCGCGGGGACTGGAGTGCATCATCAACCCGGAAAACCGAATTTTAATTTGATTTGTTAAGTTTTAGTTGAACTTTTGTTCATTTACAGTTCAATTGGGTTTTTTTTTGGTTCAAACTAAAGGAGTGCCCTTGGAGAGGAGCTCCCTCAGTGTGTTAGGGACTTGTCTTGTTTCTTTACTCTACAGGAGCTGCTGCTGGAGACAGAGAGAGAGAGAGAGGGGAGAGAGGAGAAACATCAGAGGGGAGCATCAACCAACTGGCTCCCCCACCATTCGTTTCTGTCCAACCATCTGTTTGGAAGGAGGGAGGGCCATCTACAAGCAACAGGCGGCTGGTTCTGGTGAACTCTCCATAAGAGACTTTGGGGGAGAAATTCGGTTGATAGCGCCAGCGATTAGCGCCTAAAGAGGCCGAGAAGTGGGGCGTCAGCCAATTTTTGGCCGGGCGCAGTGAACACAGCGCCTCTTGCCATATTGAGTGGGTTTTAGTGCCGGCGCTAAATCTTAGCGTCCGCTTGCGGGTGCAGGCAGATCATGACATCATTTCAGTGTGCAACGCATTTTTGGCGCCCCGGACCGGAAATTCAGTGGTGCGCCCCTTCGTTCCGCCTGGCGCTAATAAGGACAGCTTGCTGGAATGTTCCCCAGTCACTCTCGGGCTTAGGGGGGCGCTCTTTAACGGGGACTGCACTGGTATAAATGCAGCAGCCATTTTGGGAGCACAACTTCTTTGAGATTTTCACAGAGTTGCACTCTGAGAGCCATATCACTAGTGACCCAGTGCTGCCAGAGGACCTTCAGCCTTCAGACCATCACCCTGCTGCTGGTGAGCGTTTACACCCTGTATAATTTCTTGTTATCTATTATTATGGGGGCTGCTTTGGAGGGGAACGTCCTGCTGCTCGACCATCTGGAAAGGGCACAGAGACGGAGGGAGAGAGGGCCAGGAATGGCCAGACGGAGGAGGGCCAACAGACGTCGCCACACCAGACCTTACGCTGCCAGGGTATTCAGGCAGCAGTTCTCTTACCTCAACATGTCGGAGGAGCAGTGTCTTAGGAGGCTGCGATTCAGAAAGGAGGTGGTGACTGAGCTGTGCCACCTGCTTCAGGCAGATCTTCAGCCACAGATAAGGTGCAGGACCTCTCTGTCGGTGGCTGTCAAGATTACAGTAGCACTGAATTTCTATGCGACCGGCTCCTTTCAGGCAGCAACTGGGGACATTGCCAACATCTCCCAGTTTGCGGTGCATAGCTGCATCCAGCAAGTAACAGATGCCCTGTTTAAAAGATGACGGCAGTACATCTCTTTCACTGCGACACCGGAGAAGCAGCGGGAGCGCGCAGAGAGCTTCGCGGCAATAGCGGACTTCCCCATGGCGCAGGGCACCATTGACTGCATGCATGTGGTTTTGCGGGCGCCTGTTTTGAATCCTGAGGACTTCCGTAACCGCAAGGGGTTCCACTCCTTGAATGTGCAGCTGGTCTGTGACCACCAGCAGCTGATCCTCGCGGTCAATGCTCAGTTCCCAGGCAGCAGCCACGACACATTCATCCTGCACCAGACTTCAGTAGCTGACCTTTTCGAGGCCCCGGCTCACCCAGAAGGCTGGCCTCTCGGTGACAAGGGCTATCCTCTATGCCCATGGCTGATGACCCCGCTCTGTTCGCCCAGCACCCCTGCAGAAGAGCACTACAACGTCAGCCATCAGGCGACGAGGAACATTGTGGAGCACACAATCGGCGTGCTGAAGCAACGGTTCCACTGTTTGGACCATTCAGGAGGCGCCTTGCAGTACTCACCAGAGAGAGTCTCCCACTTCGTCGTTGTCTGCTGCATGCTCCATAACCTCGCCACCCTGCGCACCCAGCCAATGCCAGCAGACATTGAAGGACCAGCAGAGGAGGAGGAGGAGGAGCAGCAGGAGGAGGAGGAGGAGGAAGACCAAGCAGGGAGGGTCCCAGAAACTGGAAGGGCCGTCCGTCAGAGGCTGATAAGGAGTCGGTTCTAGGCCCCTCTCACGGAATGCTTGGTGCCAATCAAAGACCAGGAATGGAACCATTCGGATAACCCAAAGCCTATGAAGGCCAGTATGAATGTAAATAGCAGACATGGCCAATGTCAATAAAATAATTTGTTTATTTTGAAAAATGTGCTTCCTTCCAACATGACAAAGCAATGGCACCAGAAAGCTTAACTAACAAACTAACACATAAGTGACTTGCACACCCGGGAGACTATCCAAAGCATTACTAACATTCAGACCAGCATCCACGGCCTTGATTTCTAGAAATAAGACATCTCAGCAGCACCTTCTACTCTTTCCCCTTTGATGGTGATCTACTTCTCTTGCGAGAGCAGCCCCTTCCCTCCCTGCAGCTCCTCCGTAATGGGACCCCAGTGGCTGCATGAAGGCTGGGGGACGCCTGCTGACTGTCCGAAAGCACAGATGTCCCTGAGGGACGGCCTGGACGGACTCTGGGCTTGGAGGGCCCGGATGCTGCCTGCTCCAATTGGGCATGGGTGGAAGCAGTCTGTCCTGCAGGTGGTGGCAGCTGCAGTGGAGACATGCCAGCGGTGGCATCAGGAATGCAGACATCACGGGCACTCTGACGGGGCAGCACCGCAGCATGCGAACCAATCGGCTGGTCCACAGATTGCTGGCCTGCTGTGGTGCTGCAAGGGCCCTGGGTAATCCTGCCTGATCCATCGAGGGTGGCAGCAGTCAGTGCTTGCGTGGCCTCAATCTGCCTCTGCAAGAGGCCAGCGAATGACTGCATGGCAGCACTCAGCACTTGCATGGCAGGTGCCAATGCTTCGGTGAAGCCCTGGACAGTCCTTTCCAGTGCTTCGGTCAAGCCCTGGACAGTCCTTTCCAGTGATGTACCGAAGCCCTGGACAGTCCTTTCCAGTGCTTCGGTCAAGCCCTGGACAGTCCTTTCCAGTGATGTACCGTAGCCATGTACACTCCTCGCCTGTGCTGCCCCGAAGTCTTGCACACTCCTTGCCAGTGTCTCGATGGATTCAGGCATCCTTGCCACTGCAGCCATCAGCTCAGTGTGCCTGAGCCAAGCCTGGGCACTCATTTCTGTGAGGGAACGCACCTCTTCTGCGCTCTGTGCAGCAGCACTCGCGGCCCGACTCCCCCTCCGTGGAGACGGCTGCCGAGCTTTCCTACCCCCCTTGCGTTGCTGGAGCCCGCTGGTTCCTGCAACTGGTTCCTCCTCAGAGCCATCCCCCCCGCTCCCCTCCAGGGAAGCACTATCCCCAGTCTGCAGATGGGCTGGCTCGCCTGAGGGTGGTACGGATGGTCCGGCTTCCTCCTGCTCGTCGCCTCCGGGGTCAGTGTCCCTGGCAGCTTCATGGCCCGGCTCCCGAGCTGGTGATGCAGCATCTGAAAGCAGGGAGGTTGAAGAGTGGCTTTAACGAAAGGACAGGGTGGCAGCAAGGGATGCAAGAGTGCTGCAATGCTCTGACATGGGTCCAGAGTGAAAAAGCATGCTGGTCGGGGAAACAAGTGGAAGGAGACAGTTCAAAAAGGCGATGACCTTACCATCGCTGTGCACAATGGGGTCAGCAGCTCCAGTGGTGACAGGACCACTCATCCGGCCTCCAACAATCTGGTGGACTCTTTCCTCCAGGTCCGTCAGTGTCTGCAGCTGAGGAGGGCCTCCTCCGGTCCGAATCTGTTCCCTCCGGTTCCTGGCCAGCTTGGCCTGCAGGAGAAAGGACGGGAAGTGATGAAACATGCTGCCCTGAGTTGTCATCTCATGCCCCCCATGGTGGAACAGCCCTTACAGTATGCCCTGAGTGGAATGTGCGTGTGCGTTCCCAGAAAGGGCCATGGGTGCTGGCTGACAGATGGCCATTGGGGCATCGCACACCCTCTGGCCATAAAGTCAGGTGCAGATGGAGGGATGAAGAAGATTGCCAAAAAGCCACTCACCCTAACGACCCGAGTGAGATCGTTGAACTTCTTCCTGCATTGCACAGGAGTCCTGGCCACCACGCTGCTGGATTTGACTATTTGCGAAACTTCCCTCCAAGCTCTGCGGTACTCGTTCTGATGAGGCCTCCTGCCATTGTCAGGGTACAGCACTGCTCGCCAGCGCTCCACTGCGCCAACCAAAGCATCCAATGCCCCATCGGTAAAGCGTTCCGCTCTCTGCCTCACCCTCTCCATCTGGTCAAAGTTTGTAATGCCACAGAATGCACAGCGCCGATTTTGAGGCCTACAGGGCGATGAGTGTGGCTGCTGATCCTAAATGACCCGTCCCTTTAAGAGCTGGCCGGCGCCAGCATGTCTCGGGGTAATCGATTATTGACAGCACCTGCGCTGCGCCCGGCCGCCCAGATATTGAGTAGCGCCACCAGGTTAGTGCCTTAGGAGTCCCGTGCAGCGCCTGATTATACGCCGCAATCACCTTTAGGGGCGATGCAACCCAATATCGCTCGAGGTGGCGATAAGTTGCGCCTGGCGATAGAATTTGTGCACCGCCAATTCTAGCGCCCCAAGCGGGGCTATACCCAATTTCACCCCCTTTGTGTTACTGTAGGTGGGGGGAGGAAAGAAGGAAAGGCGGGAACACCGTACTGGGGTTCCTGTGAGTGTGTGCGGCCTTGCCAACAACTGGGCAGCACACACCACTCCTGGGAGCCCCCCCCATTGCCTGGCCCGGGATAGCCGGAGCTGCCCAGGTGAAGTCCTCATTTAAACACATCCTTAAGACCTGGTGGGGGACTGTGCCTGGGTGTCTCCTGGTGGGGGACGGTGCCTGGGCGTCTCCTGGTGGGGGACGGTGCCTGGGCCTCTCCTGGTGGGGGACGGTGCCTGGGCCTCTCCTGGTGGGGGACGGTGCCTGGGCCTCTCCTGGTGGGGGACGGTGCCTGGGCCTCTCCTGGTGGGGGACGGTGCCTGGGCCTCTCCTGGTGGGGGACGGTGCCTGGGCCTCTCCTGGTGGGGGACGGTGCCTGGGGCGCTCCTGGTGGGGCACTGTGCCTGGGCCTCTCCTGGTGGGGGACTGTGCCTGGGCCTCTCCTGGTGGGGGACGGTGCCTGGGCCACTCCTGGTGGGGGACTGTGCCTGGGCCTCTCCTGGTGGGGGACGGTGCCTGGGCGTCTCCAGCTATCCCCAGGTAAAGACATCGTCTCCCCCAACCAGAAGAGGAGACCGCCATCAGAGACTTTGTTTTCTTTACCACCAGGAGAGTGCACCCCCTGACATCACCCACCCACCCACCATTGGAGGGTAGTGACCCCGCTGCTGCGGCCTCCCTCCTTCTCACCCGCTTTCTCCCTCTCTTTCTCTCTCTGCCTCTTTCTTTAAAGAGGCACCTCCTTTACACTAATTGCCCGTTGAGCAGAGGGGAGAAGGCCCCTCTCCCAATTTCAGTCAACAAGGGGAGAGGTGAGCCTTCATTTATAACAACTCCCTCTGCTCAGGGAAAACAAAGAAACCTACCGAGGCCATTACCAACATCAGGCCTGAGACCAGGGGTGAGTGTAGTCTTTCATAAAAGCACCCCATGATGGCGAGTTCATCATCGCTGGTGACAGGGCCAACGAGATCGTACGCCAGTGTGGCAGCCGTGGCCTCAGCTCCTCCCGCTGCTTCTGCTGCCCCGTCACCATTCCGCCTCATCACTAGAAACACGGGGTGAAGAGCTACACTCTCCCCAACATGACCATTGAGGCGTGCGTGAGGGCCATGGCTGGGGTTGTCGGCCCTTCAGCCATCGTCGCCACCTTGAAAATGTACGGAAAGTCGGTGTTCTTCCTGAGGTCGGAGCGGGCGGTGTCCCTGGCCATCACAGAGGGGCTCACTGTGGGCGGGACCTTCCTGCCGGTGGATCCTCTCGAGGCCACTGCACAGAGGATCGTCCTATCAAACGTCCCACCCTTTGTTTCGGCTGAACTCCTCCTCCCCCACCTACGCCAACTGGGGGAGGTGAGGATCATCCCGCTCGGCTGCAGCGAGGCCAGTCTCCGGCACGTCTTCTCCTTCCGGCGCCAGCTTTTTGTTCAGCTGGCGCGGGAGGAGGACACCGAGGGCACTTTTGTCGTGTGGCATGATGGGGCTGCCCACCGCGTCTTTTGACATCGGACGGTGTGTGGTGCCACGCCTGTAAGGAGGTGGGGCACGTACAGAAGGACTGCCCTGTCTCCAATGCCGCCAGAACATCGGAGGTGGCCAAGGCTGGCGCCGCCGCCGCTCCTCCCCCCGATTCTGTCCGCGCATCCTCAACACCTGATGCGTGATTGACGTCGGAGGCCAAAGCCATCACGGCCTCTGGCGGGGGGAAGGGAGAGCGTCTGCACGGAGGGAAGGTGCGGAAGAAGACGAAGCACCTTGGGGTGGGTCCCCTCGGTGAGCGCACAGATACAGATGATCTGGTGGAACTTACGCCCGCTTACCTTGCGCGGGTGGTGGCGGAGTCTCAGAGATTCGGGGGCCTCGAGCCCGGGCTCCTGATCGCAACCGCTGAGGTGGGAGAATCCAGACCTGCGACCGGGCACGGGCTCGAGGGACCCGAGCAACCCGCGCGACAAGAGGGAGCGGAGGAGGAGGCCTCGGTAGGTATGGAGGTCTCCCAGCCTCTGTGTCCCATCATACCAAAAAGGAGGCGCGAGTCCCTGGGAGAAGAGGAGGGGCACGAGAGACGAGGTCCCTCCTCGTGGGGGGAATCATCGTCCACCATGGGGGCTGCGCACCCCCCCCCCGACAGTCGTCACCGTCGACATCCGGCAGGAGCCGCCTGTCCCTCTGGAGGGAACGACGGATGAGTCTGTCCGGTCTGTGCCTCCTGAGGACGGGGAAGAGGCCCTGCTCGCGGGGGGGGGACCGCGGAACTACCCACAGACGCGACCTCCGAAGGGTCACTTTTATGTCCCGCCATGTCGAGCGCCCTGGAGACTGGGGTGAGCGAGGCCATTGAGGCTGAGCCCGCCCAAATCGATCAGGAATTCTCCCAGGAGCTGTTCGACATGGTCGAATTTCTGACTCAAACTCCCCAGTCTGCTGGGTCGGTGGCTGGTGGCGATGAAGGGGAAAGCCCCCTGACTCCGTCCTCAGCACTGGCGCCGGAGGTGTTGGGGGAACTGGGCATAGTGTTCTCCCCGGTTTACCCGTGCACCCCGGTGCCTGGGGCGGAGGGGGGCCCCGAACCACCGCCGCCTCCTGCCCCAACGCCCCCGGAGGCACCCAGGGAGGAACCCTCTGCCTGGGGGTAGGATCGGGGCAGAGGTGGGGCTGGCTGACGGTGACCTCTCGGAGGAGGACGGGGACCCGGCGGAAGGCATGGAGGACGAGTCGGACTCCGCTGCCAGTGAGGCGGCAGATATCCTTGTGCCCCCCTCCGGGCCCCCCTCATCCCCGTTGTGGATCTCCGGGACTTTGTGGCCATGTGCCAGGGTCGCCAAGACATAGTTCGGCTGGCCCTCGACAGGTGGTCGGATCTGGCGCTGCTGGTCAACTCTGTCCGCGCTGTCGCCAAAACCATGGGCGCAGACGAGGGCGGGAGCCCGGCCGAGCGGTGTTGGATCCAGAAGTTCCTCGCTGGGTTGTGAAGGGAGTGGAGGTCAACTAGCGGCCGCGCTGCCTCCTCCCGTTAGGTTAATGTAGAGGCTGCACTATGCTTCTGACCTGAAGATAACCATAGCCAGCCTCAACATCAATGGCAGCAATGAAGCACGCCGTAGATTTTATAACTTCTCTGTCCTCCGGGCTGGGAGGTATGTGGTGTGCTTCCTGCAAGAAACCCACACCGCTTCAGAGGACGAGGCCACGTGGCTCCTGGAGTGGCAAGGAGGGGTCAGCATGAGTCACCTCTCTAGTAGGTCCAGCGGGGTGGCCATCTTGCTGGCCCCACATTTTCAGCCGGAGATCTTGGGGGTCAAGGAGCACGTGCCAGGCTGCTTGCTCCAGGTCACTGTTCGCCTGGGGGGCGTGCCGCTCCATTTAGTGAACGTGTACGGCCCCCAGATCGCTGTGCAGCAAGTGTGCATCTTTGAAGAAGTGTCTGCTCTTCTGGGCTCCGTTGACGTGGCCAAGTGCGTCATCCTCGGGGGGGGGATTTTAACTGCACCCTCGAGGCGATGCCCGGCGGCGATGGAGAAGTTGAGGGACCTGGTCGGGTCCTTCGACTTGGTGGACGTCTGGCGAAATCTCCATCCCGACTCCAGCGCCTTCACTAGCGTGAGGTCTGGAGGAGGAAGGTCCAGAATCGACCGCCTTTACATTTCCCGGGCGTACGTCTCCTGCGTTCCAGCGGCTTCCATGCGGCCGGTGCCGTGCACGGACTACCACCTGGTGTGGGCAGAGCTCATTCTGCTGCGCGCACGGGGGGGGGTCCGCGTACTGGCATTTTAACAACCTGCTGCTGGAGGACGCGTGGTTCCGGGATTCATTTCGTCGGTTCTGGGCCGACTGGAGAAGGAAGCGGGGGGGCTTCCCTTCCTTGAGGCTATGGTGGGACGTGGACAAGGCTCACGTCCATCTCTTCTGTCAGGAGTACGCGAGGGGGTCGACCAAGAGGCGGGAGACCCAGGTCGGGCGGTTGTAGAGGGAGGTGCTCGACCTGGAGTCCCGTCTCAGTCAAGTCGTCGAGGACCCGGCCCTGCGGAATGTATATGAAGAGAAGAAGGGCGTGCTGAAGGACCTGCAGCTCATCGGGTCCTGAGGTGTGTACGTGAGGTCGCGGATCCAGATCCTCCGGGACCTGGATCGTGGCTCCCCCTTCTTCTACTCGCTGGAAAAAAGACAGGGGGTCCGTAAGCAGCTCTTGGGGCTGCTGGCCGATGATGGATCTCTGGTCTCGGATCCAGAGGGGATCAGCGCGGAGGCCCGCGCCTATTACGGGGCTCTGTTCTCTCCGGATCCATCCAGTGAGGATGCGCGCAGAGTTTTGTGGGAGGACCTGCTGAAGGTCGGCCTGGAGGGCGCCGAAAAATTGGACACTCCGCTAAACGTGGCGGAGCTGACCGACGCCCTCAGCCAGCTCTCGAGGGGAATGTCCCCGGAGCTGGATGGGCTGACCGTGGAGTTCCACAGGGCGTTCTGGGATGTCTTGGGGGCGACTATGCGTAGGTCCTGGGGGAAAGTCTGGCGACCGGGGAGATGCCCCTCTCTTGGCACAGGGCGGTTCTTGTCCTGCTGCCTAAGAAGGGCGATCTCCGCCTCCTTAAGAACTGGCGCCCAGTCTCCCTCCTCAGCACGGACTATAAAATCTTTGCCAGGGCCATGTCTGCTCGCCTTGGCGCCATGCTGGCCCACATGACCCACCCCGACGAGTCCTACACGGTCCCGGGCCGGACCATTCATGATAACATCCATCTGGTCCGGGACCTGGTCCACCATTCCCAGAAGGCTGGTCTGTCGGTTGCCTTCCTTTCCCTGGATCAGGAGAAGGCGTTCGACAGGGTGGATCACGAGTATCTCTTCGGGACTCTGCGCGCGTTCGGGTTCGGGACGCATTTCGTCGCCCGGATCCGACTTCTGTACGCCGCCGCGGAGTGTCTGATTAAAGTTAACGGGTCTTTGACGGTGCCCCTTCGCTTCGGGAGGGAGGTGCGTCAGGGATGCCCCATGCCCCAGTTATACGCCATCTGCGTGGAGCCTTTCCTGCACCTCTTGCGGAAGACGTTGATGGGACTGGCTCTGCAAGGGTTGAGCGTGGAGGTGGTCCTTTCGGCTTATGCAGATGACGTGCTCCTCGCAGTCACGGATCCCGTCGACTTGCGGAGGATGCGAGAATGCCAGCAGATTTACTCGGATGCATCATCCGCCAAGATCAACTGGGAGAAATGTTCCAGACTCCTGGTGGGCCAGTGGCGGGTGGACTCCCTGCCGGAGGAGTTCAAGCCCTTTGCCTGGAGCAACACGCACCTCCTCTATTTGGGAGTTACCTTAGCCCTGCCGAGGACACCTGGCCGGCGAACTGGCAAGAGCTGGAGGCCAAAGTAACCGCTCGCCTAGGACGCTGGACAGGACTGCTCCGAGTGTTGTCCTACAGGGGTCGAGCGCTGGTCATAAGCCAGCTGGTGGCCGCCATGTTGTGGTACCGGTTGTTCACTTTGATCCCTCCCCTTGCGTTTGTTGCCAAGATGCAGAAGAAGCTCATCGACTTCTTCTGGGACAAAAGGAAGCACTGGGTCTCTGCCGCGGTTCTGTGTCTCCCACTTAGGGAGGGTGGTCAGGCACTGGTGTGCCTTCGCAGCCAGGCTGCGGCTTTCCGTCTTCCGACGCTGCAGAGATACCTGTACGTCAATAATCCTCCGCGATGGTGTGCGCTGGTGACGTATTTCTTCCGTCAGCTGCACGGCCTCAACTACGACACGCAGCTCCTGTTTGTGAAAGTGGGCGGTGTGCGTGCCTGCCTGCGGGAGCTACCTGTCTTCTACGAGGAACTGCTATGGGTCTGGAACAGGGTCGCCTCCAGGCACAGTTCTCCCCCGTCAGGAGTGGCGGCTCTCCTCCGGGAGCCGCTGCTCAGGAATCCGCACCTCCACGACCGCGGATTTGGGTGGCTGGCGGAGGGCAGAGCTGTGCCTGGCAAGGTGACTAGAGTCGGGGACCTGCTCGATGGCGGAAGAGTGGGCTGGATGGCGCCGGAGCAGCTGGCGCAGTGCCTGTCTTGGGCCAACGTCCGGCTCGCGGTCAAAGCCATCGAGTCGCTGAAAGTGGCACTGGGCCCCGACTCCACTAGGTGTATCGAGGAGGCTCAAGCATGTGGGGTGATCCCGTCCGAACTGACCCCCGTTCGGACGGAATTCCTCATCAGTGCCCGGCCCCGAAACCCCTCTTGGGAACCGGCGCCTCACAACTTGAGCCGTCTCGGGGAAATGCCCTCCGTGCCTTTTCATTCCGCACGGACGCGTTTCCTGTATAGGCTGCTCCTGCACAATCACCACTTTGCCATCTTCGCCTGCCATCCGGACACGCCTTGGCATGCCATCTTGCCGTCTGGCAGAGGTGGAGGTCCCCAATGGAGGGCTCTCTATGCGGGAGTCCTCCCTTGTTCTATTGGGGACTTGGCCTGGAGGGTGTTGCACGGAGCAGACCCGTGCAGCATGGTTTTAAATAGGTTCACGTACTCCCAGGCTGCCTGCCTTTTCTGCGGCCTGGAGGAGTCCGTGTTTCACGTTTGCCTGGAGTGTGAGGGGTTGCAGCCCCGCTTTCACGACTTGAAGGGGCTGCTCCTTGATTTTTGGCTGCACTTCAGTCCCACGCTCCTGATCTTTGTCACCCGGTGCAGAGGGGAGAGGGCGGGTCAGAGGACCTCCTCGTGGGACTGCTCCTGGGCCTGGCTAAAAAATCCATCAATTGGTCCAGGCAGCGGGTGGTCAAGGGGGTCGTTTGGCCCGATTGCCTGCCTCTCTTCCGCGGCTATGTTCGTGCCAGGGTGGCCCTGGAGATGGAGCACGCGGTCTCCGCCGGCATGCTTGAGTTCTTCCGCGACCGGTGGGCGCCACGGGGACTGGAGTGCATTTTCAATTCAGAGAACAGAATTATAATTTAATTTGTTAAATTTTCTTTAAAGTGTTATTAATGTACAGTCAATTTGTTTATCCACCCTCATCAAAAAGAGTACACAAGATCATCCTGGAAGCTTTCCTGCTTTATTCATTGCCCTTCCGAGAAGATGAAAGAGTTTGGTGAGAGTGCACGATGCTGGGAATAGTACCTGGCCAATCCTTCCACCAACTGTGGTGAGGGGCACTGATTGCATTGTTTGTTCTCTCCACAGGATGGCGCTGCTTCACCTGTTGCCATTCACCTGTCTCTCTGGGATATTGTCCATTGGATGGGCTGCAGGTGGCTCTTTGGTCCTTGTTGATAGTTTCCTTGTTACACCAGATCAGATCAGCAATCATTTTACACTTCAAAAGAAAACGAAAGTCTTGCGTTTCTACAGCACTTTTCATGGCCTCAGGACGTCCCAAAGCGCTTTACAGCCAATGAAGTACATTTGAAGTGTAGTCACTGTTGTAATGTAAGAAATGCGGCAGCCCATTGTGCACAGCAAGATCCCAAAAACAACAACGAGATAATAAGCAGATAAAGGGGGTGAAATTTGGTGCCTTTGGGCCGTCTGTTAGCGCAAACTACATGACCATTTGACAGTGCAGCGCTCCCTCAGTACTGCCCCTCCGACAGTGCGGCGCTCCCTCAGTACTGACCCTATGACAGTGCAGCGCTCCCTCAGTACCGACCCTACAACAGTGCAGCACTCCCTCAGTACTGACCCTATGACAGTGCAGCGCTCCCTCAGTACTGACCCTCCGACAGTGCGGCGCTCCCTGAGTACTGCCCCTCCGACAGTGCAGCGCTCCCTCAGTACTGACCCTATGACAGTGCAGCGCTCCCTCAGTACCGACCCTACAACAGTGCAGCACTCCCTCAGTACTGACCCTATGACAGTGCAGCGCTCCCTCAGTACTGACCCTCCGACAGTGCGGCGCTCCCTGAGTACTGCCCCTCCGACAGTGCAGCGCTCCCTCAGTACTGACACTCCGACAGTGCGGCGCTCCCTCAGTACTGACCCTATGACAGTGCAGCGCTCCCTCAGTACCGACCCTACAACAGTGCAGCACTCCCTCAGTACTGCCCCTCCGACAGTGCAGCGCTCCCTCAGTACTGACCCTCCAACAGTGCAGCGCTCCCACATTACTGCCCCTCAGACAGTGCGGCACTCCCTCATTAATACCCCACCAACAGTGCTGCACACATTCACTGCTGCCCCTCCGACAGTGCAGCTTTCCCTCGGTACTGCCCCTCCGACAGTGCAGCGCTCCCTCAGTACCGGGGAATCGTCGCCCGCCGTGGGTGCTGCGCCCCCCTCCCATGGTGCCCTCTCAGGTGGACATAAAAGATCCCAGCGCACTGTTTCAAAGAAAAGCAGGGAGTTCTCCCAAGTGTGCTGGCCACACATTTACCCCCTCGACCTACATTGTGAAAGCAGATTATCTCATTGCTGTCTGTGGCAGCTTGCTGTGCACAAATTGGCAGCTGCGTTACCTACACTTCAACATAACAACACTTGAAAAATAAAAGTACTTCTCTTGGCTGTAAATCACTTGGGACATTGTGAAAGGTGCTACAGAAATGCAAGTCTGCCCCTTTCCTTCAAGGTCCCCTATACTTGGATATAAAGGTTAATATTAGGGACACCCAACATGGCTTCATAAAAAAGGTCATGTCTTGCTAATTTGGTGACATTTTTTGAAGAAGTGACCAAGGTGGTGGATGAGGGTCGTCCGGTGAACATTGCCTACTTATACCTCCAAAGAGTTTGTGAAAAGTTCAATACAGGCTCGGAGCCTCTGTTATTAGTGGGAATATATTGAGCTGCATTGAGTTGCCTTCAAAAGGGAATTGGATAAATAAATGAAGGAGAAAAAGTTGCCGGGATGTGGGGAGCGAGCGGGGGAGGGGGACTGACTGGATTGCTCTTCGACAGAGCCAGCACAGACTCAAGGGGCCGAATGGCCTCCTTCAGTGCTGGACTATTCTGTGATTCTATGAGAACCGGCTGACAGGAAGTAGGCAGAAAGTAGTTATTGATGGACTTGGATCTGTTCAAAAAGCTGATTTCCAGTTTATCATTTCCCCATTTTGGAGCCCAGGGGGAGAGAGAGCCCGGGGGGAGAGAGAGCCCGGGGTGGGGGGAGAGAGAGCCCGGGGTGGGGAGAGAGAGAGCCCGGGGGGAGAGAGAGCCCGGGGTGGGGGGAGAGAGAGCCCAGGGTGGGGGGAGAGAGAGCCCGGGGTGGGGGGAGAGAGAGCCCGGGGTGGGGGGAGAGAGAGAGCCCGGGGTGAGGGGAGAGAGAGCCCGGGGTGGGGGGAGAGAGAGCCGGGGTGGGGGGAGAGAGAGCCCGGGGTGGGGGGAGAGAGAGCCCGGGGGGAGAGAGAGCCCGGGGGGAGAGAGAGCTCGGGGTGGGGGGAGAGAGAGAGGCCGGGGTGGGGGGAGAGAGAGCCCGGTGTGGGGGTAGAGAGAGCCCGGGGGGAGAGAGAGCCCGGGGGGAGAGAGAGCCCGGGGTGGGGGGAGAGAGAGCCCGGGGTGGGGGGAGAGAGAGCCCGGGGTGGGGGGAGAGAGAGCCCGGGGTGGGGGGAGAGAGAGCCCAGGGTGGGGGGGGGAGAGAGCCCGGGGTGGGGGGAGAGAGAGCCCGGGGTGGGGAGAGAGAGAGCCCGGGGTGGGGGGAGAGAGCCCGGGGTGGGGGGAGAGAGAGCCCGGGGTGGGGAGAGAGAGAGCCCGGGGTGGGGAGAGAGAGAGCCCGGGGTGGGGGGAGAGAGCCCGGGGTGGGGGGAGAGAGAGCCCGGGGTGGGGAGAGAGAGCCCGGGGTGGGGGGGAGAGCCCAGGGAGGGGGCAGAGAGAGCCCGGGGTGGGGGGAGAGAGAGTCCGGGGTGGGGGGGAGAGAGAGCCAGGGGTGGGGGGAGAGAGAGCCCGGGGTGGGGGGGGAGAGATCCCGGGGTGGGGGGGGGAGAGAGCCCGGGGTGGGGGGAGAGAGAGCCAGGGGTGGGGGGAGAGACAGCCCGGGGGGAGAGAGAGCCCGGGGTGGGGGGAGAGAGAGCCCGGGGTGGGGGGAGAGAGAGAGCCCGGGGTGGGGGGAGAGAGCCCGGGGTGGGGGGAGAGAGAGAGCCCGGGGTGGGGGGAGAGAGAGAGCCCGGGGTGGGGGGAGAGAGAGAGCCCGGGGTGGGGGGAGAGAGAGAGCCCGGGGTGGGGGGAGAGAGAGCCCGGGGTGGGGGGGGAGAGAGCCCGGGGTGGGGGGGAGAGAGAGCCCGGGGGGAGAGAGAGCCCGGGGTGGGGGGAGAGAGCCCGGGGTGGGGGGAGAGAGAGCCCGGGGGGAGAGAGAGCCCGGGGTGGGGGGAGGGAGAGAGAGCCCGGGGTGGGGGGAGAGAGAGCCCGGGGTGGGGGGAGAGAGAGCCCGGGGTGGGGATAGAGAGCCCGGGGTGGGGAGAGAGAGCCCGGGGTGGGGGGAGAGAGAGAGCCCGGGGTGGGGGGAGAGAGAGCCCGGGGTGGGGGGAGAGAGAGCCCGGGGTGGGGATAGAGAGCCCGGGGTGGGGGGAGAGAGAGCCCGGGGTGGGGGGAGAGAGAGCCCGGGGTGGGGGAGAGAGAGCCCGGGGTGGGGAGAGAGAGAGCCCGGGGTGGGGAGAGAGAGAGCCCGGGGTGGGCGGAGAGAGAGCCCGGGGTGGGGGGAGAGAGAGCCCGGGGTGGGGGGAGAGAGAGCCCGGGGTGGGGGGAGAGAGCCCGGGGTGGGGGGAGAGAGAGCCCGGGGGGAGAGAGAGCCCGGGGTGGGGGGGAGAGAGCCCGGGGTGGGGAGAGAGAGAGCCCGGGGTGGGGGGAGAGAGAGCCCGGGGGGAGAGAGAGCCCGGGGTGGGGGGAGAGAGAGCCCGGGGTGGGGGGAGAGAGAGCCCGGGGTGGGGGGAGAGAGTGCCCGGGGTGGGGAGAGAGTGAGCCCGGGGGAGCGGGGGGAGAGAGAGCCCGGGGTGGGGAGAGAGAGAGCCCGGGGTGGGGGGAGAGAGAGCCCGGGGTGGGGGGGAGAGAGAGCCCGGGGGAGCGGGGAGACAGAGCCCGGGGGGAGGGGCAGATCCCGGGGGGAGGGGCAGATCCCGGGGGAGATGGTTTCCGTGTACAATGGGGAAATGGGAATGTGAAAAGGTGAGAAATATTCCTTCAAGGGGAGGGAGATTGTGTGGAACGAGTCTCTGAGCATCCAGTGGGTCTCTGTTTTAGTGAACAGAACGGACACAGCAACAAGGACCTGCAGTCAGTTATTTTATTGATTTATTCAGACAGAAATGGCAGGAAGGTTACAGATCACACGCACATCCTCACAGAACAGTAACTCTCCAGTGCAGACAGTGAATGGGGAGTCAGTACAGGGCCCTTATCAGACAGACACTGATGGGGATAAACTGCACGGACTCCAGGATTAATCCTGGCTCTGTTCAGAACAGCAGATGTTACATTCGAGCAGGAATTCCTGTTTCAAGGTGTGGGACAGTCAGTGGGACGGGGCTGGGTCTGATGCGGTCACTCTGTACCCTTTGTCCTGGGCGCAGTGATCCACAGACTCTTTCCCTGGTGACTGGTTCCCTTTCACTGATCACTGCCCTGGTGCTTGTGATTTCTCTGCAGGTATTTTACTGATAGTCCATCGACTGTTTCTTCTCGGATGTGTTGCAGAAACCCTTAAAGGGAGTCTCATTGTGATAAATCATTGCTTAAAGCTGAGTTGGCCTGAGCTGGGCCCAGGAGAAGAAGCTGGGAATGATCAGGATTGGTTGCAGAAGCTCAAAGCACAAAGCGGATATTCCCAAACAAGCGGTCATTGCAGTTTGGAACATTGCGGAATTCTGGAAAAAAAAATGACAGGACAAACGTTCAGTTGGTGTGGGAATGAATATCCACGTCTAATATTGGAACCCATTCATTGGGATCATTAGAAGCTGAATATTTTATGGGATTGGACGGAGTGTCATAGAGTCATAGAGTTATACAGCACGGATAGAGGCCCTTCGGCCCATCGTGTCCGCGCCGGCCATCACGCCCTGTCTAATCTAATCCCATATTCCAGCATTTGGTCCGTAGCCTTGTATGCTATGGCATTTCAAGTGCTCATCCAAATGCTTCTTGAATGTTGTGAGGGTTCCAGCCTCCACAACCCTTTCAGGCAGTGAGTTCCAGACTCCAACCACCCTCTGGGTGAAAAAGTTCTTTCTCAAATCCCCTCTAAACCTCCCGCCCTTTACCTTGAATCTATGCCCCCTAGTTATTGACCCTTCTACTAAGGGAAAAAGCTCCTTAGTATCCATCCTATCTATGCCCCTCATAATTTTGTACACCTCAATCATGTCCCCCCTCAGCCTCCTCTGCTCCAAGGAAAACAAACCCAATCTGCCCAGTCTCTCTTCATAGCTGAAGCACTCCAGCCCTGGTAGCATCCTGGTGAATCTCCTCTGCACCCTCTCCAAAGCTATCACATCCTTCCTGTAGTGTGGCGACCAGAACTGCACACAGTATTCCAGCTGTGGCCTAACCAGTGTTTTATACAGCTCCATCATAACCTCCTTACTCTTATATTCTATGCCTCGGCTAATGAAGGCAAGTATCCCATATGCCTTTTTTACCACCTTATCCACCTGTTCCGCCGCCTTCAGGGATCTGTGTACTTGCACACCCAGATCCCTCTGACCCTCCATCTTGCCTAGGGTCTTACCATTCATTGTGTATTCCCTTGTCTTGTTAGTCCCCCCAAAGTGCATCACCTCGCACTTTTCCGGGTTAAATTCCATTTGCCACTGTTCCGCCCATCTGACCAACCCATCGATATCGTCCTGCAGACTGAGACTGTGACATATATCAGCCCAACCAATGGGAATGGCAGAGAGATCCTCCTCTTCTGATTGGACGATTTGGATGACACTGGTGTCCCCAATCAAAAAAATCCAATTAACAAGAGTGACCCTTCTTTATTGGGGACTTGGCCTGGAGGGTGTTGCACAGAGCAGTCCCGTGCAATAAGATTTTAAACAAGTTCATGGACTCCCAGGCCGCTTGCTATTATTGCAGCCGAGAGGAGTCTGTGTTCCATGTTTATACGGAGTGTGAGAGGTTGTAGCCCTTGTTCCATTTTTTGAAGGGGCTGCTCCTCGATTTTTGGCTGCACTTCCGTCCCACGCTCCTGATCTACGGTCACCCGGTGCGGAGGGGAGCGGGCGGGTCAGGGGACCTCCTCGCGGGCCTACTCCTGGGCCTGGCCAAAGTGGCCATTAACAGGTCCAGGCAGCGGGCGGTCCAGGGGGTTGTTCGGCCCGACTGCCTGCCTCTCTTCCACAGCCACGTTCACCCCTGGGTGGCCCTGGAGATGGAGTACGTGGTGTCCGCCGGCGCGCTCGAGGCCTTCCGGTGGGAGCCGCGGGGACTGGAGTGCATCATCTCCCCAGACAATCAAATTTTAATTTAATTTGATAAGTTTTATTTAAAGTTCTGATAATTTTCATTTAATTTACAGTTAATTTGGTTCAATAAAAAAGAGGACCCATCTTAAAGAGGAACAAATATTAAAATTCAAATTATAAGTAAAACCAAAGTGGAAAAGTAAACAAATAAATTAAATCAGAAGATTATTTACAGAGTCCACCCTCCGTCTCCACTCCCTCCAGTGGACACGGAGCCCTCCCTCTCCACTCCCTCCAGTGGACACTGGGCCCTCCCTCTACACTCCCTCCAGGGGACACTGGTTCCGCCCTCTCCAGGCCCTCCAGTGGACACTGGGCCCTCCCTCTCCCCTCGCTCTAGTGGAAACTGGGTCCTCCCTCTCCAGGCCCTCCAGTGGACACTGTGCCTGCCCGCTCCAGGCCCTCCAGTGGACAGTGGGCCCTTCCTCTCCAGGCCCTCCGCTGGACACTGGGCCCTCCCTCTCCACTCCCTCCAGTGGACACTGGGCCCTCTCCAGGCCCTCCAGTGGACACTGGGCCCTCTCTCTCCATTCACTCCAGTGGGCACTGGGCCATCTCCAGGCACTCCAGTGGACACTGGGCCCTCCCTCTTCACTCCCTCCAGTGCACACTGGGCCCTCCCTCTCCACTCCCTCCAGAGGACACTGGGCCCTCCCTCTCCACTCCCTCCAGTGGGCGCTGGGCCCTCCCTCTCCAGGCACTCCAGTGGACACTGGTCCCTCCCTCTCCAGCCACTCCAGTGGTCACTGGGCCCTCTCTCTCCACTCACTCCAGCGGACTCTGGGACCTCCCTCTCCAGGCCCCCCAGTGGACACTGGGCCCTCCCTCTCCACTCCCTCCAGTGGACACTGGGCCCTCCCTCTCCAATCCCTCCAGTGGACACTGGGCCCTTCCTCTCTACTCCCTCCAGTGGACACTGGGCACTCCCTCTCCAGGCCCTCCAGTGGACACTGGACCCTCGTTCTCCACTCCCTGCAGTGGACACTTGGCCCTCCATCTCCATTCCCGCCAGTGGACACTGGGCCCTCCCTCTCCACTCCCTCCAGTGGACACTGGGCCCTCTCTCTCCAATCCCTCCAGTGGAAACTGGGCCTTCCCTCTCCATTCACTCCAGTGGACACTGGGCCCTCCCTCTCCACTGCCTCCAGTGGACACTGGGCCCTCCCTCTCCATTCACTCCAGTGGACACTGGGCCCTCCACCTCCACTGCCTCCAGTGGACACTGGGCCCTCCCTCTCCATGCCCTCCAGTGGACACTGGGCCCTCTCTCTCCAATCCCTCCAGTGGACACTGGGCCCTCTCTCTCCACTCCCTCCAGTGGACACTGGGCATGCCCTCTCCACTCCCACTGGTGGACACTGACCTCTCCCTCTCCACTCCCTCCAGTGGACACTGGGCCCTCCCTCTCCAATGCTCCAGTGGGCTCTGGGCCCTCCCTCTCCACTCACTCCAGTGGACAATGGGCCCTCTCTCTCCACTACCTCCAGTTGACACTGGGCCCTCTCTCTCCACTCCCTCCAGTGGACACTGGGCCCTCCCTCTACACTCCCTCCAGTGGACACTGGGACCTTCCTCTCATCTCCCTCCAGTGGACACTGGGCCCTCCCTCTCCACTCCATCTAGTGGACACTGGGCCCTCCCTCTCCACACCCTCCAGTGGACACTGGGCCCTCCCTCTCCACTCCCTCCAGTGGACACTGGGCCCTCCCTCTCCAATGCTCCAGTGGACTCTGGGCCCTCCCTCTCCACTCACTCCAGTGGACAATGGGCCCTCTCTCTCCACTACCTCCAGTTGACACTGGGCCCTCTCTCTCCACTCCCTCCAGTGGACACTGGGCCCTCCCTCTCCACTCCCTCCAGTGGACACTGGGACCTTCCTCTAATCTCCCTCCAGTGGACACTGGGCCCTCCCTCTCCACTCCATCTAGTGGACACTGGGCCCTCCCTCTCCACACCCTCCAGTGGACACTGGGCCCTCCCTCTCCACTCCCTCCAGTGGACACTGGGACCTCCCTCTCCACTCCCTCCAGTGGACACTGGGCCCTCCCTCTCCACTCCATCTAGTGGACACTGGGCCCTCCCTCTCCACACCCTCCAGTGGACACTGGGCCCTCCCTCTCCAGGCCCTCCAGTGGACACTGGGCCCTCCCTCTCCACTCACAGCAGTTGGCACTGGGCCCTCTCCACTCACTCCAGTGGACATTGGGCCCTCCCTCTCCACTCACTCCAGTGGACACTGGGTCCTACCTCTCCACTCCCTCCAGTGGACACTGAGTCCTCCCTCTCCACTCGCTCCAGTGGACACTGGGCCCTCCCTCTTCACTCCCTCCAGGGGACACTGGGTCCGCCCTCTCCAGGACCTCCAGTGGACACTGGGTCCTCCCTCTCCACTCCCGCTAGTGGACACCGGGCCCTCCCTCTCCACTCCCTCCAGTGGACACTGGGCCCTCCCTCTCCAGGCCCTCCAGTGGACATGGGCACTCGCTCTCCAGGCCCTCCGATGGACACCGGGCCCTCCCTCTCCACTCCCTCCGGTGGACACTGGGCCCACCCTCTCCAATCCCTCCAATGGATACTGGGCCCTCCATCTCCACTCCCTCCAGTGGATACTGGGCCCTCCATCTCCACTCCCTCCAGTGGACATTGGTGTAGTGTATGTAACCGTTCCACCTTTAAGAGAACTATTTTAAGGGTTGCACTACTTTATCTTGGCTGCTGTATACTGTAATACCGGTGGTGACCACACCAGTATATAAGTGCTGTGTAATGATTTATTGGGCAGTTCCGCCCTGACCTTCGACTAGTAAAGACCTGTTAATTTTTACTCTTGTGGTCTGTGTAGTAATTCTCAATATAACACACAGACTTAACAGTGGTGACGAGTTCGATCTTACCCTGCGGCAGAGATACATCCAAAGCAGTTTAACGGGCATCGAGAAGAGGCATCCGCCCTCATCATTCTGCTGAGAGAAGACTCGGGTCTGCAGAGCAAAGGAAGAATTCTGACACGAAGCCTTCCATCAGCAACAGGCAGGATCATCCCTTCTATCACGGTGGTGGGTAAGCCGATCAGCGACGAGCAGCAACTCGGCCACGTTGGCTGTGAAATAGGGGAGGGAAGAACGGAGGATATAAGGGCGGAGAACTCGACCACGGCCGGGGAAAAGAGCCGGACAGAAGTCGGGGCCAGAGGCGCTGAGACTGGGGCAGCGTAAGGCACGGAAGCCGCGGTGAAGGCAAACGCAGCCGGTGTGAGAGACCGCAGCGAATGCAAACGCAGCCGGTGTGAGAGACCGGGCTGCAAGCGGGCTGGGAGACACAACAGCGTCGAGAGAGAGCTCGACCGCGACCGGTGAAAAAAGGCCGGCAGCTACCGAGGCCACGAGGGGCAGTGACCGGGACAGCAAGGCGTGGGAGAAAATTTTAAAAAAACGCGGAGAACTCAGCCGCAGCCGGGGGGGAAAGGACCGGACTGCAAGAGGGGCTGGGAGGCACGATTTGAGAACCGCTTGCGCGGGAGAAAATTAAAAAAAAAAAAAAAAAAACGCGGAGAACTCAGCCGCAGCCGGGGGGAAAGGACCGTACTGCAAGAGGGGCTGGGAGGCACGATTGAAAACCGCTGGGGAGGGCGAACGCAGCAATACAGCAATCACCGTTACAGCCAGCGGGAGAGACAGAGCCCGAGCGAGCGGGAGAGACAGAGCCCGAGCGAGCGGGAGAGACAGAGCCCGAGCGAGCGAGCGAGACTGAGTGAGCGGGAGAGAGAAGAGACCGAGCGAGCGAGGGAGACCAAGCGAGGGAGACCGAGACCGAGCGAGGGAGACCGAGCGAGCGAGTGAGAACGAGACTCAGCGAGCGAGGGAGAACGAGACTGAGCGAGCGAGGGGGAACGAGACCGAGCGAGCAAGGGAGACTGTGCGAGCGAGGGAGACCGAGCGAGCGAGGGAGAACGAGACCGAGTGAGGGAGACCGAGCGAGGGAGACCGAGACCGAGCAGCGGGAGTGACAAGAGACAGCCAGCGGGGGAGAAAGGCAAACGCGGGAAGCCGCCATTTTCGGAGGCGGGGAAGAAGACAAGCGCGGGAAACCGCCATTTTGAAAAAAAAAAAGTTAAAGCAAAATTTCTTTTTGTTCTCAAGAAGATTGCGAGGATGCCTAAGCGTGGTAACATCAATGATTTCGATCCCGATGTGGAAGATTGGGCCACGTATGTAGAACGCATAGAGATATATTGTAAGGCAAATAAAATATCAAATGATGATAAAGCACTAACCTTACTAAACTCAATGGGTGCAAAGACATACGGGCTATTGAAGCATCTTCTATCACCAGCTAAATTGGCGGATCAGACTTTCGCTAATATTGTTGCTGTCCTGAAGGATCATTTGAACCCCACACCGCTGATGTTAGCGGAACGATTTAAATTTTATGCGAGAACACAACTGAAAGAGGAAAGCAACACGGAGTACTTAATTGAACTGCGTAAGCTAGCGAAATACTGTCAGTTTGGGGAAAGACTGACAGAGGCACTGAGAGACAAATTCGTGTGCGGATTGTCGAAAGAATGAACACAAAAGCGGCTGCTTGAAGAGAATGATCTTACACTTGATAAGGCTGTCTCTATTGCAGCATCGCACGAAGCCGCGGTGAGAGGCACTGCGGAAATGCAGCTGAAGGCAGCGGTACTCGGCGTAGATCAAATGGCTTTGGGTACAACGAAATGTTATCATTGTGGGAAGACAACACACGATCAGAACCAATGCTGGTTTAAAAACCAGGAATGTAGAAAATGTGGCAAGCTTGGTCACATAGCTAAAGTATGCCGGTCAGGAAAGAAGACCAGCAACAAAAAGTCACCGCAGGAAAAGTGCAGAAAGGTACATAAGGTGGCTGAGAAGAGTTCGGATGAACAGAATTCGGATTCAGACTCCAACAGCAAGGAACTGGGTAGTCTGAGAATTCACAATGTGAGTAAGGAAGCTGACCGACAAACTAACTGGGTCACATTGCAGATAGCAGGAGTCCATGTGAAGATGGAATTGGATACCAGATCGGCGTTGACGGTCATGAATAAGCAAGATTACAAAAGGTTATTCAAACATATTCCCCTACGGGATACGGAGATAGTATTGCGGACATACACGGGGCAAAGAGGATACCCCATCGGAAAGATAAAAGTCAAGGTGAGACACAAGGGCAAAGAACACCAAGGAACGGACATATATGTACTACCTGAGGGAGGTCCACCACTTCTGGGACAGGAGTGGATCAAGAAAATAAATATGGACTGGCACTCCCTAAAAGCAATGACGGTAGATTCCGGAAAAAGAAAAGATGTCAAACCTGAACGATTGTCCAGAATATTGGATGAGGGCATATGCAGCAGTGACAGTGACAAAGTAGAGAGTGAGAACTCAGTGAAGACAATCAGCTCAGACTCTGGAACTGATGATGGTAAGACCAGCCCATGTGCAAAAGACAAGTCTAAAATGGACTTGCAGACTAATGATGGAAAAACGAAGGAGTGCATAAATGCTTCAAAAGAGAACAAAGTATCAGAACAGAAGCGGTTAAAAACTGTCCTTGAGCTACAGTACGTTTTGGACAAATTGGGTGAAGATGATACGCGCACTGACTTGAAACAAGGTTGGAATGGGTCTCCTGTCCTTACTGAAGAAGAACTGGGAATGTTGGACGAATTCTACAAGCTGGTACAACCTGAGCGAGACATGAACCTCAGGTTGTGTGAACAATTTGAACAAGCATCAGTGCACTTATGGGACCTACTGGAAGGCAAAGACAAGAAAGTCGGGGCCACAACTTACAAGAGCCTGAAGGCAATTGTCAACAGACTCCTACAGAGTGGCTACTTTGACAGCATTCATAATCACCAGAATGGTGTGTGTGAAGAAGAGGAACCATCCCCTGTAGCTGTTGAAGAACAGCCTCCAGAACCAGAACCTGAAGCAGTTGAAGAATATGTGGAGCAAACTGATGTAGAGGCAAGAGAGTTTGTGAATAGGCAGTTCATTGCAGAGACACAGTTCAGCAGCAACCAGAAAGAGCAAGCTGATGAATGGAACACAGAAACGGTTGAGGTTGTAAATTCACTGCAGCAACAGCCACAACAGCAATTAGAACAAATGATTCACTGTTTTGAGCAAGAGATGAATGCAAAGAAAAAGTTCTTTGACACAGAGTGGGAGAATCTGGGAAGACAGCAGAAGCAGCTGATTGAGAAAATGGAGCAGTAACACACAAACCGTCTGCACGATGAGGCCAAACGAATCAAAGCTGAGCAAGAAAGGGAATATGTCAAATTCATTGATCAGTTGAAAGCTAAGAAGAAAGAGCACCCTTTTGTGAGCAGTGTCAGCAGTAATAAGCCACTCAGGGAATTGGTGGCAGAGGCAAAAGCTGAAGTGATGGAGGAAATAGTAGACGAAAGAGAAGAAGCAGAAGATGATGACTCATCTGAACCATTATCACCCTTACCAGGTCACGCACGTGGTCCCTCTGAACTGAGCCAAATCAGTCTGGAAGTAGAAAAACTTCCCAAGGTACTCAAGCCTTTAGAAGTCAGCAAGGCTGGTTCTGAAGTTACGAAAGTTCAAGCTGTTAAGTACCGTGAAGGACTATTAGATGAGTCACCCCAGCAACGAGAACCTACTACACCATCGAGAACTACTACACCACCGAGGCGTTATCCGGACCGAGTCAGGAAGCGCAGGAGGCGCCTCCGCAGAGACTGAATCTGTGAACTGTTTTACATGAAGTTGTGTATATATGTTATGATGTTATGTTTAATGGGGAATATATACTGTTAAGCTAAAAAGGGAGGATTGTAGTGTATGTAACCGTTCCACCTTTAAGAGAACTACTTTAAGGGTTGCACTACTTTATCTTGGCTGCTGTATACTGTAATACCGGTGGTGACCACACCAGTATATAAGTGCTGTGTAATGATTTATTGGGCAGTTCCGCCCTGACGTTCGACGAGTAAAGACCTGTTAATTTTTACTCTTGTGGTCTGTGTAGTAATTCTCAATATAACACACAGACTTAACAATTGGGCCCTCCCTCTCCAGGCCCTCCAGTGGACATCGGGCCCTTCCTCTCCACTCCCTCCAGTGGACACTGGGCCCTCCCTCTCCACTCCCTCCTGTGGACACTGGATCCGCCCTCTCCACTCTCTCCAGTGGACACTGGGCCCTCCCTCTCCACTCCCTCCAGTGGACACTGGGCCCTCCCTCTCCACTCCCTCCAGTGGACACTGGGCCCTCCCTCTGCACTCCCTCCAGTGGACACTGGGCCCTCCCTCTCCAGTCCATGCAGTAGACACTGGGCCCTCCCTCTCCACTCCCTCCAGTGGACACTGGGCCCTCACTCTCCACTCGCTCCTGTGGACACTGGGCCCTCCCTCTCCACTCACTCCAGTGGATTCTGGGTCCTCCCTCTCCAATCCCTCCAGTGGAAACTGGATTCTCCCTCTCCACTCCCTCCAGTGGACACTGGGCCCTCCCTCTCCACTCCCTCCGGTGGACACTGGGCCCTCCCTCTCCACTCCCTCCAGTGGACACTGGGCCCTCCATCTCCACTCCCTCCAGTGGACACTGGGCCCTCCCTCTCCACTCCCTCCAGTGGACACTGGGCCCTCACTCTCCACTCCCTCCAGTGTACACTGGGCCCTCTCTCTACACTCCCTCCAGTGGACCCTGGGCCCTCCCTCTCCACTCCCTCCAGTGGACACTGGGCCCTCCCTCTCCACTCTCTCCGGTGAACACTGGGCCCTCCCTCTCCATGCCCTCCAGTGGATACTGGGCCCACCCTCTCCACGCCCTCTTGACACTGGACCCTCCCTCTCCACGCCCTCTGGTGGACAGTAGGCCCTCTCTCTCCACTCCCTCCAGTTGACACTGGGCCCTTCCACTCCAGGCCCTCCAGTGGACACTGGGCCCTCCCTCTCCAGGCCCTACAGTGGACATCGGGCCCTCCCTCTCCACTCCCTCCAGTGGACACTGGGCCCTCCCTCTCCACTCCCTCCTGTGGACACTGGATCCGCCCTCTCCACTCTCTCCAGTGGACACTGGGCCCTCCCTCTCCACTCCCTCCAGTGCACACTGGGCCCTCCCTCTCCACTCCCTCCAGTGGACACTGGGCCCTCTCTCTGCACTCCCTCCAGTGGACACTGGGCCCTCCCTCTCCAGTCCATACAGTAGACACTGGGCCCTCCCTCTCCACTCCCTCCAGTGGACACTGGGCCCTCACTCTGCACTCGCTCCTGTGGACACTGGGCCCTCCCTCTCCACTCACTCCAGTGGATTCTGGGTCCTCCCTCTCCAATCCCTCCAGTGGAAACTGGATCCTCCCTCTCCACTCCCTCCAGTGGACACTGGGCCCTCCCTCTCCACTACCTCCAGTGTACACTGGGGCCGCCATCTCCACTCCTTCCAGAGGACACTGGGCTCTCCCTCTCCACGCCCTCCTGTGGACCCTGGGCCCTCCCTCACCACTGCCTCCAGTGGACACTGGGCCCTTCCTCTCCACTCCCTCCAGTGGACATTGGGCCCTCTCTCTCCACTCCCTCCAGTGGTCACTGGCCCCTCCCTCTCCACTCCCTCCAGTGGACACTGACCCCTCCCTCTCCACTCCCTCCAGTGGACACTGGGCCCTCACTCTCCACTCGCTCCTGTGGACACTGGGCCCTCCCTCTCCACTCACTCCAGTGGATTCTGGGTCCTCCCTCTCCAATCCCTCCAGTGGAAACTGGATCCTCCCTCTCCACTCCCTCCAGTGGACACTGGGCCCTCCCTCTCCACTACATCCAGTGTACACTGGGGCCGCCATCTCCACTCCCTCCAGTGGACACTGGGCTCTCCCTCTCCACTCCCTCCTGTGGATCCTGGGCCCTCCCTCTCCACTCCCTCCAGTGGACACTGGGCCCTCTTTCTCCTTTCCTAAACCTCTTCTCCTTTAAGATGCTCCTTAAAACCACCTCTTTGACCAGGCTTTTGGTCCCCTGTCCTAACACCTCATGTGGCCTGACGTGAAATTTTGTCTGGTAATTTGCTCCTGTGAAGCACCGTGGGACAGTTTACTACGTGAAGTTGTTGTTGTTATAGGACAGCAGGCAAAGCTTCACAAAGGCTGTCACAGCCCCTGAGAAACCGGCCTAAATCCAGCCTGATATCCGGCCATGTCCACAACCCTGATCTCCTCACTGCGGGGGAATCTTCCCAAAGTTCAGAAGAACATGGCTTGGAGAACTAACTGCCGGGGGTGAGGGAGGAGGAGAGGAGGGGGAAAGATGGGCAGAGAGGGTGAGAGGAGAGGGGAGGGGTGGAGGGGAATGAGGGGGAGTGAGGGGAGAAGGGGGAAAGAGGGGTGGAGCAGGTGAGAGGTGTTGAGGGGGAGCAGGAGAGGAAGTGTAGGATGGGGGGCTGAGAGGGGGTGGGAGGGGGTGAGAGGGGGGAGGGGAGGGGGTGAAGGAGGGGGAGAGAGGGGGAGTGGGATGTGGTGGGTTATATTTTCCAAGGGTCATGGAGCACATTCATTTGAGGCATTTTCTGTCATTAGTGGAGTTTCCTGTTGCTCTCTCTCTCCTCCTCCTCTCCCCTTCCTGTTGCTCTCTCTCCCCTCCTCCTCTCCCCTTCCTGTTGCTCTCTCTCCCCTCCTCCTCTCCCCCTTCCTGTTGCTCTCTCTCCCCTCCTCCTCTCCCCCTTCCTGTTGCTCTCTCTCCCCTCCTCCTCTCTCCCTTCCTGTTGCTCTCTCTCCCCTCCTCCTCTCCACTTCCTGTTACTCTCTCCCCTCCTCCTCTCTCCCTTCCTGTTGCTCTCTCTCCCCTCCTCCTCTCCCCCTTCCTGTTGCTCTCTCTCCCCTCCTCCTCTCCACTTCCTGTTACTCTCTCCCCTCCTCCTATCTCCCTTCCTGTTGCTCTCTCTCCCCTCCTCCTCTCTCCCTTCCTGTTGCTCTCTCTCCCCTCCTCCTCTCCCCTTCCTGTTGCTCTCTCTCCCCTCCTCCTCTCTCCCTTCCTGTTGCTCTCTCTCCCCTCCTCCTCTCCCCCTTCCTGTTGCTCTCTCTCCCCTCCTCCTCTCCACTTCCTGTTACTCTCTCCCCTCCTCCTCTCTCCCTTCCTGTTGCTCTCTCTCCCCTCCTCCTCTCTCCCTTCCTGTTGCTCTCTCCCCTCCTCCTCTCTCCCCCTTCCTGTTGCTCTCTCTCCCCTCCTCCTCTCTCCCTTCCTGTTGCTCTCTCTCCCCTCCTCCTCTCTCCCTTCCTGTTGCTCTCTCCCCTCCTCCTCTCCCCCTTCCTGTTGCTCTCTCTCCCCTCCTCCTCTCCCCCTTCCTGTTGCTCTCTCTCCCCTCCTCCTCTCCCCTTTCTATTGCTCTGCCTTTCAACCCCCTGGAAGTGCGTGAGTTTTTTAAATCAGAAATTGTAAACCAAAGTATTTAAATGGACTTCAAACAGTAAAAATAAATGGTTAATGCTGTTAGATCCGTGTGTTAATGGAGACACGGAATGCAGGAGTTGATTTAACAAGTGTTTACTGAACAAAGTCTGGAGGTGAACTAACTACACAAGACGCTACACAGGCTTATATACCCGAGTGGTCACTACTGGTACTACAGTATATAGGGGCTTCAAAAACATAGTTCCTCTTAAACGTACATACACTGCAATTCCTCCCGTTTTAGATAAATAGTACATAACATTTTAAGTAATCATTAAATAACATTTTTACAAGAACAATAATATACACATTTGCTGAAGTTAATCAATTACAAATTCAGTCTCTCTGGAGGCTTCCTGACTCAGTCCGGATAACGCCTCGGTGGTGTAGTAGGTTTCGGTGGTGTAGTAGGTTCTTTTGGCAAGGTCGATTCGGCTTCAAGGCCAGTGTCGGGTTCATCTGGTTCCAGTATCACCGGATCGGAGGTAGATACTATGGGTATCTCTGCTTCATCACTAGGCATATAGAGTTGTGGTGTAGGTTGTCCTTTTTCGGATGACTCTATGACCTGGTCAGCATGGCGCCTTATTATGCTTTCTCCAATGTCCACGGTATACATCAGCGGTCCTAGTCGTGTGCAAATAGTTCCAGGCTGCCATTTCTCGGTACGGTAGTCCCGGGCCAAAACTGGTTGACCTATCTGGAAGGTTCTAGTTGGCCTTTCGTTCATGCTTTGAAATTGACGGTTCTCTACGTCCCTTCTGATGTTTGGCTTGACCAAGTCCAGCCGGCATCTTAGTCTTCTATTGAAAAACATCATGGCGGGGGTTTGGTTTGTAACCACATGTGTTGCATTCCTGTACGCAAACAAGAAGTTATCTACCTTATGTTGTAGATTTATGTCTTCATTACCCATGGCCTTTATGGCCTTCTTGAAGGTCTGGACAAACCTTTCAGCCAATCCATTGGTGGCGGGATGGTATGGGGCGGATGTGTAGTGCTTAACCCCATTGTTTTTTAAGAACTTCCTGAATTCTTCGGATACAAATTGCGGTCCATTATCAGAACAGATCTGTTCAGGCAGCCCATTCCTGGCGAATATGGTCCTTAATACTGTGATGGTTTTTTCCGTGGTGGTGGAGGACATCTTTATTACCTCCGGCCACTTGGAGTGTGCATCAACCGCGATTAAGAACATTGAGTCCATAAATGGACCAGCAAAGTCGATATGTACCCTTTGCCATGGAGATGAGGGCCACTCCCATGGATGTAGAGGGGCTTGTGGTGCGGCGTTTTGGACCTTCTGGCATCCTAGACAGCTCTTGGTCATTTCTTCGATGTCTCCATCGATACCTGGCCACCACACAAACGCTCTGGCTAAGTTCTTCATTTTCACTCCACCCAGATGCCCCTCGTGAAGCTCCTTTAGCACTTTATCCTTGAGTTTGGGTGGAATCACCACTCTAGATCCACACATCAAGGTTCCTCAGCACACTGACAGCTGTTCTCTTTTTTGCGAGAATGCTGGCAACAGTGGTTTGCCATGTGCTGGCCATCCCTTCACCGTTAAATCGTAGACTCGTGAGAGAGTCGGGTCATTTCTCGTTTCCTTTTTAATGGTAGAATTTGTCACCGGTAGACATTCGACTATGGTCGAGTGGAACATCTCCACTGGGTCCACTGTAGGCGCCTCTTCTACCGTTGGCAACGGTAGGCGCGATAACCCGTCAACTTTCCCATGCTGTTTTGTTCCTTTGTATTCTATATCATATTGGTGTGCCCCTAGGAAAAGGGACCACCTCTGTAGCCTTTGCGCTGTCATAATGGGAACGCCCTTTCTAGGGTTGAATATGGAGACGAGGGGTTGATGGTCAGTCAACAAGGTAAATTTTTGTCCATGTAGGTAATGGTTGAATTTCTTCACCCCCCACACCAGGCTGAGTGCCTCCCTGTCGATCTGGGCATAGTTACGCTCAGCTGAGTTCAATGAGCGTGACGCAAAAGCTATCGGCCGCTCCGAGCCATCAGGGAATCTGTGCGATAATACCGCTCCCACGCCATAAGGGGATGCATCGCACGCCAGTCTGATTGGCAGTGATGGGTTGTAATGAGCCAACACTTCCCTGGACGTGATCAAGCCTTTGCATTTATGGAAGGCACGTTTACAGTCTTCGCTCCATTTCCAAACTACTCCTGTTTGTAGCAGTGCGTTAAGAGGGTGCAGAACCGTCGACAAGTTTGGTAAAAATTTATGATAGTAATTTATGAATCCCAGGAACGACCTTAATTGTGAGACATTTTCAGGTGCTGGGGCCTTTACGACTGCTTCAATTTTTTCAGGTGACTTATGCAACCCTTCTTCGTTAATGACATGGCCACAATATGATATTTGTTTTTGGAAAAATTCGCACTTGGGGCGATTTGCTCGTAGGCCCCGTTCTCTCAGCCTCGTGAGCACCTGCTCCAAATTGGCAAGGTGCTCGATGTCGTTTTCTCCTGTTACAAGGATGTCGTCTAGGTAGCATTGAGTCCCCGGAATCCCTTGCAGGGCTTGCTCCATAACTCTTTGCCAGATAGCCGGAGCTGATGCCACTCCGAAAACCAGTCGATTGTACTGGTACAGGCCTTTGTGTGTGTTTATTGTGAGATACTTTTTAGAGGCCTCCTCAACCTCCATCTGTAGATATGCCTGTGCTAAGTCAATTTTGGTGAAACGTTTCCCTCCGGATAGTGAGGCGAAAAAATCTTCTATCCTCGGAAGAGGATACTGTACCATGTGAAGAATCGGGTTTACAGTCACCTTGAAGTCCCCACAGATGCGAATTTTTCTCTGTTCTTCAGATTTATCATTATTCAACGTTTTCTTCATGACCGGGACGATGGGTGTTGCCCACTTGCTCCAATCTACCTTGGATAACACGCCTGCTTTTTCCAAATTCTCCAGTTCTGCCTCGACGGCTGGACGAATTGCGTATGGCACCGGCCTTGCCTTAAAAAACTTGGGAATTGCCGCATCTTCCACTTTTATTGAGGCGGTGGCGCCTTTCAGGATTCCTAGTTCCTGTTGAAACACTTCTTTGGCGTTAGCCAAGATTTCTTTTAATCGTCCAGGCATGAGGTCATCATCATTTTTTTTCTTACTGGTCACCGTCAGTGCCTGAATGGAGTGCCAGTCTAAACGTATCTTTCTGATCCATTCACGTCCCAACAACGGTGGACCACCATCTTGCAGATCGTATAAATACAACTTCTGTATTTCCTTGCCGTTGTATACAACAGGCACCCTTATTTTCCCTCTGGGGTATACTTTCTGCCCCGTGTATGTCTTCAAGATAATGGATGTGTCTTTCAAAGGTATATGCGGAAATAGCCGCTCGTAATCCCGTCAACTAATGATGGTCAGAGCTGATCCTGTATCCAGCTCCATTTTGACTGGGGACCCCGCTATCGTGAGGGTAACCCAAATGGTCTGGTAATCTTCTTTGGCAAATACATTATGTAATTTGAGACAGCTTAGTCTCTTGTTTCCGGAGTCGCTATCGCTCTTCTGGTCTTCGGAGCTACTGTCCGTCATCATTTGTACCTTTCTGTACTTTTCCTTATTGACCTTTTTACTGTCAGCGGATTTTTTTCCAGATCTGCATACACGTGCAATGTGTCCCATCTTTCCGCATTGCCTGCATGCTTTGTCCTTGAACCAGCAGTCCCTCTGGTCATGGGTGGATCTGCCGCAGCGATAACATCTCTCAAAACCCCATGTCATTTCATGGGTGCTGAAGTCCTGTGGCTTTTGCTGTATCTCTGCAGCTCCTCTTGCTGCTGCTTTACAGCCACACTGAAAGCCTTGTCCAGTGTCAAATCTTTCTCAGAAAGTAGTCTTTTCTGTGTTCCTTCACTTAGGAGACCGCAGACGAATTTGTCTCGAAGAGAATCTGCCAGTCCTGCCCCGAATTGGCAGTGCTTTGACAGCTTTCATAATTCGGTGAGGTAATCAGCGTTACTTTCATTCTTGTGCTGATTCCTCCTGAAGAATTTGAATCGTTCCGCTATCAGCAGCGGTGTTGGGTTTAAGTGCTCCTGTAAGGTATCAACAATCTCCTTAAAATTCTTGTCCATCGGTTTGGCTGGAGTGATCAAGTTTCGTAACAGCCCGTATGTCCTTGCGCCCATCAGATTTAGAAGTACTGATGCCTTTTTATCATCCGCTACTTCATTCGCCTTGCAATATACCTCCACTCTTTCCACATATGTGGTCCAATCTTCTATATCACTATCAAAAGCAGTAATATTGCCAGTCTTCGGCGTCTTGAAAATCTAAAATGGCGCTTCCCGCGCCTTTCCTCCGTCCCCGATGGATCAAAATGGCGCCTCCCGCGCTTTTCTTCCCTGCCGAGTTAAGATGGCGCCTCCCGCGCTTTCCTGCCGCTGCCGCTGCTGCCAACGCTGTTCCCCGCGGTTCCCGTTGCGACCTGCAGCTTTTCGCGGTATTTCTATTTTTTTTTATATATATCTCTTCAATAGTTTCTCCATTACTTGGAGAACCGTTCCCATCGTGGAGCGGACCCTCTGGGACTTTCCCCTCCCTCTGCTCGGTCCGAACGCTGACCTGCTTTGCAGCACCGGCCACGCCCTGAGTGCTCCACCCTCTCTCTCTCTTTGCTTCTGCTTCCCGACTCGCTGCCCGGCCCCATTGCAGAGCCACCCGATCGAGCTCTAGCCCACCGCAGCCCAGGAAGGATCAGTGCACTACCTGCCACCAGCCCGTTTCCACAGTTTTTTTTTTTGCTTCTGGCTTCGACCTTCGTCTGAGGAATCGATCCCCTTGAGGTGCTGCCGAATTGCAGGTAAGTTCGTTTCTAACTCGTCGCCACTGTTAGAGCTGTGTGTTAATGGAGACACGGAATGCAGGAGTTGATTTAACAAGTGCTTACTGAACAAAGTCTGGAGGTGAACTAACTACACAAGACGCTACACAGGCTTATATACCCGAGTGGTCACTACTGGTACTACAGTATACAGGGGCTTCAAAAACATAGTTCCTCTTAAAGGTACATACACTACAAATGCGACCCATTAAACCGAGGCATTGGGCGAATATGTTGTCCATTTTAAAAGAGCTGCTAATGAGGGGCCTGGATAGAGTGGATAGGAAGGTCCTATTTCACTTAGCAGAGGTCAATAACCAGGGTGGCACAGATTTAAAGTAATTGGTCAAAGGTTTAAGAACGGATTTGAGGAGAAATTTCTTCACCAAGAGGGTGGTGGGGTTCTGGAACTCACTGCCTGAAAGGGTGGGAGAGGCTGAAACCCTCATCACATTTAAAAAGTACTTGGATATACACTTGAAGTGCCGTAACCTTCAGGGCTACGGACCAAGAGCTGGAAAGTGGGATTAGGCTGGATCGCTCTTTGTCGGCTAGCTCGGACACAATGGGCTGAATGGCCTCCTTCTGTGCCGTGAATTTCTATGATACTGTAATCTCCAGCACTGATTTCAGCCTATGTGGCCCTTTAGTTTGTTTTGACACAGCGATCAGTAAACACAAGGAAAGAGTTGCGAGCAAGGTCTGGAATGGGGCGGGAACTGAGATTGGTGTCTCCAGAAACACACGGATCATTCCCGCCACTCAAATACCCCCATGACTGCTACGTTCAAGAATGGTTGGGTAGGTGCCCAGTTTCCCCATCACACTGCAGGGAGTGTTGAGTGGCCCGAGCCCCAAGTCCATTAGAGCAGGTCAGAGGCTGGGTATTCTGCGGCGAGTGTCTCACCTCCTGACTCCCCAAAGACTTTCCACCATCTACAAGGCACAAGTAATGAGTGTGATGGAATACTCACCACTTGCCTGGATGAGTTGAGCTCCAACAGCACTCAAGAAGCTCAACACTATCCAGGACAAAGCAGCCCACTTGATTGGCACCCCACCCACCACCTTAAACATTCAGTCCCTCCACCACCGGCGCACCATGGCTGCAGTGTGTACCATCTACAAGATGCACTGCAGCAACTCACCAAGGCTTCTTCGGCAGCACCTCCCAAACCCGCGAACTCTTCCACCTAGAAGGACAAGGGCAGCAGGCGCATGGGAACACCATCACCTCCAAGTTCCCCTCCAAGTCACACACCATCCTGACTTGGAAGTCTATCGCCGTTCCTTCATCTTCGCTGGCTCAAAATCATGGAACTCCCTCCCTAACAGCACTGTGGGAGCACCTTCACCACACGGACTGCAGCGGTTCAAGAAGGCGGCTCACCACCACCTTCTCAGGGCAACAGGGGATGGGCAATAAATGCCGGCCTGGCCAACGACGCCCACATCCCATGAATAAATAATTAAATATTTACAGGAGGGAGGGAGCTCGGAAGCGGGGAGATGAAGTGTTGCAGTGGTGAGAATGAAGAATAAGCAAACACTGGAGCAGACGATTGATACTCACAGGAGGAAATGGGAGCTGCAGAATCAGTTAGGGGCCTCCATACACCTCCACCTCACACAGAGTCAGAACTCCCCGAAACGTCGGGAGGACAATGTTCACAAAACGACCGTGCAGGCCGAATGGTGCACAGTAAAATGTCGCAGTCTGTCCCCCAGGAATGGAGGAGATTGTTGCACAGCTGTAAGAGACAGAGTGAGAACAAGGATTACAGTGGGGTGTTAGATGAATCTGTAACACACTCTGCAGATTGTAGCCATCACAGGATGTCCTACATTACAGGAGGGACACCACTTTGTATAGATAGACTTGCATTTAGACTTACATTTCTATAGCGCCTTTCACAACCACCAGACGTCTCAAAATGATTTACAGCCAATGAAGTACATTTGAAGTATGGTCACTGTTGTATGTGGGAAACGCGGCAGCCAATTTGCGCACAGCAAGGTCCCACAAACAGCAATGCAACAATGACCAGATAATCTGTTTTTGTGATATGGGTTGAAGGATAAATATTGGCCAGGAGTCCGGGGAGAACTCCCCTGCTCCTGTTCAAAATAGTGCCTTGGGATCTATTACGTCCACCTGAGAGGGCAGACGGGGCCTCAGATTAACGTCGAATCTGAAAGACGGCACCTTGGACAGTGCAGCGGTCCCTCAGCACTGCGCTGGAGTGTCAGCCTAGCTTAATGTGCTCAAGTCCCTGGAGTGGGACTTGAACCCACAACCGTCTGAGTCAGAGTCTATATCACAATAGGCTGCATATTACAACTACAACTTGCATTTACATAGCACCTTTAACGTAGTAAAACATTCCAAGGCACTTCACAGGCGCGTTAGCAAACACACACAGAGGTATTAGCACAGGATTGAAGGAGTGCAGGTATCTCGGAGGGTTATGGGCCGGAGATAGGGAGGGGCGAGGCCATGGAGGGATTTGAAAACAAGGATGAGAATTTTAAAATCGAGGCTTTGCCAGACCAGGAGCCAATGTATTTCAGCGAGCACAGGGGTGATGGGTGAGCGGGACTGGGTGCGAGTTAGGACACGGGAGCAGCAGAGTTTTGGATGAGCTGAAGGTTATGGAGGGTGCAAGGTGGGAGGTCGGCCCGGAGAGTGTTGGAACAGTCGAGTCTGGAGGTTACAAAGGTATGGAGGAGGGTTTCAGCAGCAGTTGAGCTGAGGCGGGGCGGAGACGGGCAATGCTATGGAGGTGGAAGTAGGCGGCCTTGGTGATCATAGGATAATACAGCACAGAAGGAGGCCATTTGGCCCATCGAGCCTCTGTCACCTCTTTGAAAGAGTTCTCCAATTGGTCTCATTCTCCCTGATCTTAGCCCAGAGCCAGACAAATGTTTCCACTTCAAGTATTTATCCGATTACATTTAGACAAAGAAGTCCATGAGCTCCTCGGGTTTGTTGCTGGAAGGTGGCTGGTGGAGGCAGGGGAGAAGAGAAGCTGGGGATATCCTTGCATTCCAGGATTATCCTGGAAGAGCAAGCACTGTCGGCAGAGGAGAGCTGGACAATCGATGCAGAGGCTGAGGGAGGAAAGCAGTGAAGATATCCCGGTGAGAAATTTGGTGTGGTACATGGGCGGACGGTAGATTATGGTGAGTTGTAGATTGTGGTGAGTTATAGATTGTTAGGATGTGGATTGTGAGGATGTAGATTGTGAGGATGTGGATTGTGAGGATGTGGATTGTGAGGATGTGGATTGTGAGGATGTGGATTGTGGGGATGTAGATTGTGAGGATGTGGATTGTGGGGATGTGGATTGTGAGGATGTGGATTGTGGAGGGTGTGGATTGTGAGGATGTGGATTGTGAGGATGTGGATTGTGGGGATGTGGATTGTGGGGATGTGGATTCTGAGGATGTAGATTGTGGAGGATGTAGATTGTGGGGATGTAGATTGTGAGGATGTGGATTGTGGGGATGTGGATTATGAGGATGTGGATTGTGGAGGATGTGGATTGTGAGGATGTGGATTGTGAGGATGTGGATTGTGGAGGATGTGGATTGTGGAGGATGTAGATTGTGGGGATGTGGATTGTGAGGATGTGGATTGTGAGGATGTGGATTGTGGGGATGTGGATTGTGGGGATGTAGATTGTGGGGATGTAGATTGTGAGGATGTGGATTGTGAGGATGTGGATTGTGAGGATGTGGATTGTGAGGATGTGGATTGTGAGGATGTGGATTGTGGAGGATGTAGATTGTGGGGATGTGGATTGTGAGGATGTGGATTGTGGGGATGTGGATTGTGGAGGATGTGGATTGTGAGGATGTGGATTGTGAGGATGTGGATTGTGGGGATGTGGATTGTGGAGGATGTGGATTGTGGGGATGTTGATTGTGAGGATGTGGATTGTGAGGATGTAGATTGTGAGGATGTGGATTGTGAGGATGTGGATTGTGGGGATGTGGATTGTGGGGATGTGGATTGAGGGGATGCAGATTGTGGGGATGTAGATTGTGGGGATGTGGATTGTGAGGATGTGGATTGTGAGGATGTAGATTGTGGGGATGTGGATTGTGAGGATGTGGATTGTGGGGATGTGGATTGTGGGGATGTGGATTGTGGGGATGTAGATTGTGGGGATGTGGATTGTGAGGATGTGGGTTGTGAGGATGTGGATTGTGAGTATGTGGATTGTGAGGATGTGGATTGTGGGGATGTAGATTGTGGGGATGTGGATTGTGAGGATGTGGATTGTGAGGTTGTAGATTGTGGGGATGTGGATTGTGAGGATGTGGATTGTGAGGATGTGGATTGTGGGGATGTGGATTGTGAGGATGTGGATTGTGAGGATGTGGATTGTGAGGATGTGGATTGTGAGGATGTGGATTGTGAGGATGTGGATTGTGAGGATGTGGATTGTGGGGATGTAGATTGTGGGGATGTGGATTGTGAGGATGTGGATTGTGAGGATGTAGATTGTGGGGATGTGGATTGTGAGGATGTGGATTGTGAGGATGTGGATTGTGAGGATGTGGATTGTGGGGATGTGGATTGTGAGGATGTGGATTGTGAGGATGTGGATTGTGAGGATGTGGATTGTGGGGATGTGGATTGTGAGGATGTAGATTGTGAGGATGTGGATTGTGAGGATGTGGATTGTGAGGATGTGGATTGTGAGGATGTAGATTGTGAGGATGTAGATTGTGAGGATGTGGATTGTGAGGATGTGGATTGTGAGGATGTGGATTGTGAGGATGTGGATTGTGAGGATGTGGATTGTGGGGATGTGGATTGTGAGGATGTAGATTGTGAGGATGTGGATTGTGAGGATGTGGATTGTGAGGATGTGGATTGTGGGGATGTGGATTGTGAGGATGAGGATTGTGAGGATGTGGATTGTGAGGATATGGATTGTGAGGATGTGGATTGTGGGGATGTGGATTGTGAGGATGTGGATTGTGAGGATGTGGATTGTGAGGATGTGGATTGTGGGGATGTGGATTGTGAGGATGTGAATTGTGAGGATGTGGATTGTGAGGATGTGGATTGTGAGGATGTGGATTGTGGGGATGTGGATTGTGGGGATGTGGATTGTGAGGATGTGGATTGTGGGGATGTGGATTGTGAGGATGTGGATTGTGGGGATGTAGATTGTGAGGATGTGGATTGTGAGGATGTGGATTGTGGGGATGTAGATTGTGGGGATGTAGATTGTGGGGATGTAGATTGTGAGGATGTGGATTGTGGGGATGAGGATTGTGAGGATGTGGATTGTGAGGATGTGGATTGTGGGGATGTAGATTGTGAGGATGTGGATTGTGGGGATGTAGATTGTGAGGATGTGGATTTTGAGGATGTGGATTGTGGGGATGTAGATTGTGAGGATGTGGATTGTGAGGATGTGGATTGTGAGGATGTGGATTGTGAGGATGTGGGTTGTGAGGATGTGGATTGTTAGGATGTAGATTGTGAGGATGTGGATTGTGAGGATGTGAATTGTGGGGATGTGAATTGTGAGGATGTGGATTGTGAGGATGTGGATTGTGAGGATGTGGATTGTGAGGGTGTGGATTGTGAGGATGAAGATAGTGAGGATGTGGATTGTGAGGATGTGGATTGTGAGGATGTGGATTGTTAGGATGTGGATTGTGAGGATGTGGATTGTGAGGATGTGGATTGTGAGGATGTGGATTGTGAGGATGTGGATTGTGAGGATGTGGATTGTGAGGATGTGGATTGTGAGAATGTGGATTGTGGGGATGTGGATTGTGAGGATGTGGATTGTGAGGATGTGGATTGTGAGGATGTGGATTGTGAGGATGTGGATTGTGAGGATGTGGATTGTGAGGATGTAGATTGTGAGGATGTGGATTGTGGGGATGTGGATTGTGAGGATGTGGATTGTGAGGATGTGGATTGTGAGGATGTGGATTGTGAGGATGTGGATTGTGGGGATGTGGATTGTGGAGGATGTGGATTGTGAGGATGTGGATTGTGAGGATGTGGATTGTGAGGATGTGGATTGTGAGGATGTGGATTGTGAGGATGTGGATTGTGAGGATGTGGATTGTGAGGATGTGGATTGTGAGGATGTAGATTGTGGGGTTGTGGATTGTGAGGATGTAGATTGTGAGGATGTGGAATGTGGGGATGTGGATTGTGGGGATGTGGATTGTGGGGATGTGGATTGTGAGGATGTGGATTGTGAGGATGTGGATTGTGAGGATGTGGATTGTGAGGATGTGGATTGTGAGGATGTGGATTGTGAGGATGTGGATTGTGAGGATGTGGATTGTGGAGGATGTAGATTGTGAGGATGTGGATTGTGAGGATGTGGATTGTGAGGATGTGGATTGTGAGGATGTGGATTGTGAGGATGTGGATTGTGAGGATGTGGATTGTGAGGATGTGGATTGTGAGGATGTGGATTGTGGAGGATGTAGATTGTGGAGGATGTGGAATGTGAGGATGTGGATTGTGAGGATAATGTCATAGAATCATAGAGTTATACAGCACAGAAAGATGCCCTTCGGCCCATCGCGTCCGCGCCGGCCATCAAGCCCTGTCTAATCTAATCCCATTTTCCAGCACTTGGTCCGTAGCTTTGTATGCTATGGCATTTCAAGTGCTCATCCAAATGCTTCTTGAATGTTGTGAGGGTTCCTGCCTCTACTACCCTTTCAGGCAGTGAGTTCCAGAATCCAACCACCATCTCGGTGAAAAAGTTCTTTCTCAAATCCCCTCCAAACATCCTGCCCCTTACCTTGAATCTATGCCTCCTTGTTATTGACCCCTCTACTAAGGGAAAAAGTTCCCTTCTATCTACCCTATCTATGCCCCTCATAATTTTGTACACCTCAATCAGGTCCCCCCTCAGCCTTCTCTGCTCCAAGGAAAACAAGCCCAGCCTGTCCAGTCTTTCTTCATAGCTGAAGCGCTCCAGCCCAGGTAACATCCTGGTGAATCTCCTCTGCACCCTCTCCAAAGCAATCACATCCTTCCTATAGTGTGGCGACCAGAACTGCACACAGTATTCCAGCTGTGGCCTAACCAGCGTTTTGTACAGCTCCATCATAACCTCCCTGCTCTTATATTCTATGCCTCGGCTAATGAAGACAAGTATCCCATATGCCTTTATAACCACCTTATCCACCTGTTCTGCTGCCTTCAGGGATCTATGTACATGCACACCAATGTCCCTCTGATCCTCTGTCTTTCCTAGGGTCTTACTATTCATTGTGTATTCCCTTGCCTTGTTAGTCCCTCCAAAATGCATCACCTCACACTTTTCAGGGTTAAATTCCATTTGCCACTGTTCCGCCCATCTGACCAACCCATCTATATCGTCCTGCAGACTGAGGCTACCCTCCTCGCTATTTACCACCCCACCAATTTTCATGTCATCTGCGAACTTACTGATCATACCTTTTACATTCACATCCAAATCATTAATGTAGACCACAAACAGCAAGGGACCCAGCACCGATCCCTGCGGTACCCCACTGGACACAGGCTTCTAGTCACAAAAACAACCTTCGACCATCACCCTCTGCCTTCTGCCACTAAGCCAGTTTTGGATCCAATGTGCCAAGGCACCCTGGATCCCATGGGCTCTTACATTCTTGACCAATCTCCTGTGCGGGTCTTTATCGAAAGCCTTACTGAAATCCATGTATACACATCCACTGCACTACCCTCATCCACACACCTAGTCACCCCCTTGAAAAATTCAATCAAATTGGTCAGACATGATCTTCCCTTGACAAAGCCATGCTGACTATCCCTGATTAATCCTTGCCTCTCCAAGTGGAGACTAATTCTGTCCCTCAGAATTTTTTCCAATAATTTCCCTACCACTGATGTTAGGCTCACTGGCCTGTAATTCCCTGGTTTATCCCTACTACCGTTCTTGAATAATGGTACTACGTTAGCTGTCCTCCAGTCCTCTGGCACATCCCCTGTGGCCAGAGAGGTTTTGAAAACGTGTGTCAGAGCCCCTACAATCTCCTCCTTTGCCTCACACAGCAGCCTGGGATACATCTTGTCCAGATGTGGATTGTGAGGATGTGGATTGTGAGGATGTGGATTGTGGAGGATGTGGATTGTGGAGGTTGTGGATTGTGAGGATGTGGATTGTGGAGGATGTGGATTGTGGAGGATGTGAATTGTGGAGGTTGTGGATTGTGAGGATGTGGATTGTGAGGATGTGGATTGTGAGGATGTGGATTGTGAGGATGTGGATTGTGAGGATGTAGATTGCAGTTTGATGCACTTACATCGGGTTGTTGTTGCCGTTATTAACCAGTGAGTCTCCGATGCGAATTTGAGCTCCGTTCAGCCATTGTGGATGCCAATCTGTGTTGGTGATTCTTACAATGAAAACCTTGTAAGATGCCCCTAATTCCACTCTCCACCACGGGTGAGACTGCGTTTGGGTTCTGCTGCAGGATGAATGACAGATTTTGCTGTCATGATTCCCATCAATGGCGTTGTCTGCATCAGAATAATGTGGGTTTGTGGTGGACTGGGTGGCTCGGATCCCAGCCACCAAATTTGCTGAAAATAGAAAGGAGGTAATTGACACAACCCTGAAAGTAGCACGTCTGTTCTCGGGAAACTGCAAGATCTGTGTCTGTGTCTCATCCCTCAGTCTGTGTCTGTGTCTCACCCCTCAGTCTGTGTCTGTGTCTCATCCCTCAGTCTGTGTCTGCATCTCCTCCCTCAGTCTGTGTCTGCGTCTCCTCCCTCAGTCTGTGTCTGTGTCTCATCCCTCAGTCTGTGTCTCATCCCTCAGTCTGTGTCTGTGTCTCATCCCTCAGTCTGTGTCTGTGTCTCATCCCTCAGTCTGTGTCTGCGTCTCCTCCCTCAGTCTGTGTCTGCGTCTCCTCCCTCAGTCTGTGTCTGCGTCTCCTCCCTCAGTCTGTGTCTGCGTCTCATCCCTCCATCTGTGTCTGCGTCTCATCCCTCAGTCTGTGTCTGCGTCTCCTCCCTCAGTCTGTGTCTGCATCTCCTCCCTCAGTCTGTGTCTGCGTCTCCTCCCTCAGTCTGTGTCTGCATCTCCTCCCTCAGTCTGTGTCTGTGCCTCATCCCTCAGTCTGTGTCTGTGCCTCATCCCTCAGTCTGTGTCTGCGTCTCCTCCCTCAGTCTGTGTCTCCTCCCTCAGTCTGTGTCTGCGTCTCCTCCCTCAGTCTGTGTCTGCGTCTCCTCCTTCAGTCTGTGTCTGCGTCTCATCCCTCAGTCTGTGTCTGTGTCTCATCCCTCAGTCTGTGTTTGTGTCTCATCCCTCAGTCTGTGTCTGTGTCTCATCCCTCAGTCTGTGTCTGTGTCTCATCCCTCAGTCTGTGTCTGTGTCTCATCCCTCAGTCTGTGTCTGTGTCTCATCCCTCAGTCTGTGTCTGTGTCTCATCCCTCAGTCTGTGTCTGTGTCTCATCACTCACACACACTCACACCCACACTCACACAGACACACACAGACACACACACACACACACACACAGAAACACACAGACACACACAGACACACACACACAGGCAGAAACACACAGACACACACAGACAGTCACAAACCCTGGCTGGGCCCATTATCCGCTGGTCTCTATCAGAGCTGTGACTGAGCTCAGGTAGCTGCCAGTCAGGGCCAGTCTAATCCAAGGCGGGCTGCTCCTGCTCTCAGTCACTGAGCACTGACCCAGTCTGATCAGCCCCAGTCTGCATCAATAACCAGTGTAAATGCGAATCAAACGCTGACTGAATCTGAGTCCGATCCTTCATACTCTTCCTGCCCATGTTTGTAACTGGTGGTAACTGACACATGTTAATTTCTTACCTTGTGAGTTTCCAGTGTGAATTACCCCACAGAGAAAGGCCAACACCAGCAGGTAATGGTACTTCATTCTTCTGAAATCACAGAGAGAGGGAACTGTTACTGAGATTGGAAACAGGGATTCGTGAGTTGCAGGGAAACGTCAGTGCCCCTGACTGATTTATATTCTAGTGACTTTCGGGCCCTTCGATCTCTCATTGACACCAATCGGTGTCGTATTTTGCCTAACGCTCCTGCAAAGCGCCTTGGGACATTTTACAACCTTCAAGGTGCGATATCAATGCAAGTTGTTGTTGTAGTTGAAGTGCACGCCACCTGCAGGGCCCTGAAGCTGCTGCAGGAACAAGTTTTGCTGCAGCGATACAGAGCCCTGGTTAGAGCACACCTGGAGCACTGGGAGCAGTTCTGGGCACCGCACCTGAGGAAGGATCTAATGGTCTTGGCTGGAGGGCAGTGTAGGTTTACCAGAATGTTACCCAGGCTCCGAGGGGTGGGGGAGTCGAGGACAAGGGGACATAATCTGAAAATCAGAGCCAGGCCATTCAGGAGAGAAGTTAGGACACACTTCTTCACACAAAGGGTGGTCGAAGTGTGGAACTCCCCCCCACAAACAGCAGTAGGCGCTAGCTCAATGAATCATTTCACATCTGAGATTGACAGAGTTTAGCTGAACAAGGGTATTAAGGGACATGGAGCCAATATGGGCGGGCGGAATTAGGATACAGACCAGCCATGATCTGATTGAATGGCGGAACAGGCTCGAGGGGCTGAATGGCCTCCTCCTGTTCCTATGTTCCCGTGCACAATCTAGGCAGTGCCATAAACCAAATGCTCTTCAGACGCAGGCCCAGTCCCTGGCAGTGCTTAAAGCCTGGATGATGGATGAGAACGTCAGCCGTTACCTGAGCACGAGAGGTCAGGAGCAGCAGCTTAGACCTGTAGTGTCAGAGGCTTCTCACTGCTGTCGAGAAACAGCAGCCGGAAGGAGTCCAACACCAATCCTTGATTCTGGAAGTGAAAAAAGGGCCTTTTGTCTTTGGTGCCTGATCCTCTGGTCAAAGAGGGGCCTGGGCCGAGGGTCAGAGCGGGGCCGAGGGTCAGAGCAGGGCCAAGGGTCAGAGCGGGGCCGAGGGTCAGAGAGGGGACTAGGCCGGGGGTCAGAGAGAGGCCGAGGGTCAGAGAGGGGCCGAGGGTCAGAGTGGGGTATGGGCCAGGGGTCAGAGGGGGGCAGAGGGTCAGAGAGGGGCCGAGGTTCAGAGAGGCTTCTGGGCTGGGGGGCAAGGAGGGGTCTGGGTCGAGGGTCAGAGGGGGGCCAAGGGTCAGAGAGGGGCCAAGAGTCAGAGAGACGTCTGGGTCGAGGGTTAGAGAGGGTTCTGGGCCGAGGGTCATAGAAACATAGAAACATAGAAGATAGGAGCAGGTTTAGGTCATTCGGACCCTCGAGCCTGCTCCGCCATTCAATGAGATCATGGCTAATCATCCAAATTCAGTACCCTGTCCCTGCTTTCTCCCCATATCCCTTGATCCCTTTAGCCTTAAGAAATATATCCAACTTCTTATTGAATATATTTATGAATTGGCCTCAACTGCCTTCTGTGGTAGAGAATTCCGCAGGTTCACCACAATCTGGGTGAAGAAATTCCTCCTCCTCTCGGTCCTAAATGGCTCATCCCTTATCTTTAGACTGTGATCACTGGTTCTGGACTCCCCGACCATCGGGAACATCCTTCCTGCATCTAGTCTGTCCAGTCCTGTTAGAATTTTATAAGTTTCAATGAGATCCCCTCTCATTCTTCTAAACTCCAGCGAATACAAGCCCAATCGATCCAATCTCTCTTCATACGTCATTCCTGCCATCCTAGGTATCAGCCTGGTGAAACTTCGCTGAACTCCCTCCATGGCAAGAACATCCTTCCTCAGATCCTTTGGGCTGAGGATCAGCGAGGGGTCTGGGCCGAGGGTCAGAGCTGCCTGGGATGGGGGTCGGAGAGGGGCCTGGGCCAAGGGGTCAAAGAGGTGCCAAGTGTCAAAGAGGGGCCAAGGCGTCAGAGAGGGACACAGGCTGGGGGTCAGTGAGGGGCCGAGGGTCAGAGTGAAGTCAGGGCCGGGGGTCAGAGAAAGGCCTGGGCCAAGGGCTAGAGAGGGGCCTGGGCCATGGTCAGAGAGTGGCCGAGGATCAGAGAGGGGCCAAGGGATCAGGGAGGGGCCGAGGGTCAGAGAGGGTCAGAGAGAGACATGTACAAGGGTCAGAGAGGGGCCGAGGGTCAGAGAGGGGCCGAGGGTCAGAGAGAGGCCGAGGGTCAGAGAGAGGCCGAGGGTCAGAGAGGGGCCAAGGGATCAGAGAGGGGCCAAGGGTCAGAGAGAGGCCTGGGCCGGTGGTCAGAGAGAGGCCTGTACAAGGGTCAGAGAGAGGCCTTGGACAAGGGATCAGACGAGGGCCGAGGGTCTAAGGCCACTTCTTCAAAGCACTCACCAAATTCGACATCTGTCTGGCACTGGGAAGGAAAATGATGCTCGCGAACTGGAACCAGCCACGCGTTGAACACTCTTTCACTCACCTCACCAACAGCCCCTCCATCGTGTGGGAGCTCGCACAGTAGCAACAAGACCACTTTCAGACAACTCCGCCCTGCCGCTGTGCTCTTCTATCTGCTCCCACTTTTTATCTGAAGGAGCTGAAGGAGACCAGGCAGGGTTGGGAGTAAAGCTGGGCCACATTAGTGCCCGGGTACAACAAACCTGGGCGCGCTTGATCTGGACAGGTACAGCAGGCCTTGGCACTGATGGAAAACTGGCAGGTGTTCCAAGTGGGATCACTGGATCATTGATCCGCAATGTTGATATTAGCCATCTAGATAAGAGAGCAAAACAACCACTGCCCATCCTGACAGAAATCAGCTAACTCAACGCAGAGCGGGGGCAGAACATGTGCCCCTCCTGCTCCGTACCCTTCACTCCCTCACCAGATGCTGCATTTCCTACTGATGTGTTTCCTGGTCAATATTCAGCTGTGATTCCCACCACTCAGCTAATCTGTCAGACGCTGGCAGTGCAGTCAAGGCAGAGGAGACAGGGTCTGAACGGCAGAGGCCCAAGGTGACACATGGCCACAGTGGCCAGCACTCTCCTTTCATGTCTGGCAAACGCCTCTCAATACAGCACAGGCTCAGAGCATTGACGTCTCCTCTATGTACCTGTAAGAGTTCTAATTGACGTGCATTTGGCAGAATCTACCCAGTTCCTGGTGCACAGGCTGGTACTGCATGGGTTAGACACAGAGTAAAGCTCCCTCTACACTGTCCCATCAAACACTCCCAGGGCAAGTACAGCATGGGTTAGATACAGAGTAAGGCTCCCTCTACACTGTCCCAACAAACACTCCCAGGGCAGGTACAGCACAGGTTAGATACAGAGTAAAGCTCCCTCTACACTGTCCCATCAAACACTCCCAGGGCAGGAACAGCACAGGTTAGATACAGAGTAAAGCTCCCTCTACACTGTCCCATCAAACACTCCCAGGGCAGGTACAGCACGGGTTAGATACAGAGTAAAGCTCCCTCTACACTGTCCCATCAAACACTCCCAGGGCAGGTAGAGCACGGGTTAGATACAGGGTAAAGCTCCCTCAACACTGTCCCATCAAACACTCCCAGGGCAGGTACAGCTCGGGTTAGATACAGAGTAAAGCTCCCTCTACACTGTCCCATCAAACACTCCCAGGGCAGGTACAGCACGGGTTAGATACAGAGTAAAGCTCCCTCTACACTGTCCCATCAAACACTCTCAGGGCAGGTACAGCAAGGGTTAGATACAGAGTAAAGCTCCCTCTACACTGTCCCATCAAACACTCCCAGGGCAGGTACAGCATGGGTTAGATACAGAGTAAAGCTCCCTCTACACTGTCCCATCAAACTCTCCCAGGGCAGGTACAGCACGGGTTAGATACAGAGTAAAGCTCTCTCTACACTGTCCCATCAAACACTCCCAGGGCAGGTACAGCATGGGTTAGATACAGAGTAAATCTCCCTCTACACTGTCCCATCAAACACTCCCAGGGCAGTTAGAGCACGGGTTAGATACAGGGTAAAGCTCCCTCTACACTGTCCCATCAAACACTCCCAGGGCAGGTACAGCATGGGTTAGATAGCGAGTAAAGCTCCCTCTACACTGTCCCATCAAACACTCCCAGGGCAGGCACAGCACGGGTTAGATACAGAGTAAAGCTCCCTCTACACTGTCCCATCAAACACTCCCAGGGCAGGTACAGCACAGGTTAGATACAGAGTAAAGCTCCCTCTACACTGTCCCATCAAACACTCCCAAGGCAGGTACAGCACGGGTTAGATACAGAGTAAAGCTCCCTCTACACTGACCCATCAAACACTCCCAGGGCAGGTACAGCATGAGTTAGATACAGAGTAAAGCTCCCTCTACACTGTCCCATCAAACACTCCCAGGGCAGGTACAGCATGGGTTAGATACAGAGTAAAGCTCCCTCTACACTGTCCCATCAAACTCTCCCAGGGCAGGTACAGCACGGGTTAGATACAGAGTAAAGCTCTCTCTACACTCTCCCATCAAACACTCCCAGGGCAGGTACAGCATGGGTTAAATACAGAGTAAATCTCCCTCTACACTGTCCCATCAAACACTCCCAGGGCAGGTACAGCACAGGGTAGATACAGAGTGATGCTCCCTCTACACTGTCCCATCAAACACTCCCAAGGCAGGTACAGCACGGGTTAGATACAGAGTAAAGCTCCCTCTACACTGACCCATCAAACACTCCCAGGGCAGGTACAGCACGGGTTAGATACAGAGTAAAGCTCCCTCTACACTGTCCCATCAAACTCTCCCAGGGCAGGTACAGCACGGGTTAGATACAGAGTAAAGCTCCCTCTACACTGTCCCATCAAACACTCCCAGGGCAGGTACAGCACGGGTTAGATACAGAGTAAAGCTCCCTCTACACTGTCCCATCAAACACTCCCAGGGCAGGTACATAATGGGTTAGATACAGAGTAAAGCTCCCTCTACACTGTCCCGTCAAACAATCCCAGGGCAGGCACAACATGTGTTAGATACAGAGTAAAGCTCCCTCTACACTGTCCCCATCAAACACTCCCAGGGCAGGTACAGCACGGGTTAGATACAGTGTAAAGCTCCCTCTACACTATCCCATCAAACACTCCCAGGGCAGGTACAGCACGGGTTAGATAGCGAGTAAAGCTCCCTCTACACTGTCCCCATCAAACAATCCCAGGGCAGGCACAACATGTGTTAGATACAGAGTAAAGCTCCCTCTACACTGTCCCCATCAAACACTCCCAGGGCAGGTACAGCACGGGTTAGATACAGTGTAAAGCTCCCTCTACACTGTCCCATCAAACACTCCCAGGGCAGGTACAGCATGTGTTAGATACAGAGTAAAACTCATTTAGTAAAGGGGAGGGGCCAGGCGCAGTCCGTCCCGGCGTCCAGCTGGGCCACCAGGGATCGGGAGTGCCGGCAAACAAGTCTGGCACTTGAGGATTGCTGGGATCACGGGAAGCAGCCTGCACCCCACGGGGGGCTTCACGGGGGCCGGGGACCGCAACGGAGGCATGTGCTGCCAGGCGGCCAGCAACAAAAATGGCTGCCAGGCAGCCAGCAACAAAAATGGCCGCCCGCCACCTCCCCTTGAACTAGTGCCGCCCCGGCCGCAGATCGGCCCCCCCTGACCACGGCGGACATAGCGTCCGGCGGTAATTGGGGGGACATCACCTAATATTACAGCCGGGGCGCAAGCGGGGCGCTGCTCATGGCGATGACGTCATCGGTGGCGGCACAGCGCCGCGTGGCACTAACTGTTAGCGTTGCCGCTAACCTCCCACTGGATTTCGCAGCAAGCGTTAGCGGCGCCACCTCAAGGCGCTAGTTGATTTGCAAATCTACTGAGTTTAGCCCATCTAGTGTCCATCTGGAATAAGATTCGAGAAGCAGCCAGTGAGCATTTGACGATTTCCCATTCACTCCCGACCCCAGGTGTGGCCCTCAGCGAGTTACCTCCTCCTGTTGCTGGGACACTACTGACAGCATCATATGGCGGTGACCTTCTCTATTTTCTGCTTTGTCCCACTCCAGCTCTTTCTTCACACACCTAATCTTGTTTTTCACCTATTTCTGTATATATTTTTTTACAGGCCAATGGTCCTCCTCCCTCTCCCATCATTAATCTCACCCCTCGCTTCTCCTTATATCCTTCATCATTCAGCCCACTGCTCTCTGCTTTCATCACTCATCCCTCACCATCTTCCCATCAGCCCTGTAGCAAACAACATGTGGTTAGAGTCTGGTCAAGTATAATTAAAAACCAGAAGTCTGTTGTTGCTATAAATAGATTGAAACCGCTATCAGTGTCCACCAGTTGAGATGTTATCACTAGTAGTTTAAATAGAAAGGAAGGGCAACAGAGTAAAGGAGAGGAAGGAACAGCCAGGGATCATGTTAACTGAAACCCTGCTCATTGTTTGAGGCTCGTGAGTATTATTGTATAATCTGTAATTAAGAACATAAGAAATAGGAGCAGGAGTCGGCCACACGGCCCCTCGAGCCTGCTCCGCTATTCAATAAGATCATGGCTGATCATCGACCTCAACTCCACTTTCCCGCCGATCTCCATATCCCTCAATTTCCAAAAAAATTCTGTGCCTTGTAATAACCAAGTCA